>NC_143586.1:163625295-163956541 GCF_048544385.1 Mastigoproctus giganteus | reverse complement strand
TTTCCACACACAAGTAATGCTTAAGTTTGAAACTAATACAGATTTCTGCAAGGTGAGGAACTGGCAGGAGATAGATCTAGAAATTGCCGGAAGGACTATAAGAGCATATTCTGAAAAATTGGTGTCAATCTTTTGTTCTTGTACGTTTGAACCAAGATTTTGCAATTTATATAGAGATAACATAACAGAATATCATTTGGTTCTAGGCTCATCGGACTTAGACCATATCACACTATTGTGTATTATACCTATAGAAGTTCACATGCCAATCTGAATGTGTGTGGGGGCTGAAAACCTAACACAGCTCATGGGGAACTGTCCTCCTTTTGTTTAAGATCAGCCTAACAACAGCACTGACTGAAGAGGTTTTGACTCAAACTAGTTATCAACTGCATCCACCAAAGCATTACCACTGTTGAATTTCTGTCCTTTCAAGTCCTTTTTGAAATTTTTGGAAACAGAAAAAAGGTTCAACAGAGCCAAATCTGATGAGTAGGGCAGATGCTATAACATCCAAACCCACAGTCATGCAGTGTCGCCCGAGACACACAAGCTGCACATACAAGTGCATTGTTTTTATGCATGACGACTCCTTTGGCCAATTTCTCATGCTTCTTAAGTTTCAGTTCTTCACAGAAATGTCTCAGTAGGCTAGAATAATACTCAGCACTGACAGTGGCATCTTGTTCCAGGAAATCAACCTGGATCACTCCTGCATCTCAAAAGACTGATTCCTTGACTTTTCCAGCTGACTTCTGCACTCAACACTTTTTAGGAGGGGGGAAAGAGGAATGCTTCCACTGCATTGTTTTGTTTCTAGGTCAAAATAGTGGAACCATGTTTCATCCATAGGGACATACCATCTTCAAAACTGAGCTTCATTAACTTCAAAATGCTGCATAACCTCATAACACTTCGCTCTTTCTCACTTCTGATCTGCATTTAGTGCTTTAGGAACTAACTCAAAGAAACCTTCATTCTTATTCACCATATTATCATGAGCTAGCTCATGGGATATGTTGAATGTTGTCTCAACGTGCTTCAATGTTATTCTGCAGTCTTGCATGAATAGGTCATGAATGGCCTCCACATTTGCAGGTGTCAACACAGTAACAGGCCTCCCACTGTGGGGTTCATCTTCAAGATTTTGGTTTTTAGGAGCATTAGCAACTAAGGCCATATTGCTCCGTGAATATGCGGTGGTCTTTCCTGACCTTTCCGCATCCTCCGTATTTGGTGGTGACGGGCTCGAACCCCGGTCTAATCAAGAAGTGTGTGCTACGCACTGCTGCTCCTTCCCACCTGGCTACGGAGGCGCCCAAATCCATTTACCAAACTCCTAGCATTGGTGTACACGCGAGTATACATGCACCTGTTCCTATTCTTAGCTACCCTAACACAACCCATGTGTTTACTTGTACCGCAATGACTCCCAGCAGTCTATGAAATATCCTGCATCTTGTTTTCCAGGCTGCTGCTCATTCCAATAGAAGCACTGCAAGAATCACTTTCACCTCTGCAGTGGCTACTGTTAATCTATTAGTCCTTGTATTATATAGAAGGATCCAACGGTTCAAAATGTAATATTATACTTAACTTTAATGATAAATCATTTTTAACACCCATAATTAGATTTATTCTAAAACTAAACGAAACTTCAAATCTTTGTAAAAAAATCCTAGAAATTACAGAAAATATCATAAAGAATGCCAGATCTAAAAGTCATAACGATCGTATAATTAACTTAAAGAATTTTGAACAATACAATATTTACGGTGTTGTAAATTTATTGCTTAATCATTTTTCAAAATGATCAAAGTTAGAAATCTTTTTATTAAAATATTCAACCACATAGGCTTGATTTTGAATCTTTTATTGAAGAATTAAAAACAGATTACAGTGATACAATTTATAAACACATTATTGATTTTATTGTAGAAATATTAGCAAATAGTAAACGTAGGAAATTAGAATGAATTAACAAACAAATGTACGTTTGAATAACGGATGATTGCACATTCCTTCTTGACTTGTATGATGATATTTTTTTGAAAGTGATCCCCCCCAAGCTAGCAGTTTTCCGACCCACCTAACACTGCCGATAGCATCAGCAAATATTCTTGCACCCTTTCTATTTAAGTGTATCTCATCCCTGTAGAAGCAGTCTCTCCTGTTAACAAGTACAGACCAGGCTGAAAAAAATTCTACCCCTTGAGCCTTGCACAATCTTTCCAGGGCCGAATTGATCGACAAGGCTCTCATCATATACTCCCTCCTATCGTGTCTGAGCAGAATTGCAGACACTTTCAAATTCAACCCTAATTCTCGGCTTTTGTTCAATAGTGACCTGTACTGTTAAGTAATTCTGCCAGTCTCCTACTCTTAATATCATTAGTAGGGGCAACATCACTGCATGGTTAAGTAGTACAGTAGACACTCGATTTTCCAGGATAGATAGTAAACAACAAATCCCAGATAATCGATTTCCTGGTTAATCCAAAAATACACAAGTCCCCGACACACGTAAGAGATACGTTCCAGGACTTCTTACTTAGTCGAGTTTTACGTAACTCGGGAATGACTAGTAACATATTGCTACTATATTATTATTGACAAATCTGAATTCAACACGATACTTGTTAATGTTTGACCATTTTCATGCATTCTTATTAGTTTAATTTTCTGATCCAAATCGATTGCTTTCCTTTTCTTGGTAGATTTACTAGTACTGCTGTCACTTAGTCTCTTAGTCAGCACCATGATAAAGGGTCAAAATTAATTTCTGAAATGAACTTCACAGGGTTAAGGCGAAAACTTACTATTATCACCTGTGCAAGCTCACATTTTACTAAGGCACATTTTTGGAGGTCAACAAAAAACAATTTGCACTTTGTTTTATTGGGTGCTTCTGTTAGCGCAATCTATTATAAACGAGTAGTAAACTCGATCTTATTGCACATGCGATGATACCTATAGCTGGATTTCTGTTGACTTTTACATTATTATGGTGAAGTGTGTATTACCTTCATTGAAATCTTCAGTCATATAAAAAAAAAACACCCATAAATAAATAAGAATCTTCTCTTCATTCCTATTTTTTTGCTTGTTACTCCGATCTCACTTATGCAATTTGTGCATGCCGTGATCGTCGTTATTGATTGCTTATTTTTTTTTATTCTTTGTTAAATTTTACAATCCTAAAAAAAAAAAATGCACCATTTTCAAACTTTTGAATAATTTCAAGTCTTTAACTGAAAGCGCAACTCTTGTGTTTACCCATAATTTTTGCGATTTCTAAACAAAAAAAAAAAAAAAAATTTACTATAAAAAAAAAAAAAATTCGACATCCCTGACATAAATAATGAACCAATGTCTTTTTGTGGTGCAATGGAAAACAACAATCGACGCACCACACTAAAAACAAACAAATAAACATTTTGTTCTTTTTTTTTTTTAGGTGTGAAGACAGTGGAGGTTGCAAGATAATAGGCACATTAATCTCCCAATAACAACTTATAACACCGCTTCTTGTTGCTTGTTTCCAACTTGCAAAATATCTGTTTATAACTATTCTAGTTATTACTTGAATTTTATGATTTCTGGTTGGGTTTTTTTTTTTTTTTTTTTTTTTTTTAAATTTGGAGTCTTGAAGCATTCCGGTTAATCGAATTTCGGTAAATCGAGAGTCTGCTGTATATCAATGAATATTCATGGGGGCAGCTGCTAAGACAATCTATTAATAAGTCTAGTCAGTAATGCTGCAAGCAACTAGTCAGTCATGCTAAACTAATTACCCAATTTTGAGCAATATTTGGTATTAACCAAACAGAATCTTGAAAGAAAAGTTCATTTTTGTTACCTAGTGGCAAAAATGAACTTTTTATTTTATCAGACAGGATAAACCTTAAGAAAACAAAAAAAAAGTAATCTTCCAAACCCTCTGTTCATCAATTATGAATATAAATTACTTAAATAAAATATCAACCTTTCTTCATTTAGTTCAGCTGCCAAATAATTAATCACATCCCATGAGAAATTTCTTACTGAATATAAAATATTTTACAAGATGAATTTTAATTTAATGGCTAAATAAATAAAACATAATCAGAATTTAGTGTAGTTACCTTTGATGCTGAATACACTGCCATAAGAGGTAATGGATAGAATGAGGATATGGAAGACATATTTACAACGATTCCTCTTCTCCTTGAAAATAAAATATAGTTAAAAGAAACAGGAAAGAATGAAATGCTTTGTGTAAGCAGGGCTAATCAAGCTTTGTTGATTATATTAAGAGGAATTTAAAAATAATGGACAAATCAATACAGGAACTCCCTGACTTACGTAATACAAGCAACTCCTGTATAACACGGTACTTCCGCAACACGGTTTCACTCTAACACGATTGATAAAGTGCAGCAATCCTCGCATAACACTGTACTTATATAATATGGTTTCACTCTAACACGGTTAGAGAATTGTGGCAAACCTCGCATAACACAGTATTTTTGAGCTTTTGTACAGGGAAAAACCCTGCTGTTATGTTGGATGTAATTTTTAAACATTTCCATTCTTTTTTGTGAATCTCTCCCGCTTTTGGCTAGCTAATCGTCATGCAAAAAAACAAAATTATTGGGAAATCCCCGTGTTAAGTTCTGTGCTATTGAACTTGTGGAAAAAAAATCTAGATTTCAAAGTTTTGTTACTATTGGGATAATGATCCAGGCCATCCAAAAGATTAAAGTTATCCAAATGTTGAGGTAATGTTCCTACCACCTAGTAAAATTTCTTCAATTAGATCAACTCATATCTACCTTTGAAACTCGTTACATCAGAAAATCATTACAATGGATTTTGGAAAAATATGATTCCAAATTGAATTGATGGAAAATTGAAGTGGCGGCGGCATGGAAATTCAATTGTGGACTGTATCGGAATCATATCTTTATCACTCAAAGAAGTAAAACTTATCATTAAATGAGTGTTGGAAAAATATATGGCCACAGTCAGTTCATTCAGGAAATATGACTGAACCAGCCAAAAACTGAATCGGTGCTATAGTAGAACTTGCTAAGTCAGTAGGAGAGGAAGGTTTTGATGATGACTACTGAAGCCCGTATGGGTAGCACAGCTGGTAGAATCACCGCCATCCCCACACTGGGTGGAAAAGATCTAAGTTTGAATCCCATCAATAACCGAAGGAAATTGTACGAGTCTTTTTCACAACATGGTGGAGTTATTCAGTCTCAGGTGAGGGTAGCATGGTTTTTTTTTTTCTCATGGACACTTGAGGTTTTCATCCAGAAAAATAGAAAATCTACCTTTGAACACAGAGCAACACAGCCTTAGTTGCCGATTCCCCCTACTTTATTTTGTTCAGCTAATGATTTAATAAAGTTAACGTGGGTCAACAGGAGTCACAATACAGCTCAAAGTTTTTGAAACATTGACAATGCAATTATCTCCGTTGTAGATAAGCAGTTGTTATAATAACAGGTGTTATCTGCATTAATGACCTGTGCAAGGCAAGATAATGCTATTGCCAAGCAAGGACTGAATTTGTGAAGTCTAATAATGCTGCATTTATTCAAAAGATATGCAGATTTTAACAACAGTGTCATCATCAAATTTGGACACATCAAAAGAGGTTGCCAAGACTACAGCAGCATACAAATGTAAATAAAAATAGTAATGGCTACTTATACAGGGTTACTCAAAATGAAGTCTGGGGTTTCAAACAATTCCTGTACACACATGAGCAGACATAGGAAGAAAGAAATATTTCCAGAATGCAAGTAGAGTAATGAAGTTTTTTTTACATACCTCATAAAATGTTCAATATGAAAGCCTTTAGTGAAATCGCAAATTCTGCTTATTCACTTTCCCCGACAAATGGAAGGTCAATTCATCAGAAAAAAAAAAAAAAAAAAAATCACTCTGTCAGCAACGTGGCATTGCACAACGGTAACAGATTTACTTACATGAAACTCCAACACAGTAAAAGCTTTCTCATTACATTCTGAAGCCATGTCGCAACAGAGCAGAACTGGCGTCACAGGTAAACGAGCGACTGAACGGCGGTATGTGTCCAACGCCATCTGGTGGTTAGCCATGCAGCATACTGAACATCGTGAGCGTGGGAACGAAACTTGAGATATTATGCGTTCTTTCGAGATGGCTAAAAATGATTGATACATGCACTTTCCCAAAATAAAAAAAAAATTCTGAAACCCCAGACTTCATTTTGAATAACCCTGTATAAACACCAGAAGGATAGGGATAAATCATATTGGTTTGAAAGATATGAATGATTTAACCGTTGATTTTTTTTTTTTTTTTTTTGCAACTGCCAATGATATATATTTTGAATCTATTGTTCATATAGGAGGGGTCTTTTAGGAATGGGTATGCCAGAAGTATATCAAATTACATGGAGCTAAATGATTTTGTGATGAACAGCTGACAAGAAGATGGAAGGAACTGTTGAGGCTGATAGGCCTCAACAGTTCCTTCCGTCTGCTGACAAGGCAGGATGTGCAGCTTTCAGTAAATAGAAATTTATTGCATGAGAATTTTTGTAGCTTTTGATTTAAAATTACTAATATAGTTATTTGTGATTCTCTTGATTGAGTTGGTGAATTTGTTCATTTCTTGGCCTTTGCTTATGAAACTACAGTGTTTCTGCTGCTACCATTGTGTAATATGGATAGGAATGATTGAATTCTACTAATATTGTTCATTAATATAGGCATTACTTGGAGGTTTTCTATGTAGCAACAATCAGTATCAGAAGAGGCCTGTAAACTATAACTGATAGCAATACAAACATGTTTTGCTAATGTGACTTTATCATGACGTAAGTAATATAATTTAAAAGATGGTACTTTGTACTGGAGTTAAGCAGGATTAGCATAGCATTATTCTTATTGATCTCTTATTTTCATGTGTTGCTTTTAAATGAGCCTAACATGTCTCAAACTAGAGCAGCAAAACAAAGAGCTCAAAATGGAAAATGGTTTGGTTAACAGAACTTCAAAAGTAAAGGTTTTCTTAAAAAAAAAAAAAAAAAAAAAAAAATCAGGATTATATTATGCTTGTTATTTGTGCTCTTTTTGTGAAGCTGTCTCTAGCAGGACATAACCCACAGGGGATGCCTTTGTGTGTTCACTGCAGAGAGCTTGGAGGTTAAACAAACTGTGCTCCGATGGAATTATAATTGCCATCCCTATTCTTCAAGGTGTCACAATTATATGACACCTTGAAGAATAAGGATGGCACACTCATAGGGATAAAAGAGAGGGTCCCATCAAGTGCTCAGCCAACCAGCCCAATGCTTGAGCTCATGCTCCAGCATCAGATAACACAGACATTTTCTGCAGTAGAGATCCTTGTCCCACAGGAAGCAGCTATAGTTAGCAACTTGATTGTCAGGGAAGAGGGAAATATATTATGCAACAGTGACAGGTAGAACAGAACCAGTGTATATCTGCCAGGGCATATGCTGATGATACTGTAGAGCAGCTATTAGTCTTTTGTTGTTGTTATTTGGTTTTTAGGAGCATTAGCAACTAAGGCCATACTGCCTTATGTTTGGTGGTCACTGGCTCGAACTCCAGTCTAATCAAGAAGCGTATGCTATGCACTGCTGCTCCTGCCCACCTGGCTAGACAGGCACCCTATCAGTCTTTTAAGAGAAGGTAATAATGGTAGTTAATTAAGAGTAAGTAATTTTCAGCATTTAATAAGTACAGAACAATTCCATGAAAAAATTGCAAGTTAGGACTGAAATTGAAAGTGTCTGCAATTCTGCACAGATGTGACAGGAAGGAGTATTTGAGATCCTTGTCAATCATTTCCTGCTCAGATAGCAAACAGTATTTTGCATCTATATTCACACATGAGTTATTAAAATGCCAGAAGGTATCAAATTGCAGCAGGGTGCTTAATGATTTTGTAATAACTGGGAGCAAAGTGGAGGAGAAATTGCTGAAGTTAAACATAAGAAAGGCACCTCGGGTGGATGGGATCTATCCAGTTATATAAAAGGAGGTGGCAAAGCAACTAAGCAAACCCTTAGCCATAATTATGAGAGCATCATTGGACTCTGGGGAGGTACCCATGGACTGGAGATGTGCAAATGTATCCCTAATTCACAAAGGGGGATCGAAGTGTGACACAAATAATTACAGACCAGTTAGTTCATCTTCTGTTCCGGGTAAAATAATGGAGTCACTAGTTAAAGATTCATTGCAGGATCATCTAGACAAGACTGCGGCAATAATTCAGACACAGCATGGGTTTGTTAAGGTAAAGTCTTGGATATTATGATTGATTGGATATTAATTGGTTGGATATTGTGATGTTATAAAGAAACTGGATACAAAAAATAATTTTGATATCATATACTTGGATTTCAGGGAAGCTTTTGACTGTTGTGCATGGAAGACTACTGTACAAATTGGAGCAGAATGGTATTAAGGGTAAATTGCTACAATGAATAAAAGGATGGTTGAGTGGGAAAAGACAGAGGTTGGTAATCAATGGGCGCTGCTCTTTGTGGACTAATGTTATTAGGGGAGTCCTCCAGAGTTCGGTGCTGGGCCCACTGTTTTGTATATTTATCAATAATATTGATGAAGGTATATCAGGCTTAGTGTCGAAGTTTGCAGATGATACAAAGGTTGGCAGGATTGTTAATGACAGTAATGGCAGTGTGCTACTGCAACAGGATCTAGAAAATTTGGGAAGATGAGCTGAGAAGTGGCAACATTGACAAATGCAAAGTACTGAATATGGGTAAAAGAAAACCCAGAGGAACGTACCAATTGTGTGGTGCTACACTTAGGGTGGTAGAAAATGAAAGACCTGGGAGTAATTGTGTAGTCAGATGTGAAGTTTTCTGAACAATGCAGACAAGCTGCAAGAGCAAGTCATGGGGTTTTGTCAATGATATATATAGGAATTTTGCTAGCAGGGAAAAGGAGGCGATTGTCCTTCTGTATAAGGGAATGGTCAGGCCACACCTTGAGTACTGCGTACAGGTCTGGAGGCCTCATTTTAGGAAGGATGTAGATTTGCTTGAGTGTACAGAGAAGGGCAACAAGATTGGTGAGGGGACTGGAGTGATCCTCTTACCAAGAGAGGCTAAGTTCTGCATACTGCAGCGGCTGGAGACTAGGCACCTGCGAGGTGATCTGATTGAGGTGTACAAGGCCTTGGATGGGTTGAGCACGCTGAATTCTGATGGGATTTTTCCACTTGTTCAGATTACAAACCTAAGGTGGTATAAATTCAAATTGAGGAAAGACAGCTGTAGAATAGATGTGTGGAAATTTGCCTTTAGCCAGCGGGTGGTTAATTGCTGGAACAAACTTCCATCTGTTTCTTCCAATAAATTTAAGGAGGAACAGGACAAACATTTAGAGGGAATGGTTGCGATTTTTTTTTTATTTTTATTTTTTGGCTGATGCTAAATAAGCTCATATGCTTGCTTTCTTGTACCACATGCCATAATTACTATTACAACAGGTAGAAACTTAACTTGGTATGTACTTGTTAACAGAAGTGTTTCCACAGGGACCAGATACACTTAAAAAGAAGAACAAGAATAATTTCTGATGTTACTGAGGTAGTATTAGGTGGTTCAAAACTGCTAGCTTTGGGGAGGGGGTATACCGACTAAATGATTAACAGTAGCCACAGGCAGAGGCAAAACTGATTCTTGCACTATCAGTTAGAAGATGCAGCTGCCTGGAAAAAATGGTGCCAGGGATTTCAATACCTGCTGGGGGGCCTGTTGGAACAAGCAAATATGAGCTGCTTTAGGGTTAATAAGAGTAAAAACAGAAGTAAACTTGTATATACTCTAATGCTAGGAGCAGATAAATTTGATGAATTTGAAGTACTCAGTAAATTAAATGCAGACAAAGTGTTGATATCAGAGACTGTGTCACTAGGCTATAAGTCATCAGAATTTGAATATTGGGAGTACAATGTGTACAGAAGGGGGATACGATCTTAGTTAAGAAGCCTTACAAAATCAAAGGCAGTGGATCCAGTGGATACAGGCAGCCAGTGCAACGTCAAGTCAGTTTGGAGAGTGTGTGTTGGAATAAGCAAATACATGAGCTGTGTTAGGATTAATAAAAATAAAAAACAGAAGCAAGCACACTTGTATGTACACTGGGCCTAATGACTGCAATGAGTAAAACACTGTGCAGACATATAGAGTAGACTAGTAACCCAGAAAGTCTTATAATGGGGGACTAAATTTCCAGATATTCACAGGATCTCGTGGGTTGGCTATTTAACAGAAGCAAGACTTTTGTGGATTTATTGGATAACTGTTTCCTAAGCCAACATTAGCATTAGTAGATACATACAATGCAAGAAAGCAAGCTCATGCAGCATCAGCCCAAAAAAAAAAAAAAAAAAAAAAAACCCATTTCACCCCTCCATTCATTCCATTTGCCTGTCCAGCTCAGCCTTAAATTTATTTAGGCTATCAACTTACACAACAAAAGATAGACGTCTGTTCCATCAATCAATGACCCGCTGGCTTAAGGCAAATTTCCACACATCTACAACTATCTTTCCTCAATTTGAATCTGTGCCCCCCTCAGGTTCTTAATCTGAGATAGAGAAAGGATCCCATCAGCATTCGGCTTGCTCAAGCCATTCAAGGCCTTATACACCTCAATCAGGTCACCTCACAGGCACCGCAATTTGCAGAACTTAAGAATTTCTTGGTAAGAGCACCCTTTTGTTCCCATCACCAATCTTGTTGCCCTTCTTTGTACTCATTCTAACAACTCTACATCCTTCCTAAAATGAGGCCTCCAGACCTGTACACAGTACTCTAGGTATGGCCTGACCATTGCCTTGTATAATGGGATAATCATCTGCCTGCCCCGCTAGCAAAATTCCTATATATCATTGACAAGGCTCCATGACCTGCCCTGGCAGCACGTCTGCACTGCTCGGCAAACTTCATATTCAACTGCACAGTTACCCCCCCCCCCCCAGGTCTTTTTCACTTTCCACTTCCCTGAATGTAGTACCACACAGTTGGTAAGTTTCTCTTTGGTTATTGCTACCCATATGCAGTACTTTGTATTTGTCAATGTTAAACTTCAGTTGCCACTTCTCAGCCCATTTGCCGAACTTATCTAGATCTAGTTGGAGTAGCGTACTGTCTTTACTGTACAACCCTGCCAACCTTTGTATCATCTGCAAACTTGGACATTAAACCTGATACACCTTCATCAATATCATTGATAAATATAGAAAACAACAATGGCCCAAAACTGAACCCTGGGGAACCCCACTAATAACATCTGTTCACGAAGAGCAGTGTCCATTGATTACCACTTACCAAGTCAAAGAGGTAACAAAGGAAAGCAATCTGATTATCAGTAGATAATTAAGATAAAACACCCACTAGGTGGCCTTTTGTGCTTATGCTGTATAAGCTTGCTTTCTTGCATTATTTGCCACTACTACTACTAATAATGGATGTTTGTTACTTCTAAAACTCCACAGCTGTTCTGATACCAACAGACCAGATGACATCAGAGGGATCACAATACAGGGACTATTAGCACGAGATGATCATTCTGTTCTTATTTGCAAGATGAAAAAAGAGACTGCAATTGTTAAAAATGAAGTTTAACATTGACAAATGTAAAGTACTACATATGGGAAACAGTAACCCCAGAGCAACGTATCAACTCTGCGGTACTACACTGACAGTGGTGGAGAATGAAAAGGACCTGGGGATAATTGTGCAGGCAGATATGAAGTTCTCTGAGCAGTGCAGACGAGCTGCAAGAGTAGCTCATGGTGTCTTGTCAATGATATACAGGAATTTTTCTAGCAGGGATAAGGAGGTGATTATTCCCTTGTATAAGGCAATGGTTAGGCCACATCTTGAGTACTGTATACAGGTCTGGAGGCCTCATTTCAAGAAGGATGTAGATCTGCTGGAACGTGTACAGAGAAGGGCAACAAGGTTAGTGAACGGAACGAAGGGTTGCTCTTACGAAGAAAGGCTTAAGTTTTGCAAATTACAGAGTCCGGAGACTAGGCACCGGCGAGGTGATCTGATAGAGGTGTATAAGGCTTTGAATGGTTTGAGCATGCTCAATGCCAGTGGGATTCTTCATCTTGCTCAGAATAATCACCTCAGAGGGCATAAATTCAAATTGAGGAAGGACGGATGTCGGATAGATGTGCGGAATTTTGCCTTTGGCCAGCGGGTGGTTGGTTGGTGGAACCGACTTCCATCACTTGTTGAAGTTGATAGCCTAAACAAATTTAAAGCTCAACTGGACAGGTATTTCGAACGAATGGAGGGATGAAATGGGAGTGGTGCGTTTTTTTTTTTTTTTTTTGGCTGATGCTGAATAAGCTTGCTTTCTTGCATCATATGCCTCTACTAATGCTAATAGGTAAAAGGATGGGGATTTTGAGTTTAAAATGCTATTAGTCCTCTATACTGAGTAGATAGCAGGGGAAGGATCAATACATTGGATCCTTCCTCGTGACAATTAAGGAATATATTTACAAATCAACATGCAGGCACTCCCTGGCTTATATAATACTCAACTTTGCATAAGTATTTGCGGCCGGTGCAAACTTAAAAAATTGTGGAAATGTATTTTGCATCCCATAGGAATAAATGGAGGTATCATGAAAATGTAATGTGAACCCAATAACTTTTTTTTTTTGGTAATTCATTCCAAGACCTCAGAAGTTGAAAATTTCGCTATAAACTAAGCTATTTATCTCTCTAAAAGGTCATTTTTATAATGGAAATTGCCCTACACTTTCATTGTTATCATATTACAAGAATCAATTTTGAATGCCTTTGTGATATTTTTCTAAAGCACATTTCTGGAGGTCACTACCATAAAATAATAAAAACAATTTGCACTTTCTGGTTTATCGGGCTTTTCTGTTAGCCCAATCTATTATAAATGGGTAGTAAACTATCTTATTGTATTTGCGATAATCCCAATAAATGGAATTCTGTGGTGAAACGGAATTATGGTGAAATGCGCTCCCCTTCAACTGAAATCTTCAATCATATAAAAAAACATAAGTTTTCAGAATGTTCTCTTCATTCATATTTTCTTATTATAATGGAAAGTGACCAACGGAAAGTGCAAGTGGTGTAGTGCTAGAAAACAAAACAAAATTGATTTAGAAATGATGATTAATTAAGAGTAGTGATTCTTCATACTAAACAGGACAAAGTATCTATTGCACGAAATTAGGTCTCGTTGCTTCAACAGTGAATACTATTTTAAGTGACAGCTGGCATATAAAAGAACATGTTAAAAGATCAACGCATTTAAGATCAACAAAGATCACAAAACAGCGTTCAGGTGCTATATCACAGCGTTCAGGTGCTATATCTAAGATGGAAAAAGCTATTAATAATAAGGATGGAAAATCAGATTCAGAAGCAAGTGGCCCTGAGCTCAATGGCCATTCAAGCAAAAGCAAGAAGTATTTATGAAGATATTAAGGATAAGTACGGCAAACTGCAAGACAAGTTCATGACAAGCAATGGGTGGTTTAATAGGCTCAAGTATCACACTGGTTTCCAAAACTTTAAATCGGCAGTACAGATTCTGCATCTGCAGAAAAATTGATGTGTTGGGGGGGGGGGGGAACCTAAAACTATACCGGCTCTACTTCTACAGCGACATGCTTATCAGCCGGAGAGTTAATTCTGGCAACAATGCTCAATGTAAAACTTACCGACATTATGCTGTTCTCCTCTCTTTTTGCAATTTTATAAGTTTGAATTTTTTTGTAATTTTTCCTGCACACGATATAAAAAAATTTGAATAAATGATTCTATTTACACATTCGAACATTTATTTTTTTCCTTCAATCAAATTTAGCACGCATAGTTGCAAGTGCTGCATAAGCATTTAGGGAAATTCTGAATAACGTAAAACTCAACTTACGCAGAGTTCTGCAAACACAACCCTAACGTAAGTTGGGTTGTTTTATTTATTGTGCCTCCAGGGCAATGAGCCCATTTGCACTAAAAACAATTACAAAATTTAAAATTTCCATAACACCTTAAATAATATTTACAATGTTAATTTCAATTAATTTTATCAATCTCTATTTAAAAAATTGTTTGAGTGGTCTCAACATACACAGAACACACAATGAATAGGAACAGGTGCATGTATATTTGCGTGTACACCAATGCTAGGAGTTTGATAAATAAATTTGATGAATCTGAGGTATTGGTCAAAACTTCAAAGGCAGATATTGTTGGGATATCAGAGACGTGGTGTCACACAGATATAAGGAATGCAGAAATGGATTTGGGGAGTAAAATGTGTACAGGAAGGATAGACATGATAAGCAGGACTTCCTAATTCATTTCACAAATTTACGTGGTCTCAATTCCAATCTCAACGATGTCCATTTCCACTTGCAGTCTTCCAAACCCCATGTACTTTTTCTGACTGAATCTCAGTTATCAGTTGATTCAACTACTGCTCATCTAAGATGTCCAAATTATTTGCTGTATGATTCCTTTCGCCTCAAAGGTGGTACTTGTGCATATGTCCGTTCTGATATTCCCTGTCAGAGACTTGGCAATTTAGAATCTCCTCTCTTTGATCTTCTCTGGCTTAAAATATCTCTACCTCATTGTGTCAAATTCATCTGTTGTCTCTACCATTCTCCCAACTCCACTAATCACTTGGAGCTCTGACTTCCTCTCTTTGCAACTTGACTTTCTCCAGTCCAACTTTCCTAACAGTGAGGTAATTTTCCTTGGAGATTTTAACATTCACAACTCCAGCTGGCTTCCGTTTTCTAGTTACACCGACCCAGCAGGTCGAGATGCTGAGGCTTTTGCAATTACTAATGACCTAGCACAGATTGTTCATTTACCTACAAGAATACCGGACAATCCTAATCATACAGCCAACACGCTTGATCTTTTTCTCACAAACAACCCTTCTAAGTACAAGGTCGAAGTGAGAGGTCCTTTAGGCACTTCAAATCACAACTTGGTGATTGTCTCTTCTCCAATGGAACCTTTATCTCATGGCTATTCCCAACCTCGTATTGTTTGGCATTACAAGAATGCAAAATGGGATGACCTGCGAGACTTCTTTTCTTCTTTTCCTTGGTCTGATTATTGTTTCAAAACTTCTGATGTCAACGTTTGCTCAGATCGTGTCAGTGCAATTATTCTTGCAGGAATGGAATCCTTTATCCCACATTCCAAACCTTGGTTCTCCAAGAAATGTGCTAAGGCTGTCCAAGAGAAGAATGTTGCATATCGTAACTGGCTTGTTTCTAATTCTTCAGTTTCATTTTCTGCCTACACCAAAGCTTGCAACAATTGTAAAGCAGTTATTAATCAGTCCAAACTAGAGTTTGAACAGGCTAAGAGTAGAAAACTTGCTTCTTGCCCTAATGGTAGCCGAGCATTCTGGTCTCTTGCGAAAGCTATTGGCCGCAACTTTTGCCCATCTCTGCTCCCACCTCTGTCCAAACCAGATGGTTCTGTTGTCACTTCAGCCAAGAATAAAGCTGACCTGCTAGCATCCCATTTTTCTTCCAGCTCATGTATTAATGATCTTGGTAAAACACCTCCCACCATTCCTAACACGCTCCATTCAATGCGTTCTGTGGTCTTCCGTCAAAAGGATATCAGAAAGATTTTGATGAATCTTGATGCTAAGAAAGCTCCAGGTCCTGATGGTATTTCTCCACTTGTTCTCAAAACCTGTGCTCCTGAACTTACTCCTATTCTTTGCCGCCTTTTTTCACTTTCTTATTCTAAAGGTGCTTTTCCTTCTGATTGGAAATTTGCTCATATCCAGCCAGTTCCTAAAAAGGGTGACAAACCCCTCCCATCCAATTATCGTCCCATTGCAATTTTTTCTACTCTTTCTAAAGTAATGGAGAAACAATTAACCGGCAACTATTAAACTACCTAGAAACCTGCGTTCTCATCAACGATCGCCAGTATGGATTCCGTCAGTGTCGATCCACTGGTGATATTCTGGCTTATGTTACCCATTTATGGACTAATTCAATGGAAAGGTTCGGTGAAACACAAGTAGTTGCTCTTGACATCTCAAAGGCTTTCGATCGTGTTTGGCATAAAGGTCTTCTAAACAAGCTTCCATCTTATGGTTTGCCAACTGTTTTTAGTAATTGGTTATCCAGTTTTCTCTCTGATCGCTCACTGAGGGTGATGGTAGATGGCTCTCTGTCTTCTAACGTCTCCACTAATGCCAGCGTCCCCAAAGGTTCAGTTCTTTCCCCCACTCTTTTCCTTTTGTATATCAATGACCTTCTTCCATTGACTGGAAATCCTATCCATAGTTTTGCCGATGATAGCACATTGCATTCAACTTTCCATTTTGAGAAACCTTGTCCTGCTCAATCAGCTTCAAGTTCTCGGAAATCTGCTGTCAATTCCTTAAATGCCGATCTACAGGTAATTCTCCAGTGGGGCAAAGACAACTTAGTTGATTTCAACCCTTCTAAAACTCAGTCTTGTCTTATATCTCGCAAAAAGGATTCTTCTGCTCCTATGCTTATCTTTAGTGACACTCCAATTTCTAGGCAAAATGATATATCTCTTTTGGGGATTACCCTGACTTCTAATCTCTCTTGGCACAAGCACATTACAAATATTGCTTCTTCTGCAACTAAAAAACTTGGTTTTCTCTTTCACTCTCGGCGTTACTTTTCTTCCAAACAGCTGCTCACTCTGTATAAATCGCAAATCCGCCCTGCCATGGAATATTGTTCCCACATCTGGGGTGGTGCCCCCAAAACCTCTCTCAGGCTTCTTGATTCCATTCAGAAGAGGGCAGTTAGATTAATTAATGATTCATCTCTAACAGAGTCTCTCCACTCGCTTTCTCATAGACGTACTGTTTTTGCTGCATGCCTCTTCTACAGATACTTCCATGGGCACTGTTCTTCTGAATTGGCTTCTATGATTCCCGCTCTCTTTCAAAACAGTCCGAACACGTGCCGCCACCAGCCAACATCCATTTACTGTGCAGCTTCAAACCCACAGAACCAACTTTTCATCTTCCTCATTTATTCATTCGACTGCCGTTTTCTGGAACAACCTTCCTTCATACGTATTTCCTGAAAATTACAATCTACAGAAGTTCAAGTCCAATGTCAACAAATATCTTCTTTCGTCTTTTCAACCTCCAACCCAAGCACGTACTAAGTACTATAGGTTCCAATACCTCTCGTGTTTGGGGTTTTCATAAAAAAAAAAAAAAAAAAAAGAAGGGCGGAGAGGTTATGCTATTAATTAAGAAACACAAAATTCAAAGTACAGCCAGTTGACATGGCTGGACAGTGCAGTGTCGAGTCAGTTTCACGTGACATAAGCAATAGGAAAGCAAAATTGAGAGTAGGAGTGTTATAGGCCTAATGACTGATGATGTTTGTTATTTGGTTTTTAGGAGCATTAGCAACTAAGGCTATATTGCTCTGGAATATGCGGTGGTCATTCCCACCGCATATTCCAGATATGTGGTGGGAATGACCGCATATCTGGAATATGCGGTCATTTCTGCACCGCATATTTCTGCATCCTCCGTACTTGGTGGTGACGGGCTCGAACTCCGGTCTAGTCAAGCGTGTGCTATGCACTGCTGCTCCTTCCGACCTGGCTACGGAGGCGCCTTGACTCTGATGAGTGTAATAAACAACTGTACAGAGAAAGAGCGGGCCAGTAAATCACAGTGTCTTATAATGGGAGATTAATTTCCCAGATATTGACTGGAATTTGTGAGTTGGTCATTCACACTAGCAAGGCTTTTGTGGATTTATTGGATGATTGTTTTCTACAGCAGCAGCAGCATGTTCAAGAGGCAACTAGAGGGAGTGATACTCTTGATTTGATTATCAGTAGTGTTTCTTCATGCATTAAGAATCTGCAGATAAAGGAACCACTAGGTGGCTGTGATCAGTGTGCTGAAGTGGGATTTAGTCAAAAAGGTAACTAGCATCAGGGGTAAAGGGAAGGGTTTTTGCTTTCGTAAAGGTGACTATGGTGGTCTGAGACAGTTTTTAAATTCTATACAGTGGGACCAACTGATGATATTACCAACAGCAAATTCAAAATGGGAAGCATTCAAAGAATTAATCTTGGAAGCTACTATGCTTTTCATGCCAACTAAGAAATACTGTTCAAGGTTTAGGCCTAAATGGATGTTAGACGAACTAATGAGACATGTGGCAGAGAAGAAAATGCATGGGATATATATAAATTAACAGGTGACACAGAAACCTATGATAGATCTTGGTCTGTAACCAAGTCACAAAGGAGGTTAGGGAGGCAAAAGTAGATTATGAGAAATTTTTCGGCAAAGGATGCAAAGAAAATCAGCAAAGAGTTCTTTACTTATGTAAACTCTAGAAAGAAGGGGATGAATCAGATTGGTCCACTTGATATCGATGGTTCAACTGTTAATGATCCTGCTCAGGTAGATAAAATAAATGAGTATTTTGCAACTACATCCACATAAGGAGTTATTCCGGGAGGGGAATGCCATGGAATTAAACTGTAGCAGTGAGCTACACGATTGTAATAAC
Organism: Mastigoproctus giganteus; assembly: GCF_048544385.1. Taxonomy (NCBI): domain Eukaryota; kingdom Metazoa; phylum Arthropoda; class Arachnida; order Uropygi; family Thelyphonidae; genus Mastigoproctus; species Mastigoproctus giganteus. The sequence goes on along the minus strand of NC_143586.1, from coordinate 163,937,920 downwards.
TGAGAGCAAAGTGGAGAAGAAATTTGTTGAGAGGGCGCTGACTCTCTTTAAAAATTACAGCTGTGAGTTACAGGCTCCGAAAAATCAATAAGTGTTTGCCTCTTTATTTACATAATTGTTATTTTATATTGTACTTAATACGTAGTCTTATAGTTATGCTGGTTATTTTTATTTTAATTTAGATAAAGAGTTTTTGTAGATTAATGCTTAATATAGGTAAAACCGTTATTTTGTTCGAATCTTGCAGTCATTGTTTTTGTATATAGTGGTAGGGAATTCAAATTTTTAATTGAGGTAGCTAGGTAGCTCTAACGTATAATTATATAAAGTAATACACTTCACTGTTTCTATTAGATAGCATAGTATTGACATTTAATTAATTTAATTTATTTATCTTATTAATTTAAAGTATCATGCCCCAAACTAGAGCAGCAAAGCAACGGGCACAAAGTGGCAGGAGTGCTGTGACCAGGGGGAGAACTGAGGTGGGCGATTCTTCAACGCATCACAGCCTAAAAAAATGTGCAGCTTCTGAAATGTTTGCCGAACTCTCTGGAACGGAACATGATATTGCCATGGGGGATGTCTTTGTGCGTGCGCGATGTAAGGAGTGTAAGGAAATCAGGCGACAACTCGGCGTTGTTATGGGCCTATATGAGAGTTTGAAGGACAGGGTGGATGCCCTCGAAAGATCTAAATTGAGGGGCCCATCAGGCTCTCAGCAGCCCACATCAACGCCAGAGCTTGCACTTGATCATCACGTGACACAGAGGCAACCCCCAAGGCAGAATGCGCTGGTCCCAAAGGAACTAGTAGTTGTTGGTGACTATTGTCAGGGAAACGGGGAACATGCTTTGTAAAAAGGATAGGTGGAACCTATCCTTTTTACAAAGCATGGTATGTCTGCCAGGGGCAAAGGTTGATGCCCCTGGCATCAACCTTTGCCCCTGGCAGACATACCATGCTTTGTAAAATTGATGCCCCTGGCATCAAACAGACCAGGGTATGTCTGCCAGGGGCAAAGGTTGATGACGTTGTAGAACGGATATCATCTTTTAAGGGCACAAAAGGTGATATAGTTGTACATGTTGGCACTAATGATATTAAGAGTAGGAGACCGGCAGAATTACTTAACTAGTACAGGTCACTGTTGAACAAAAGCCAAGAATTAGGGATGAATTTGAAAGTGTCTGCAATTCTGCCCAGACACGATAGAAGGGAGTATATGATGAGGGCCTTGTCGATCAATTCGGCCATGGAAAGATTGTGCAAGGCTCAAGGGATAGAATTTTGAGAAGAGGAATAAAGGGGCCGAGAGGGACAGAGTGTCCTTTTTGGAAGAGTTGCAGGGTGGTTACTCCTGTAAGAGCATAACGAAAGAAGTAAAAGATCATCAAAGTGAAGGTGTTTAGGGATGACTCTCAGCTACTAAGTGTTTGCTGCTATATGGGAAAGGAAACCCATCCAAACAGAATATTTCCAGAACAAAGAGAAAGAATGAGAGTGAATGGAAATGGAGATGTAGATAGTAACAGCAATTAATTGGTCAAGAAAAAGGAGGGAGAGGTGGGACAAAAAGAAGGAACATGAGGAGAGAGAGAAAAAAAAAGATTGAGAGTGGTGAGAAGAAAGCTTTGGGGGAGCAGCTGGGAGAGTTGGAGAGGAAGGTGTGGAAAGGGTTTAGAGAGAGAGAGTTATGGAGAAGTGCAGTAGTTCTGGTGTAAGAGAGTGCAGGTAGTGGAAATAGTGTGAGACTATAGAAAGTCTTGGATGGTTAAAGAATGTAAAGGAGTGTGAGACAACAAGGAGGCATTGAGAATCATCTAATGCGCAAGAAGCAGAAACTAAACTACACTTAGCATCAAGCCTCGTCTTAATTGCAGTGCTATAAGAATGAAGGCCAAGCAAGTTCTATGCTGGAAGAATGAGAAAGGAAGAAAAGAAAAGAAAAGAAAAAAATAAGTTAAATTGATAGATAATAACACAGGACTGATAGGGTGAACTGCATCTAAAGGATAGCTGGAGTTAGGTAGGCCTAAATGCATTATATAAGATGATAAAAGTACAGGAGAGAGAGATCTGTCTGCAATGTAAAAGTATGTATAGGGTAAAAGGATTAGATACTGTCATTAAAAAGGAAAGTAGGTGCACCAATTGAAGCAATAATTTTTTTCATAAACCACTGAGAAATGTGTGTGCAAAGAGAAGGTTATTTGCCCAATTTGATGTTTATATGTAGAAGTTTGTTACTACTGAACCTACAGTATACATGAGAAGTGAACTAGAAGAAATGAATAAGAAATAGTGATGTACGATAGGATAAAGTGACGAAATAAGATATGATAAACCGACTAAATAAGATAGGATAAGGCAACTAAAATAATATGGAGGTAAAATAAGACCACACTGCAGTGTTATTCACAATTTCAATGTCTTAGCCAGAGGTCATCCAACAAAATTATGAGAAAGACAGCAATGTTCTTGCTTCTGTACCAGACATGTTCATTATGCCATTGAACAAGTGTTATGAACGATTTTAATTTTGCAGCAGGAATAGGGCCTAATAAGTTATGCCAATAATTATAAGTAGAGCATACAGATCATGGATGACCTTACAAAAGCAATAAGAAGCCAGAAAAATTGCAATAATGATAAAAGATTTAATGACAAAAAATGGGAATAAATTGGAGGTATTTACCCATTACCTTGTAGTACTAAAAATGGCTGAGATATGCCATCCACATGTATATTTGTGTGCGATGTACTAGCAGTGCTTGGTGTTAGAGATCGAGAGAGAAAAAAAACGTCGTAATGTTGAAGAATGAGGACGGAAATGATTAAAGGATGTATGAATATTATTATTATTAGCCATATGGTGCAAGGAAGCCTGAGGCTCATGCTGCACCAACAAAAAAAAATATTCCCGCATTACCCTGAGAGAGAGAGAGAGAGAGAGAGAGAGAGAGAGAGAGAGAGAGAGAGAGAGAGAGAGAGAGAGAGAGAGAGAATCACCAAGAAAGAGAATGATGATATCCAGCTCAGGAACATGGGTTTGCCAAGCTCATACTCACCAGATGTGAGCATTTGGGGTAAATGTGTGATTATGAGCTCAATTAAATACATGCCAAACAAACTGCCCAGAATAGGCAAGAATTATAATAGCTTACAAAGCTATTATAATTCAAGCTGTGAACAGAGGCTAAAACTTTAAGGCAAAAAATAGGTTAGGCAAATGGGGTAGGTAGCATCTCACGAGAAGGAAAATGTAGAAAAGCTGAAAGATTAATGAGGTAGAGATCAATAGATGGGGTTGGGTAGTTCATGGTTCCAAACCCATTTCTGTAGTTAGGACCACGAACGAAATTACTTATTATTATCTTCCTTTTTTACTCCATTTGCTCTCCACTCTTTACTTACTGTTATTTTTTTATATATATATATAAAAGCATATTATAAAAAAAAATGTGAGAAATAAAAATAAAGCAAAAAGGGAAATAGCCAAAAAAGGAGTAACCTTTAAAATAAAAAAATAAATAAAATCAAGTAACAGCAGCCTACATCAGATAAAGGTGAGAAATTTTTTTTTGCAAAAATACTTCAAAACTGGGAAGAAAAGCAAATATGTAATTAAAAGCTGATGAAGGTAAATTGAATATTGATACAGGATTAGGAATTTCATCGGGGGACTACCCGTAACCATGCATCAATGGACTGCATATCCATGCAAGAGAAAATTTTAAAAATGTAAACGAAACAGAAAGATATCTCCAAAATAGTATGGACAAGGTAGTCCCTATGCAGTTTTTTAAAAAATAGATACAAGTAAAAAATAGTAAATAGAAAGCTGGAGGAGTAAATAATTATAGCTGAAAATGGTGACAAGAAGATACATGAGGTCAAACCGATAGCTGCAAACCAAGCAGTAACAAATAGGGACAAATCTGTTAAATTATACAGCAACTAACGTGACAGAGAGCTATGAAAAAATGGACTAGTGACCTCGATAATAGATTTAAGAGTATGGAAACAAAGAAAAATAAAACAGAATTTGTTCAGACAAGAAGGGTAAGAAGAATGTGGCAAGTAGTGCAACAGACAGGACTATATAAAAGGAATAAAACAGAAGAGGCTGTAGTTTAAGTTTAGCACTGCCCAAAGCAGCAGATGGCTAAAACTTAAATGATATAAATAGTGAATTAGAACTAGTAGAGATAACAGAAAAATAAAAATCATTTAGACAAAACATATGCACCAAAGCATGCAAAGCAGCAGCAAAGGCCACAAGGAAAAGAGATTACCTATAGATTAAAGCAAGCAAAGGCCAAATAGCAAAACAGAGTTACAAATAAGACCATCAGAGGACTGAAAAGACAAATGAGTGAATTTTAAGAATAGTATTAAGGAGTAAAAACAGATAAGAAATTTGAGGGTAAAATAAACAGGATATGATATGGCAAATGCACCGAAGTGCACAAAGCAGCAGCAATGGATGCAAATGAAAGAATAAGCATACAGTCGGTCCTCGTATAACACGTGTTTACATTACACGAATTCGATCATACACGATTTATAAATAGGGGAACGTTATCTTATATAACACGAACCGAATTCGCTTATGCACGATTCGCCTTTGTGTTTACAAGAAATGGCAGTCGAACGCGGAATCACTCCAACCGAACGCAACACGATAGGAATGAAGAAGATTCTGAAAATGCATTTATGTTTTATATCAGTGAAGGGGAAACACATTTCACCATAATAACGTAAAAATCAACACAATTCCAGCTATCGATATAATCACAAATGCAATTAGGTGGAGTTTACTACCAGTTTATAACAGATTCCACTAGCAGAAACGAAACTGGAAATTGTTTTTGTTTTATGGTAGTAACCCCCAGAAATGTGCTTTAGTAAAATGTGGGGTGTTAATAGTGTATCTTGGCCTTTACGGTGTTGTTTATTCAGTTGCTATACGCGCGCAGCTTTGTTTATGTGTATTAAGCGTGCCTCCTCGTTTTGTAATTGCGCTTTATTCCCTAAAAATTAATAAAATACTTAAAAGGTGTGAAAAGGAAACGTCCTGGCAAAGACACTGCAGATTCAGAGAGAGAAAAAAAAAAGCAATATCGATAAACAGAGGCGGACTGGGTCAAAAATTCTTACCCGGGAAAATTTATAGTGGCCTCATTACGGTTTATGGCCAAAATCACACTGGCCTCCGGGCCCACCGGGATTTGTTGGGTAAGGCTTATGGCCAGTCCGCCTCTGTCGATAGAGAAAAAAATATGAAATTGTGAAACGCTTTGAGTGAAATGAAAGACCATGTGATATTGCACGTGCTACAGACCTAAATGAGGCAACGCCGAGAATTACAAAGAATGCGGAGAAAATAAAAACAACTTTCATAGCGGGAACAACTCAAAGTGTAATTAAAATCCATTAGATTAAGACACAAAGAATTGGAAGAGATGGAACGGCTGTCATCTGTTTGGATAGAAAAATCAAACAAAAAACAAGTTTGCTTACGATAGAAGCAAAAGCATTAGCAATATTTTATTATGTAATAAAATACGTAAGCATTTTATTACGACTTACGTATTATAAAATACGAAAGTATTTTATTACGACTATTTTATTTAATATAATAAATTTTTTACAAATAAAATACGTATTTTATTCGTAAAAAACTTTTTTAGTATTAAAAATACTTTTATTATAATATAATAAATAATAAAAAATATTTATTTTTTATTATTTATTATATTATAATTTAAAAAATATTGTATTTTTTATTACGTATTTTATAACGATTAAAATTACCCGATTATTTATTGTGTTTGGTAATGTTTTGGTTCCAAATGTGTGTTCAATCTTGGGTGGTCGGCACCTAACCCCACTTTTCCCATAGGGCCTGTTGTTTATATTGCACGAGGGTTTCTAGGAACACAACTATCGTGCTATACGAGGACAGACTGTATTATAAAAATATGACAAATAAAAAAAGATGATGGTAGTATGTAACATCCAAGAAGCCACAGGCCAACAAGGGAAATAGCCAAAAAAGGAGTAACCTTCAAAATAAAAAAATGTAGTAACCTTCAAAATAAAAAAAAAGTAAACAGCAGCCTCCATCAGATAAAGGTGGGAAAATTTTTTTGCAAAAATACTTCAAAATGGGGAAGAAAAGCAAATATGCAATTAATAAAATTAAAATCTGATGACGGCAAAATGAATATTGATACATGATTAGGAATTTCATTGGAGGACTACCCCCAACCATGCATCAAAGGATTGCATTTAGGGGTGGTCCCCTGATGAAATTCCTAATCATGTATCAATATTCATTTTGCCGTCATCAGATTTTATTTTAATTTTATTAATTGCATATTTGCTTTTCTTCCCCGTTTTGAAGAATTTTTGCAAAACATTTTTCCCGCCTTTATCTGATGTAGGCTGCTGTGTACTTTACTTTTTTTTATTTTATTTTAAAGGTTACTCTTTTTCAGCTATTTTCCTTTTTGGCCTGTGGCTTCCAGGACATTACATACTACCATCATCTTTATTTTTATAATATGCTTATTCTTACATTTGCATCCATTGCTGCTGCTTTGCACGCTTTGGTGCATTTATCATATCATATACTGTTTATTTTACCTTTAAATTTCTTATGTTTTTATTCTTTAATACTATCACTTAAATATTTTTCACACACACACACACACACACACACACACACACGCTTGAATAATGTTTGAAATAGCTGAAAACTGAACCTTTCATAATAAAAAATAAAAATGTAAAGCAGAGGCAGCAAAAAGCATATTCCTCTATATGATGTCTGAAATATAAAAATAAATTAGAATGAGGATTAAAAAATAAAAATAATGCCAGCAGCATGGCAAAAGATAAAAAAAAATTATTTTTTTATCTTTTGATGTTCTAAATTATTTCGGAGAGTTTCTGCTGCAATATTTTTACTTTTTCCCTTCTCTTCCCTCCCTGTTGGTTTGATCGTTATGTTTAATTTTGACTATTTTCGCTCTTCTGTCTTGCGTCTTGCCACGCTGCTGGCATTATTTTTATTTTTTAATCCTCATTCTAATTTATTTTTATTTATATATATATATATATATATATATATATATATATATGTGTGTGTGTGTGTGTGTGTGTGTGTGTGTGTTTTGGTTGTGAATCACTTTGGAGAGGTTGGTAAAATGGGATAACAGTATCTCCTTAGTCATATATACGTGGATAAAACAAAATTGCGTGTTCCCTGTACGCACGAAAGATGTTTTATGTGTAAAAATCTTTGATGACACTTACTAAATTTAGTACAGCTAGAACTGAAATCATGAACAATGTAATTTATGCTCATGCCTGCTACTTACTCTACCAAGTCAATGTTAGTGATAAATAGGATACAAACACCTACTGCTTATGCTACTGAATCAATATTTGGAAGAGGTTAGGCCAATTGCCTAATTACCCATTTGATTGCAGCCATTTGTTGTTGCAATCATGCAACAAATATTGTTGCATGATTGCAACAATATTTGTATTGTTTCAATCATACTATCATGTTACTCTGCCATGCTGTTCAAATTGCACGAGATCTGCACGAGATTAACGAGATCTGCAAGAAACAAATGGTATCCACGGATAATATGCTATCGAAATTGACTTATCTGAACAAGTACAAGCGTAAGATGGTAACGCTGCAATGAGGAAACAGATGAAATATGTCAAGATCTATGACGACAATGAAGAGCTCATACTAGATCATAAATTGTATGAATCGGACTTGGACATTTGAAAAACGATTGAAATATGTAAAACGATATGTCAAGATGATGACCCTGACAAAGCATGCAGTAATGACCTGCATAACCTTGCAACGTGACTGCAAGAAGAACTCCCCTGCTGAAACTTTTACAATCATTCAAACAGCGAGTGAATGAGGATCTATGGTTAGCCCGAAGCCACTGAAGTGGTATGCTCCGAAACAGATGTTTTTCTGAACCCAGGTGGTTTATGCCAGCTCTGAGCCCATCCAAGATCACCTCCCATGATCTCACTAGAAAATCATAAACGGAAAAACGTTTATGATTTGCCTCTTGATGGAAATATACAACCACTTTAGTAATACAGATGGGTACTCTGATGCCTAGATTATGCGTTTCAACTGGTAAGGTGCCTTTGTGATAGACGGTACTACTGTGCAATCAAGATATCTATTTCTCTGGTAAACCAAAAGGTTTCTGCCATGGGTGGTAATGGTTAGCCCAAAGCCACCTAAGTGGTATGAACCAAATCAAACGTTTTGATGCACCCGGCTGGTTTATGCCAGTGAGCACATCCAAGATCACCTCCTATGATCCTTTGCACAATTTTCTCTCCAAAACCCATTTTTCTTTGTTATGAAATGGAAATGACATCAAACAAAGTCATTTCCACATTGCAAAATCATGGAAAATTGATTTCACTACATCTGAAATTTAGTAGGTGCCACCAAAGATGTTTACACATCCAAAAGATAAAATATGAGATAATTGTGTGGTGCCTCTGTAGCCAGGTGGGAAGGAACAGCAGCAGTAGTGTCTAATCAAGAAGCACATGCTTCTTGATTAGACCGGGGTTTGAGCCCGTCACCACCAAATACGGAAAGGTCAGGGAATGACCACCCATATTCGCGGAGCAACATGGCCTTAGTTGCTAATGCTCCTAAAAACCAAAACAACATAATTGTGTGGGAAGGGAAAAGAATATATGAGAGGTTTATAATTATGTGGGGAAGGAGAAAGAATTGTTATTACTGTTACTGAGTGTTTACCCTTACATTAGAGCTACAAAAAAAAAAATAAATAAATAAAAATAGAGCCGAAGGTGGATCATTGAATATTATTTAATATTTTATCATGTGAAATGAAAAAATACAATTGAAGTTTAATAAAATCAGTTCTATTTAATTTGGTATTTTCATTTACCTTCAATAAATGATTGTAGTAGCCTTTATTGTTGCATGTTTTCACTGTTCTTTTTGATGTTGATGGCCAGATATCTGCCTCTAATTGATCTTGCTCGTGTTTACGTCTCTGTCTCTCTCTCGTTCCACCACTGACTTTGGCACTTGCTTTTCAAAATTAGATTTGATTTTGTCAATCTTTGAACATGTTTAGTTGATGTAACTTTTGGCATCAGCACAACTTAACTAAACGAAGTAGTTACTTTAACGAGTTGTTCAACTCTCGAAAATTAAAATCCGATTTGAAATCTAGTTATATCCTTGTAGAGCCATCAAGGGGGGAACAATTTTGTTGCTCAATTGTACGCAACTTGTTGCGTACAATTGAGTTTCCTTGGGCGCATGCATTGTACTTGTTGCATCACTGCACACAAGTACAACGCATGCCAAAATCTACAGCCCAGCGTTCGAAGTTATACTGTGAAAGAAAGGGAAATTGGACAGAAATATGAATCTAGATGACTCTCTTGCGTTCCACCACTGACTTTGGTGCTTGCTTTTCAACGTTAGGTTTGTGATTTTGTCGAAATCTTTGAACACGTTTAGTTGATGCAACTTTCAGCATTGTCACAACTTAACTAAATGAAACACAACCGCACTGCTCAACAAATGCAGAGTAACTGAACAAAGTAGTTACTTTAAAGAGTTGTTCAACTCTTTAAAACAACTCTTTAAAGAAAAGAAAATCATGTTTAACCTGGTTAGGTTAAACATGATTTTCTTTTCTTTAACCATGTGTATCCTTCAGAATTCTGATCCCACCTAAATGGCCCTGTATATCATTGGCTCAATGATTTTTGCTACCAGGTTAAACATGATTTTCTTTAACAAAACCATGTGTATCCTTCAGAATTCTGATCCCACCTAAATTGCCTGTATATCATTGGCTCAATGATTTTTGTTACCACTATTTTGCTATTTTGATACATTATTTAGCTATTTTGACACATTATATAGGAAATAATTTTGATAGTTTATTTGGATTTTAGCAAAGCATTTGTCTGTTCCTCATGAGAGCTTACTGTATAAGCTGGAACACATTGGGATCACAGGGCTGTAGGGCAGGGGAGTTGTGATTAATTATTACTCTTACATTAGAGCTGCCTGATATGCTCACTAAATTTCTCTGGATTATCCAGATTTACATGGATCATGTTGGTTCTATTCTATACTAAATAAATATGAAGTTAATCCATTAGAAGTTCAACCAATCTTTGTATACAAGAATAAATAAAGTTAATTAATGCTTTTTTTTTGATTTTTTTGATTTGGTAGTTGTTGGCGCATCGGCTTCTGTGGCCATATTGCACCTCCCAAGGTTTTTTTTTTTTGCAGTACTTTGATCCAAGCCCGAGGTGGGAATCGAACCCGCGACCTTTGGGTTGCCGGGCAAGTACTTTACCCACTCGGCTAGCCCGGTCGGCAATAAATAAATTTTCTGTTTATACTCCGGCACGACAACCAAGTCAGTAGAGTTTACAATAAATCGTCAATACGAGTATTTATCGTATTCAGTAGTCACGGGCTTGAACCCCGCTCCACTCAAGGAACGCGTGCTATGCACTCTCGCTCCTGACCACTTGGCTACGTCGGGCCTCTAATTTAATGCAAATAATCTGAAATAACATAACCAAATGATAAACTAATAAAGCATTCACATCAAGTAAGAAATTTATTTTAAAAAGTTTATCCTTTATTACATACCTTTTAACCATCTGTGGCATAACAATACGGGTCATCATAACAACTGCTGTCATATTGATATGAATAAGATCCCATATTTTCTGCAAACAAAATGAAGGATAAAAATAAATATTTCCCTTAAGACAGACTAAAATACAGTGTGAGCAAACTACTTTGATGTAGGAGTAATAAGCCTTTGAGTTATTTGATAATCTAGATTGCTGGGACATTGGTGGCATCTTAAAATTTAGCAATATAAACATAGCTCATTAATAGTGCACAAGAAATCTACAAATCATTACAATTGCAATAAACCATTCAATGCATAAAGAAATTTAAGAGTAGCAGATCAAACTTGCTAGATCACCTTTACAAGCTACACAAAAATCATTTATGTTATACCCTTCTCCCCACTTATATTTGAAAATACAAGTAACATACATGAGTAAATACGCTGATGTTGTATGCCAGCCAGTAGCAATCTTGGGATCCCATTAAGTTTATCAGTTCAATTTAAGAATGTCGGAGAAATTTAGGCCTTGTCCTCTTTGGCTGGGGCCACATTGTGCTACTCCTGTTTGGTACACATAGGCTATGCCTCTGGTGCCCCCATCATGATAAATGGCAGTTAAATTCCATGCTATCAGTCATGTATGCCTTTTACTTGTCTGTTTTCATGAAATGATATTCAGTATGTTCTTATTATTCATTAAATGTTATCTGCTTTGTTCTACAGCTGTGTCACACACTAATAGCCTTTAGTAGCATTTGGGTATGCCACCAGAATAATGAAGATTGGTACTTCAAACATGCTAACCTTTAACTTTATGATCAATTTCATTTCACTTGGGTTGGGTGAACTGAAATTCAGGATATACTCTGCAAATAGGTCAAAGGTCCAATTACATATTATTTATTACTTTTTTTTTTTTTTTTTAATACTATCAAAGTTAAAAGATTAGCTGTTGCTAAATCTAAGACATCCTAGCAGAGAATGTTGCAATCCAGCTTACTGAATAACTCAAAGGCCTTTTCTTATATACAGGTAAACCAAAGCCAGAGTACAGTTTTATTTTACATTCTCTGGAAAATTATGGCAGCATTATAAATATGAAGTTAATCCACAAAAATAAACTATTATTTAACAAACCAAAAAAGTTTATGGTCATATAGAAAGACATGTTTAACTTCAAAAATGGTATCCTTTAGCCACAATACATTAAAGCAAAATTTTTGGCTCATTTTTTCTAACTTTGCAACATAACACATGATCAGTTTTCATAAATAAACTCTTCAGTCTGTTTTTAAGGTCCTCCACATAATACATTTTCTTGGAATAGACATGGTCTTTTATTATAACCTTACAGAATTAAAAATGCTGATGCTTAAACATGTGGGCAGCCATCAATAGGACCAATGATGCCCAATCTATTTGTTTGGCAATTTTCACAAAGTGATTTCTTAAAATGAGCAAATAACATGTAGGAGCACCATCCTGCATGAAAAGGTTTTTTACTTATATATTAAGATAAGCAAAATCTTGTAATATTGATAAACAGCTGCCTGAAGTAATTGATTTAAAACAACAACGCAAAAAAAAAGAGTAACAACGAATTCCAGCCCAAACTACACCTGGAGAATTCCTTTTAAATTTGGAATATTAACCTTGCATTGTCGTCACTACACCTGCCAGGTGCAATTCAAAATAACAAATCCCACATTAATTGCTGCTGAAGACAAAAAAAAAAAAAAAAAAAAAAAAACTGCTTTTCTGTACTTTCCTAAGAATGGAAAAAATTTTTACTTTGTATGGTTTTGAATTTTTATTTACAAAAATTATTCTTCATACAGAGTTATCATGATTGCATCCAGCAGGTGCTGCCCCTCCATGCTTATTTTTTTACTCATAGTAACACTAGCATTGGGAAACTGACTGCTACTGATGCTACAAAGCTTAGGAATCTGCTAACAAGTTATTTACAAAACTCCCACATCCAATAGTCATTAATAGTTTCCAGTGGTCACAAACCAAGTCTTTGAAAGATTCATTTGAAATAATCATTAATAAATGTGGAAACTGGTAATCACTTGTGAGAGTTAACAGCATGCATAATATTCAAGTTGAGTGCATGACAGTGTGCCATACTTGAAATAAATCTGAAAAATGAAATGAATACCAGTATTAAATGTATGTCTTAATTTATTTTAAAATTACGCATATGTTTTAAATTGGAAAATGGAAGAGGCTAATTTCATCTTTGTATTTTATATGCCTATAATGGTTTATTGTTCAACAGAATTTTTTTTAAAAAGGTGAAAACAACTTTTTAAATATTTTTTTTATTAAAAAACAAAACAAAACATACAATAATTACTGAATTTCACCACAATATTTATAAAAATTACAGGTACAACGACTGGTTAATTAAAGTTCACATCAAAAAAGAACTTTATTTAGTGACTCACTAAATAATTGGATCAGTAAAGCAGCTTTCTCACTGGTGCAACAAGTGTCAAAATCAGTCGTATGAGACTGATCTCATGCAATAATTGTATATTGATTCTCACACCTTCACAACTGCTGATCAACAGTAGCCACAATGTCTTCTTCTGAAGAGAACAATATTTCTCTCTTCTGGGCTCTTAAAATAAGGGGGAAAATGCTGTGGATTCATCCATATTTTGTGAACAATTATAAACAAAGATTGTTTGGGGCCTCAAAAGAACTGCACAATCCTTCAAATTTTAAGGCCATGTACAGGACAAGTCTGGCAAGCTTTAGTGAGCTGGTTACACTAATAGGCTCTTCCATAAAGAAAACAGATACCAGATTCAGGGTCTGTGTAGGTGTTGAAGAAAGGATGTTAACTCAGGTAAAGAAAATTATTTATCAATTTATTTGAAATGAATACAGAAATATGCATTACAGTAATAACGTAAATGAACATAGGATTCAACCATATGACATCTAAGCTATATGGTATGTAAAGTTAACTTATTAACTTTACAGGTGGTAACTAATATTCAGATGAAAAGTCTCCATAACAGTGAGCAACATTCATGTAATTAGAGATGGAGATACCATGAAGATTTTGATTGCTGAAACATTATAGTAACCACCTGACACATAGCAGAGAAACTAGGAGTTTCAGGTTCCGATAATAACGAGTCCAGTGTATCAAAAATGCTTCTATGAAAAATTTGCATTTGGGTATCGCTTAATTTTTGTACATCTGGTGATAAACATTTTCCTTGGCTCATTCTCTTTGGGCTTATTATTTTTACTATGTTCAAAATATTCCATGAGAGCTTTATTGGCTGCATTTAGTGATTAATCTTTTTTATTTCCTCTGAAACTATGTTTGGACCTCTTGTTCCTTGTCCACTTGATTCAGAAAACCTGTCCAAACTTATTTCAAAATGGTTGTGTACACTAGGCTCCAAATACTTGTCAATCTCCAGCTATCTTCCTGGTGGAGATGGTAAATACCCAGCAATTACTCTGGCTTATTGCCTTTAATGAAGGAAATTAAAAAATGTATGGTGCATCCATCAAATGATTTTTTGGACCATCCAATACTGCTGGAAACAGGCTTTAGTTTTCTCACAAATACTGTGCAGATATTCCTCCACTTCTCCTTACAGTCAGCAGCTAAAAAAAAATGAATTTATACATAGTTAATAATAATGAAAATTCAAAAATGTACAGTTCATAATAATGAACTATTTTCATTTATTTAACAATGTAAAACATGTTTTGATATTTTGTTGTATTTCATAAGGTGTCAGTACCATCAGCAACATAGCGCACTACTACAAAAGCAATTTGTAAGTGTCCTCACTCATTACATAAAATTACCCACTGAGGAAGAATGGATTGGTATTTCTGATCGTTTTAATCAACTGTGGAATCTGCTTAACTGTTTGGTTGTATCAGATGAGAAACAGAATTCAAAAATTTCCAAACTCAGGTTCATCTAACTTTAGTGGGTTTGTGAGAGCCCATTATAGAAACATTTATTTTTACAAATTAAATCCTGAGGTCAATTACTGAATATCCAGAGCTGGAACCCACAGTGGGGTGAGCAGGACCACAGCCCTAGGCACAGAACATTAAGTGTGCATTCAACCTTGAGATTGTCACAGACATTCTCTCAGATATGCCAGACAAGCTGTACTTGTTACCTGGGAGTCTAAAACGCTGATGGAACTGACACTCAAGTCAAGTGAACCCAATTTCGGCAAAGTCAGAATGGTCTGTGACAGCCAAATCCTCTGCTTGCACCTTCACGAGGGTGGGACTGTTAGTAATCCTGGGTATAACCTCCATGTCCAAGTACATGGTGGGTGACCACACAGGTGTGAACCAACGTAAGCAGGGGTCGAGGTGTGGCACCCACACCACATGGAGGAATGCCACCCCTCTGTTACAAGGCAGTACTAGGTGATAGATACTCATCAACCGGTGCAATACCACCACTTTGCTTGAAGGCTTGAAGTGGTGGAACCCATGTTTAGTCTCTAGAGCTAAGTTGCTGTCAACCCTTCCCTATCTCTTCCATCAAGCAGTATGATCGATGACTTTTGAGGTTATGATGAACATTGTGGCAAGATCCAATCTTCCTTATACTTCGAGGGTACAGCTCTAAAACGGTGTTCGCAGGCCAGCTAGTACACCGGACCAAACCTATTGGTAACTCTAGGAGGTTTCCGGATCAGCTAGTGTATAATCTTGCTACCTCTGCTCTGCCAGATAGTGACTGGAGGGAGTCCGAGTAGTGTGTATGTGGGGGGCATGGTCGAGGTCACGTTATGTCAAGGATCAGGGTATATTCTTACCATGTATATGCCATATCCAAAAATTTCATTACTTCATACAGCATGTCCCACCCACCCACTTTTTCTTACCATTGAATACACCATGAATTGTCAAACTAATAGAGTAAGCTTATCTGCAAAAAGATCTAAACTTCCCAGACACATCCTAATTCATTTCACAAATCACCTGGTCTCAATTCTAATCTCAACAATGTCCATTTCCACTTGCAGCTTGCCAAACCCCATGTACTTTTTCTGACAGAATCTAAGTTATTGGTTGATTCAACTACTGCTCCTCTCAGTTGCCCAAATTATTCACCGTATGATTCCTTTCACCTCAAAGGTGAAAGGAATCACCTTTTTTATTCCAACTTGTGCATATCTAAGTGCTGATATTCCCTGTCACACTTGGTAATTTGGAATCTCCTCTTTTCGATCTACTCTGGCTTAAGATCTCTCTACCACAATGTGTCAAATTCATCTATTGTCTCTACCCTTCTCCCAATTCCACTAATCACTTGGAGCTCTTTGACTTCCTCTCTTTGCAACATGACTTTCTCCAGTCCAACTTTCCTAACAGTGAGGTAATTTTCCTTTGTGATTTTAATGTTCACATTTACAGCTGGCTTCCGTTTTCTAGCCATACTGAGCCAGCTGATCGAGATGCTGAGGCTTTTGCAATTACTAATGACCTTGCACAGATTGTTCATTTACTTACAAGAATAAAAAGGCCTGACGTAGCCCAGTGGTCAGGGGCAAGAGTGCAAGAGAGATGACGTTGTAGAGCGAATATCTTTTAAGGGCACAAAAGGTGATATAGTTGTACACATTGGCACTAATGATATTAAGAGTAGGAGACTGGCAGAATTACTTAACAAGTACAGGTCACTGTTGAACAAAAGCCGAGAATTAGGGTTGAATTTGAAAGTGTCTGCAATTCTGCCCAGACACGATAGGAAGGAGTATATGATGAGAGCCTTGTCGATCAATTCGGCCTTGGAAAGATTGTGCAAGGCTCAAGGGGTAGAATTTTTTTCAGCCTGGACTGTACTTGTTAACAGGAGAGATTGCTTCTACAGGGATGGGATACACTTAAATAGCAAGGGCGCAAGAATATTTGCTGATGCTATCGAGGCAGTGTTAGGTGGGTCGGAAAACTGCTAGCTTGGGGGGGGAGAGACAAAGACCAATAGATTGACAGTAGCCACTGGCAGAGGTGAAAGAGATTCTTGCACTGCTTCTATTAGAATGAGCAGAAGCCTGAAAATCAAGATGCATGATATTTCAGAGACTGCTGGGAGCCATTGCGGTACAAGTAAACACATGGGTTGTGTTAGGGTAGCTAAGAATAGAAACAGGTACAGGTATACTTGCGTGTACACCAATGCTAGGAGTTTAGTAAATAAATTTGATGAATTTGAGGTACTGCTCAAAACATCAAAGGCAGATATTGTTGGGATATCAGAGACGTGGTGTCACACAGATATAAGGGATGCAGAACTGCAATTTGGGGAGTACAACGTCTACAGAAAGGATAGACAGGATAGGAAGGAGGGAGGGGTTATGCTATTAGTTAAGAAACACATAAAAACCAAGGAAGTGAAGCCAGTCGACATCACTGGACAGTGCAGTGTTGAGTCAGTTTGGTGTGACATGAGCATTGGGAGATCAAAATTGAGAGTAGGAGTGTGCTATAGGCCTAATGACTCTGATGAGTATAATAAGAAACTGTACAGGGAAATAGGGGGCCAGTAAATAAGAGTCTTATAATGGGAGATTTTAATTTCCCAGATATTGACTGGAATTTGGGGGCTGGTCACTCACACACTAGCAGGGCTTTTGTGGATTTATTGGATGATTGTTTTCTACATCAGCATGTTCGGGAGGCAACTAGAGGGAGTAATACTCTTGATTTGATTATCAGCAGTGATCCTTCATGCATTAAGAATCTGCAGATAAATGAACCACTAGGTGGCAGTGATCACAGTGTGCTGAAGTGGGATTTACTCAAAGAGGTAACTACCATTAGGGGTAAAGGGAAGGGTTATTGCTTCCGCAAAGGCGACTACGATGGACTGAGACAGTATTTAAATTCTATACAGTGGGACCAACTGATGATGTTACCAACAGCAAATTCAAAATGGGAAGCATTCAAAGAACTTATCTTGGAAGCTACTAGGCTTTACATACCAACTAAGAAATATTGTTCAAGGTTTAGGCCAAAATGGATGTCAGATGAACTAATGAGGCATATGGCAGAGAAGAAAAATGCATGGGATACTTACAAATTAACACATGACACAGAAGCCTATGATAGATACAAGTTGATATGCAACCAAGTTACAAAGGAGATTAGGCAGGCGAAGGCAGATTACGAGAAATCCTTGGCAAGGGATGCAAAGAAAAACAGCAAAGAGTTCTTTACTTATGTAAACTCTAGAAGGAAGGGGATGAATCAGATTGGTCCACTTGATATTGATGGGTCAACTGTTGATGATCCTGCTCAGGTAGCTAACAAACTAAATGAATATTTTGCATCGACATTCACACATGAGGAGTTATTCAGCGAGGGGAATGCCAGAGGTGTATTCAACTCGAGCAGTAAGCTACAGAATCTTGAAATAACTGGGAGTAAAGTCGAGGAGAAACTGTTGAAGATAAACACAAGAAAGGCACCCGGGGTGGATGGGATCTATCCAGTTATATTAAAGGAGGCAGCAGAGGAAGTAAGCAAACCCTTAGCCATAATTATGAGAGCTTCCTTGGACTCAGGGGAGGTACCTATAGACTGGAAATGTGCAAATGTGACCGCAATTCACAAAGGAGGATCAAAGGCTGACACAAGTAATTATAGACCTGTGAGCTTAACTTCTGTTCCAGGAAAATTAATGGAGGCACTGGTTAAAGAAGCACTGCAGGTTCATTTAGACAAGACTTCAGTTATAGCTCTGACACAGCATGGTTTTGTTAAGGGGAAGTCTTGACTGACCAATTTGATTGGATACTATGATGCAGTCACAAAAGAACTGGATGCAGGGAATAGCTTTGATATTATATACTTGGATCTTAGAAAGGCTTTTGATACTGTTGCACATGGAAGACTGCTACACAAATTGGAGCAGTGTGACATTGGAGGCAAATTGCTGCTATGGATAAAGGGGTGGTTGAGGGGGAGAAGACAGAGTGGTAATCAATGGACACTGCCATTGTGGACTAATGTTATTAGTGGAGTCCCTCAGGACTCAGTGTTGGGTCCATTATTGTTTTCTGTATTTATAAATGATATTGATGATGGTATATCAAGCTTAATGTCCAAGTTTGCAGACAATACGAAGGTTGGCAGGGTTGTCAAGGACACTACGCTACTGCAACAGGATCTGGAAAGGTTGAGCAGATGGGCTGAGAGGTGGCAAATGAAGTTTAACATTGACAAACGTAAAGTACTACACATGGGAAACAGCAACCCCAGAGCAACATATCAACTCTGTGGTACTACACTGACAGTGGTAGAGAATGAAAGGGACTTGGGGGTGGTTGTGCAGGCAGATATGAAGTTCCCTGAGCAGTGCAGATGGGCTGCAAGAGTAGCTCATGGAGTATTGTCAATGATATACAGGAATTTTTCCAGCAGGGATAAGGAGGTGATTATTCCCTTGTATAAGGCATTGGTCAGGCCACACCTTGAGTACTGTATACAGGTCTGGAGGCCTCATTTCAAGAAGGATGTAGAGCTGCCGGAACGAGTACAGAGAAGGGCAACAAGATTAGTGAATGGAACAAAGGGGTGCTCTTACGAAGAAAGGCTTAAGTTTTGCAAATTACAGTGTCTGGAGACTAGGCACCAGCAAGGTGATCTGATAGGTGTATAAAGCCTTGAATGGTTTGAGCATGCTCAATGCTGATGGGATTCTTCCTCTAGCTCAGAATAATCACCTGAGAGGGCATAAATTCAAATTGAGGAAAGACAGATGTAGGATAGACGTGCGGAAATTTGCCTTTAGCCAGCGGGTGGTTGGTTGGTGGAACAGACTTCCATCCCTTGTAGTGGAGGTTGATAGCCTAAATAAGTTTAAGGCTCAGCTGGACAGGTATTTTGAACGAACAGAGGGGTGAAGTGGAAGTGAGTTTTTTTTTTTTTTGGCTGATGCTGCATAAGCTTGCTTTCTTGCATCAAATGCCTCTACTAATGCTAATAGCACGCATTCCCTGAGTGGACCGGGGTCAAAGGAATACGATACTACTAAATACGATAAATATTTAGGAACTACTAAATACGATAAATATTTGCATTGACGATTTATTGTAAACTGTACTTTTTTTTTTTTTTTTTCTTTTTTTGGGAGTTGTTGGCGCATCGGCTTCTATGGTCACATAATGCACCTCCCAAAATTTTTGCATTTACTCTGATCCAAGTCTGAGGCAGGATTCGAACCTGTGACCTTTGGGTTGCCAGGCAGACACTTTACCCACCCGGATAGCCCGATCGGTGTAAACTCTGACTTGGTTGTTGTGCCAGAGTATATATTAACAAAAAAAAAAAAAAACTGGATAATCCTAACCATACAGCCAACCCCTTGATCTTTTTCTCCCAAACAACTCTAAGTACACTGTCGAAGTGAGAGATCCTTTAGGCACCTCAGATCACAACTTCGTGATTGTCTCTTCTCCAATGAAGCCTTTATCTCATGGCTATTTCCAACCTTGTACTGTAGCATTACAAGAAAGCAAAATGGGATGACCTGCAAGATTTCTTTTCTTCTTTTCCTAGGTTGGATTACAGTTTCAAAACTTCTGATGTCAACGTTTGCTCAGATCGTGTCAGTGAAATTTCTCTTGGAGGAATGGAATCCTTTATCGCACACTCCACTTTAAAATCTCTTCCTTCATCTAATAAACCTTGGTTTTCCAATAAATGTGCTAAGGCTGTTCAAGAGAAGAACATTGTATATCATAATGTTTGGCTTGTTTCTAATTCTTCAGTTTCATTTTCTGCCTACACCAAACAATTTGGAACAATTGCAAAGCAGTTATTAATCAGCCCAAACTAAAGTTTGAACAGGCTAAGAGTAGAAAACTTGCTTCTTGCCCTAATGGTAGCCAAGCATTCTGGTCTTTCCCAAAGCTAATTGGCCGCAACTTTTGCCCATCTCTGCTCCCACCTCTGTCCAAACCAGATTGTTCTGTTGGTACTTTGGCCAAGGATAAAGCTGACCTGCTAGCATCCCATTTTTATTCCAACTCTTGTTGTTGTTTGTTTGTTTGTTTGTTGTTTGGTTTTTAGGAGCATTAGCAACTAAGGCCATATTGCTCCGGGAATATGCGGTGGTCATTCCCGGACCTTTCCGCATTCGGTGGCTCGAACCCCGGTCTAATTAAGAAGCATGTGCTACGCACTGCTGCTCCTTCACACCTGGCTACAGAGGCACCATGATCTTGGTAAAAAACCTCCCAAAATTCCCAACAAGCTCCATTCGATGCCTCCTGTGGTCTTCCGTCAAAAGGATGTCAGAAGGATTTTGACAAATCTTGATGCTAAGAAATCTCCACGTCCCGATGGTAATTCTCCACTTGTTCTCCAAACCTGTGCTCCTGAACTTACTCCCGTTCTTTGCCACCTTTTTTCACTTTCTTATTCCAAAGGTGTTTTTCCTACTGCTTGGAAATTTGAGTATAACCAGCCAGTTCCTAAAAAGGGTGACAAATCCCTCCCATCCAATTATCGTCCCATTGCAATTACTTCTACTCTTTCTAAAGTAATGGAGAAATCAATTAACTGCCAACTCTTATTAAACTACCTAGAAACCTTCCGTCTGATCAATGATCGCCAGTATGGATTCTGTCAGTGTCGATCCACTGGTGATATTCTGGCTTATGCTACCCATTTATGGACTAATTCAATGGAAAAGTTTGGTGAAACACAAGCAGTTGCGTTTGACATCTCAAAGGCTTTTAATTGTGTTTGGCATAAAGGTCTTCTAAACAAGCCTCCATCTTATGGTTTGCCAACTGTTTTTTGTAATTGGTTATCCAGTTTTCTCTCTGATCGCTCAATTTGAGTATAACCAGCCAGTTCCTAAAAAGGGTGACAAATCCCTCCCATCCAATTATCGTCCCATTGCAATTACTTCTACTCTTTCTAAAGTAATGGAGAAATCAATTAACTGCCAACTCTTATTAAACTACCTAGAAACCTTCCGTCTGATCAATGATCGCCAGTATGGATTCTGTCAGTGTCGATCCACTGGTGATATTCTGGCTTATGCTACCCATTTATGGACTAATTCAATGGAAAAGTTTGGTGAAACACAAGCAGTTGCGTTTGACATCTCAAAGGCTTTTAATTGTGTTTGGCATAAAGGTCTTCTAAACAAGCCTCCATCTTATGGTTTGCCAACTGTTTTTTGTAATTGGTTATCCAGTTTTCTCTCTGATCGCTCACTGAGGGTGATGGTAGATGGCTGTCTTTTAACTTCTCCACTAATGCTGGATTTCCTCAAGGATCCACCAATGCTGGTGTCCCACTTTTCCTCTTGTATATTAATGACCTTCCTTTGATTAGAAATCCTATCCATAGTTTTGCCGATGATAGCACATTGCATTCCTCTTTCCATTTTGAGAAACTTGGCCTTGCTCAATCAGCTTCAACGTCTCAAATATCTGCTACCAATTCCTTAAATGCCGATCTCCAGGTAATTCTCCAGTGGGACAAAGACAACTTAGTTAATTTCAATCCTTCTAAAACTCGGTCTTGTCTTATATCTTGGAAAAAGGATTCTTCTGCTCCTATGCTTATCTTTGGTGACACTCCGATTTCTAGGCAAAATGATATCTCTTTTGGGGATTACCCTGACTTCTAATCTCTCTTGGCACAAGCACATTACAAATATTGCTTCCTCTGCATCTAAAAAACTTGGTTTTCTTTCACTCTTGGCATTACTTTTCTTCCAAACAGCTGTTCACTCTTTACAAATCGCAAATCTGCCCTGCCATGGAATATTGTTCTCACGTCTGGGGTGGTGCCCCCAAAACCTCTCTCAGGCTTCTTGATTCCCTTCAGAAGAGGGCAGTTAGGTTAATTAATGATTCATCTCTAACAGAGTCTCTCCACTCACTGTCTCATAGACAGACAGTTTCTGCTTCAAGCCTCTTCTACAGATACTTCCATGGGCACTGTTCTTCTGAATTGGCTTCTATAATTCCAGCTTTCTCTTTCAAGACAAATTCGAACATGTGCCGCCACCAGCCAACATCCATTTACTGTCCAACTGCAAACTCACAGAACCAACTTTTCATCTTCATTGTTTATTCGTTCAACTGCCATTTTCTGGAACAACTTTCCTTCGTACGTATTTCCTGAAAATTACAGTCTACAGAAGTTAAAGTCTAATTTCTTCTTTCATTTCTCAACCTCCAACCCAAGCACGGTACTAAGTACTATAAGTTCTAATACCCCTCATGTCTGGGGTTTACATAAAAAAAAAAAGAAAAAAGTTTAAAATTCTTCATTTTTGATTTAATTACAGTTGGACCTGTGTTTAACAGACTTCTTTACAGCAAATTTTTAAAATTCCTCTTGGTAATTACATTTAAAATAGTTTCCATAGGATGAAAAAAAATTTCTATATAACAAATGGATTAAGAAGTTTGTACGCATTTTTCCCACTTCTGGCCTTTAGAAATGCAAATTAACGGTTAAAGGAACTGCCATTCCACAATGTTAGTGGTGCCCATAAAACCGATGCAGCCACCTATCCCACATACTGAGAAGGCACACTAGTCTATATGCTTTCCATATCAAAGCCAGTCAGAAGCATATTCCCAACATGGATTGAGTCAACCTGTGTTGTGGCTCCCCTTTACTCCAGCAAGCATTCATCTGTTTTTTTGGAGAATTGAGAGATCCAAGCCTTTCTGTAAATTTCTCATGTCTATGTTTAGATGGTCACAGTAGCTGAACATCTGGGTGATTCAGTGAGTTGGGACAGTATTCAAAGAAATTAGTGACAGTAGCAACGTTGGTGCAGGAACGAGAGCAGCTAAGATATTAAATAAACTTTCTGAAGATGAAATGTTGGCAGATTGGCATATGGGCAATAATAATAATGAAAAAAAAAAGTGATATTTAAGGATGATTGCTAAAGAACTTTATGTGAAAATTAAAAAGATCCCTAATGTGTTCATGCCCTGATAGCCAGTGGACAGCAATTGCATTTTGGAGGAATTATCCCACTTTATGCAAACATTCTGAATCAGAAGTTAAGTATTTGGGATTATTAAACTGACTAAAATCTGGAATTTAGCGATTAAGCACTAATGATTGACATCCTGCAGGAACTCTTACTTTCCAGAAAGTTTAAAAAGTCACAGAATCACTGTGGCAATCAATAATGAAGAAACTTAAAGGGTTAAAAATTATCACTATCTTGGATGTATGCTGAGCGAGAATTGGGACCACTCTATTGAAGTACACGAGAATTGAATAAGCACACGCAGACGTCCTTAAAATGAAGGATCTTCTATGCCACAGTGATCTTATGCTTCCTTTAAGAACAAGAATATTGAGATGTTTTGTCTTTTCTATCCTCCTTTATGGAGGACAGAAAATACAAAAGGCCTGGACACTGACAAAGAAGATCCAGAATAAGTTAAATGCTTTTGAGATGTAGTGTGTTACAGACGAATGTTAAGAGTGACGAGATCATGAGACAAATGAAGAAAAAGACAAAAATAACTAACACCATCTGATGAAGAATGACAAATATGAGATGTTGCAATTGATAATCCAGGGCAAGATCAACGGAAAAAAGTCGAGGGAAAAGGAAATCTTGGTTAGCAAACCTCAGAGAGTGGTATGATGAGAGTAATGAGGGTTTGTTTAGAGCTTCTACCTCACGTTCAACCATTGCAAAGATGACAGCCAAACTCTGCAGAGAGACAGCACACTGAATAAGAAGAGATTTTGTCGAAGACAGTTTCTTTCAAATCAAGTGAATTTCCCCTTTTCAATTAAAAAAACCAGAAATATCCTTGAAACCATTACAATTAGCAATGCTAAAGCTGAGTGAGATTTCAGTGCAATGAATAATATCGTAACAATTAAAAGAACATCTGACAATTAAACAAGTTGTAGATATGAAGACCATAAATCTAAATGGAAAACCATTGCTTCAATTGGATCCAGATCATTAAGTCAAATCTTTCCTCCATAATCATCACCCAACCATTGAGCAAAGCAGAAGATTGACAACAAATATTAATAAAGAAGTAAATTCTACATGGAAATTTTTAAAAATAAATTTCTTGAATATTTGTGTAAACATTTTTTTTAATGTAATATTTGTTTTTATATTATTAAATTTCTTGGGACAGTGTTATTTGTGATATGGGAAATATTCATGTTACTTTTTACTCAATTTAATTTTATCATGGGAAAAAAAAAGTATCCATTATATTTCCCTAGTTGTAAAAAAAGAATAAAAAGTCGGCAAAACTGCAAGCCCATTGTTAAAATATTCACAGGTCACCACTGTAGCTTAAATTATAAAGATTATCATTCTATAGAGTTGATGGCATGTTCTGATATGGATGGATGCTTTACAATGATAGAAGTCAGTTATGTGAGAAGAAAGTGACGGCAGGATATTTAAAGTTTCAAGAATGGATCATTGGATAAGTGATAATTTTCCAAGAGCCTAATCACTCCCCCTTGTTAATAATGGAGTAGATTTTCCTTTTTTTGCTTTGTAGGTGATGAAGCTTATCCATACCCACACTTGAAAAAGAAAAATAATTTATAATTATATTAGCAGAGCCAAAAAGACAGCTGAATAAACATTTGACATGGTTTGCCAAAATTTAAGTTTTAATGAGCACTATTATTTCTAAAGAAGAGACGATTGACATTGTTCGTGCTGTTTGCATGCTTCTTAAATTTATACAGGAAAGGAAAACAGGTGAACAAACAGGGCCTGATGAAAATCTGGAAGATGAATAACTCTCAGTTGAACCAAATACCATCAACTTTAGTGTTGTAGCTGTAAAACAGACCAACAACTACTAATTTAAGAAATAATTTCACCTTTGTTATAACCAACCAATCCATTGCCTTGGCAGTGGAAATACTGTATTGAAAAATTGACTACCTTGAAATAATACTTGTTTGCTACTTTCATAAATAATTGTATTAATAAATGTTAAACAGACATTATGAATAAAGTATTTGCTTTGTCTTCATAATTATTTGAATTAATAAATTAACAAACATTTACCTGTGTCATCCATTGCTTTGGCTACATTTTCCCAGGCCACATCATCTTTTTCTATACGCTGATAACCTGAAATTATATAGCACTGGGTATTTTTCAACCTCTAAGTAGCTTCAAGCTGGTAAGCTCCTCACTTGAGCTCATTTTTACAAATTAAATACTCTAAAATATAATGTAATTGTATGACTAACACACGAGACTGGAAAGCCAAGGTGTACACAACTGGTTGCTTGAAACAGTTGTCGTGCAAGTGTGAAAAGTTCTGCAAATCATTATGCATCAATTCCACAGAACTGGTTGTTTATGCATTAAGCAGCCTTCTCACCAGTTGCACTGGTGAGAAGGCTACCTAAATGTCCATTAATCTTGACAAGATTTCATCACACATCTGGAGAAAATATTCTGCAATTCAATCTCATTCTACCCATACTCAACGTGTCCCTTTTCAGTATAAAGCTTGTATATCCTGAATCTTTTAAAATTCTTCTGAATTGTGGGATGTTTTTAGTTTTCCTGAAAATTATTTTTTGGGGGGGGGGGGGACCAAAACTTGCTTAACAAATCTATTCAAACTGAACATTGCCAATGCTTTAAGGCAACACTTTCCAAGGAGATTGGCAAAACTTTCCATCCTACAATCAACTCTTTAAATCCATCATCCTTGATGTTGGTCGAGCAGTTTTAGAGAAGAACATTTCAGTAAATAAAGCACAAACAACTGAACTGATTTACATATGCAAACATTTGACTATGTTGTCCTTTCATCCATTTTTGAAACTAGCAGGATTTAAGCTGCATGAATAATGCTATAGTCTAAATTCTCACAGCAAAACAAACCTGCATTTGCAATGAGTTGCCTTTTATTGCACTACTTTAAACAGATAGCTTTAGCTATATTACAGACTGACTTCTATTCTGCATGA
The DNA here is from genome assembly GCF_048544385.1 of Mastigoproctus giganteus. Lineage (NCBI taxonomy): Eukaryota > Metazoa > Arthropoda > Arachnida > Uropygi > Thelyphonidae > Mastigoproctus > Mastigoproctus giganteus. Next base: position 163,911,206 of record NC_143586.1, on the reverse strand, counting down.
CAGCTAATATCAAAAACTTTACAACTTTTTTATCTGCATGTTAACTCTAGAGATCACCTACTTATCCAATAAGGGACCAGATATTCTTGGGACAAGCTATCAACATAGCAGTCTCATTTTTTAAACAAATAGTCAATTAATCTTTTGGAGAGGCCATCTATTTGAAAGTAGTGCAATACTATTGTAACTTGTTACAAGGGAAAAGTCTGTTGCTCTGTGAGAACTGAGAGCATTGTATTATCTATGCACTTTAAATCCCACTGGCTACAAAAACAGATTAAAGGCTGAGAGAGTCCTGCAAGCATCTTATAAAGAAAGAAATGTCACTTTTCTTGCATAGACATTAATTAAAGATAAATGTGATCACTGAGAACATTTCAGATTGCCTTCTAAATATTTCTGAATTCTAAAATATTTTTTTTTTTTTTTTTTTTGTAAAATATGCCATATTTTAAAGAATTCCAAATAGTAAAGTGCTGGAGTTTATAGTTAGTTGCAATTTGGTAGTTCAACAACCAACAATATACATGACTGGGTAGGAAGGGTTAAATTTAAAGTGAGAAAGGATGATTGCAGGATAGATATGCAGAAATTTGCATATCTATCCTGCAATTCAGATGGATAGTTGATTGTTGGAACAAGCTTCTATCTGGCATTATAGAAATAGGCAGTTTGAATAAAAATAAATTTAAGAAAGAATAATGCACATGATTAGAAGGAATGGACATGTACTGTGAGAGAAGGTTTTTTTTGTTGCTATTTTAACCATGATGTACCTGAAAATTTCTTTTAACAATTTTTTCTTCTTAAATATCAATTTCTAAATTTAGTCTTAAGAAATATATCTTGAACAATAACAGGTACACAAGACTTAGCAGCACAGATTATAGAATGTAATATAATAAAATATAAGGACATATTTTAATAAATGAAGTTGGGACTCTTGGCTTTTGCAACTCCTACCATAACCATGGTGGGGTTATAGTATGGCCTTTGGGGCATACTATAACTTCTTGTGGCAAGAAGCTGGAGCCAGTCAAAGTCATAAAATACAATGCATCACATCATGCCCACAAACCAACACAACACATGACTAGCTTTACAAATATGTCCAGCAAAGAGAAAGAGCAAGTTTGAGGTAATTCTTAGGAATCACTGTAACAGTTACGTCTATGTATATGCACTCATGCCATATTCAAATTCCGCATCCCATATTTCTGATATTCCAATGTCAGCACATGATTAGTTATCCAACATTGCAAAATTTATTTACTATGCTCCCAATATAGTAAATAAATACTCCTAGTAGGAGTACACGGCAAATACAGTAAACTCCCATTACAGCACTTTTCAGGAGATTAGCCCAATGAGCAGACTCCTTTTTGGAAGATATTTTCCTGTTTCATCAATATTTTGATAGACAACATTGTTTTCAGGTTTTTATTTTTTTTTTTTATGCAGTTCTTAAGAGGTTATATGCATGTTGAAAATCTGCACACTTAATGTATCATGCTTGTATTTTTGGCACCATCATCAACACTTTTTTTTTTGCATTGTATTAAAAAGAATGAAATATTTTAAAAAGATTTAATTAAATTAAACATCCTGAGTATTATAAGCACAATGAATGTAGTAATAATACTGCTGTCATTAATGACATTTACTAATGCCATTTAATGATATTAATGAAATTTACTAATACCCATCATGAAAGACTCCTTGATGTGGATTGCATGCATCAATGAGACAAACAGATATACAGGGTGATTCTAAATTATTGTCGGGGTTTCCGTGGCCTATAATTTTCAAACCAGAAACAACAAAATAAAGCTTACAGAATACGAAAGTGAACTCAATAAGTTTTATTTGGCAATGCTATACTCGCCGCACTGATGTTTGGGAGATATTCACAGCATTACTTCAAGATAGTGACTGTTCAAGAGAAGGCAATGTGAGTGCTTTGGTTTTTCGAAACAAAGTCAGTTATCACAATGCAACGTCGTTACAGAACTCTGTATGGAAAAGATCCACCTTAAGTAATGCTATCCGATGTTGGTTAAAGCAATTTCAAGAGACTGAAAGTTTTCTGCACCGAAAAGGAGCGGGAAGACTGAGCACTTCACAGGAAGATGTTGATCGAATCCATGAAGCGGTTTCTCGAAGGCCACAAAAATAAACTAAATGAGCTTCTTTGCAGTTAGGTATACCACAAACGACTATTTGGAGGGTTGTTCATAACCGCCTTCACCTCCATGCCTACAAACTGCAGATTGTGCAGGCTTTAAAGCCAAACGATAAACTCCGCCGTTTCCAATTTGCCCAAGACATTTTGTCAAATGTCGAAGCTGATGAAAATGACCTTCGGAGATGGAGATTTAGTGATGAAGCAACGTTTTACGTATATCAAGGGAGGGTAAATCGTCATAACTGCAGAATATGGGGATCAGAAAACCCTCACGCCATCCGAGAATTCGAAAGAGATAGTCCAAAGGTCAATGTTTGGTTGTTTTGTCACGTTCGGAAGTTTTGGGGCCCTTTATCTTTGCAGAAAAAAAGTGACAGCAGAGATCTATCTGGACATGCTACAGCTGTATCTGTTACCCCAGCTATAAAACCATCAGCCAAATGTGGTGTTCCAGCAAGATGGTGCACTGCCACATTGGGCTTTTATTGTCCAAGAATTTCTTGACATGCATTTTCCCAGGCGCTGGGTTGGGCATGGTGGATTGATTCTGTGGCCTCCACGCTCATCCAATCTTACGCCGCTTGATGTCTTCCTGTGGGGATACGTGAAGGACATTGTGTGCAAGACCCCTGTGACCTCCCTCAATGAACTGAAACTCAGAATCGTTGCTGTGATTGAAACAGTTACACCACAAATGCTGGAGAACACTTGGAGGGAAATTGAATATCGCTTGGACATCTTATGTGCCATGAAAGATGCACATGTTGAAATTGTTTAGCATTCTGCAGTATTGATTCAATAGGTAATAACTTTGAGTTACACTTTCATATTCTGTAAGCAGTTTTTTTTGTTGTTTCCAGTTTGAAAATTATAGGCCATGGAAACCATGACAATAATTTAGAATCACCCTGTACCAGCAGTAATGTAATTACTGGCAGGGCCTCCCAAGCCAGACAGGTCTGAGTTGAGAGGCCAGACAGAATCTCTCCTGATAATGGGTGGCAGCAGAATCACTAACCAATGATGGCAAAGATATGGTTGACAGTACTGATTGAATACAAGCATAGTCATCCTGACTATGACTGTGTTACTTTGGTGTGGAAAGGAATGGGAAGCTATCAACACTACTTTCCACAGAACATCTAGCAATGACAGACAAAAACAGTTTCAGCCCTCAGTCCCCAGCATCCCTTGAATGCAGAGAGAGAGAGAGAGAGAGAGAGAGAGAGAGAGCGCTAAGAATTTCTGGATGTTCGTCACTTAGACTTGGGACCTGGAACGTGATAAGTTTATATGAAGCAGGGAAACTTGATAATTTAGTTCAAGAAATGAACAGGCTTAAAATTGATATTCTTGGTGTTAGTGAGGTCAGATGGCCAGGCAATGGCAAATATGCTACAGACAATGGTATGTTTTATTTAGCACGCACTGATGACCGAAATCATAGAGGAGTTTTATTTTTAATTAATACTAAGGTTCGTAAGGCATTAAAAAATGTATTACTTTACTCAGACAGAGTGATGATGATTCAAATAACAACAAAACTTTACAACTTAAACATAATTCAGACCTAGGCACCAACAGCCAAAAGGTGAAGAGGAGATTCAGACATTTTATGAACAAATTGAATCAATGCTACAACTATCCAAGAACAGACATCACAGTTATTACAAGTAATTTTAAAGCCAAAGTTGGTGCTGGGATTGTGGACAAATTTGGACTTGGAAAGAGAAACAACTGTGAAGACAGGCTGATAGTTTGCACAAAGGTTTGAACTGGTTGTAATGAATACCTTCTTCGAGCTGCTACTGTGCAGACTTTATACACGGAAATCCCCAGGTGATGGAGGAAAAAAAATATTGTGAGGAATCAAACTGATTATGTTTTGATCAACCATTGTTTCAAAAATGGCTTGAAGAATTTAAGAACATATCCAGGCACTGACATAGGTTCTAACCATGACCCATTAATCAGTGAACAGAAAGTGAAACTTAAACACATAAAAGAGAAGGGTAAACAATGGACTGACCTACAAAAAATTGGAGAATAAAGATATTAAAAAGAAGATTGAAGACTTGTTAGTGAAGGAACTGAATTATAGCCTCCAGATGATACAAATGAAAGATGGAGATCTATTAAAGATGCTGTGCTTAAAATGGCAGATAATCATCTGAAAGGTGAACCTCTAAAAGCAAAACAGAAGTGGATAACAAATGATATATTAGAACTGATGGAAAAAAGAAGGCAGAACAAAAACAACCCAACAGAATACAAAAAAATTAGGAAGAAAATAAAAGCAAAAGAAAACTGGATGAGGTCCAAATGTGAATAAATTGAGAAACTGGAATGCTTACATGACCAATTCAACAAGCATAAAACCTTGAAAGAGGTGTTAGGACTACACTACAAAACTGGTGGGGGGGGGGGGAACAACCCAGAACGATTGTAGTTTCGATTGAAGAAAAATTTGAATGCTGGCAAGGATATATCAGAGAACTGTTAAGTTTGACAGATCAGAAAATGTGGAAGGGATCTTAGATGTTAAATATGCTAAACCCAAAAAGGCAAGTGGTCCTGATGAAATTCTGACAACTATTAAAGATAAAAGTGGAGGTATTCGTTGGTCTGCTCAGAAAGCTTTATGACAGTGGAGAAATTCCAAGAGAACGGGAATTTCTCCAGTGTCAATGGGAATTGAGATCATCGTTCATACCCATACTGAAATGTACAAATGCAAATAGTTCTCAATTTAGAAGAATTAATTTGATGAGCCATGTATTGAAAATACTTCTAAGGATTATACACAACCAAATTTATAAAAGATGTGAGGAACACTTAGTGATTCTCACTTAGGCTTCTGACAAGGACTGGGTACCATGGAAGCCTTGTTTGCAGTTTGGACTCTAATAGAAAGATGTTGAAATGTGAACCAAGAGGTCTTCATCTGCTTCTTGGATTATGAAAAAGGCTTCAAATCAGGTAAGACCTAACTGTTCCAAATCTTAGATAAGATTGCAATTGACAGCAAAGACATCAGAATAACGGTGAATTTGTATTGGGGACAATCAGCAAAGGTATGCATAGAAGGAGAAGAATCGAAACGGATAAAAATTAAAACAGGAGTTCCTCAAGGTTATTTGTTTGTTTGTTATTTGGTTTTTAGGAGCATTAGCAACTAAGGCCATATTGCTCCGGGATATGCGGTGGTCATTCCTTGACCTTTCCACATACTCCGTATTTGGTGGCCTCAAGGTTGTATTCTATCTCCTATATTGTTCAATGTATATGCTGAAGAAATTTTTAAAGAAGCTTTATAGGTATAAAAATTAATGGCAATAAGATAAATAAGATCAGATATGCAGATGATACTATATTGCTGGCCAGCTCTGAGGATTTACAAGCATTAATGGATACAGGTAATAGAATAAGTGAAAATTGTTCTGAAGTTAAACATCAAGAAAACAATGTGGTGATCAGTAAGAAAGGGCAAACAAAAATTACAATCAATAATGAAGAAATTGAAAGGGTTAAAAGTTATCACTATCTTGGATGTATGGTAAGCAAGGACTGGGACCATTCTATTGAAGTACACTCGAGAATTGAACAAGCGTGCAGACTACCTTAAAATGAAGAATCTTCTATGCCACAGTGATCTTATGCTTCCTTTAAGAACAATAATATTAAGATGTTTTGTCTTTTCTGTCCTCCTTTACGAGCTGAGGCCTGAACACCGACAAAAGACCCAGAATAAGTTAAATGCTTTTGAGATGTGGTGTTACAGATGAATTAAGTGTCATCGACTGATAAGATAAAGAATGATGAGATCATGAGACAAATGAAGAAAAAGACAAATAACTAACACCATTAAGGAGAGGAAACTAAAATATTGAGGACATTTGATGAAGAATGACAAATACAAGATGTTGAAATTGATAATCCAGGGTAATGAGAATGATCAGAGCAACGAGGATTTGTTTAGAGCTTCTAACTCACGTTCGTCCATTGCAAAGATGACAGCCAACTTCTGCGGAGAAACAGCACACTGAATAAGATTTTGTTGAAGACAGTTTCTTTCAAATCAAGTGACTTTCCCCTTTTCAAGTGATGTTGCAACTGAAAAGGGGAAACAGCAAGATCAATGGAAAAAAGAAATCTTAGTTGGCAAACCTCAAAGTAGTATGATCAAAGTAATGAGGGTTTGTTTAGGGCCAATGAAAAATGGCTAGACACGGAATTGTAAACAACAGCCATTCAACCTTCATTCAAAGCTTCAAGTTAAATTTGAAATAAGCATTGAATGCACCAGAAACAATTTATATGAAGTAAACTTACACCATAATTCCTAGAATTTAGTCTCTTATCCCTTTCCCAAAACCCATGAGGCAGAATGGTTATAACTCAATTTATTCCTTCTCAGAACCTAAAAAAAAAAGGACATAAGCGGGAAAGCATTTTAAACACAGAAGCATTATACACATTAAATAAAGCACACTTCACAGTAATGGCATGGGACTAAAAGAAAAGGGCATTAAAAGCAAGAATGCTATAACAAGAGTTTAGTGTGTATGTAACGAATAATATTATGTAAAATAAATTTTACAAAACTGATTAATGCCATAGAATAAAGAAATTAAAAAGGGGGGGGGGGAATAAGGCTATGGGCATCAAAGAAAAGTGGAAGCCTAGCATGCCAATAGCAGATATTAGTACCAAGCATAAAAACAGGCTGATTAATAATACTGAAAGGAAAAAGTGAGTACCTTGAGCTATAAACCAAAACAGAAACCCCTAATGGGAAAAAAAAATAATAATAAAATACTAAAACTATTGCTAATTATCATGAAAGGATACCTTGAATGGCATGTTATCACCATTCATCACATCCAAATAATATCAAAAACAATTGAAGGACCTAATGATAGGCCAATGGACCTTAGTAAGAAAAATTAATAACTTATGAAAGTTTAGCAGCTAACTTGGCAGAATAACAAGCTGGACCAACCGAGTTTTGTCTATGATATACAGGAATTTTGCTAGCAGGAATAAGGATTATTCTATTGTATAAAGCAATGGTGTCAGGTCACACCTTGAGTACTATATGCAGATCTGGAAGCCTCATTTTACAAAGGATGTAGAGCTGCTGGAGCATGTACAGAGAAGAACAATGAGATTGGTGAGGAGAATGAAGAGGTGCTCTTATCAAGGAAGAGCTTCAGTTCTGCAAACTGCAGTGACTGGAGACTAGGCACCTGAGAGGTGATCTGATTGAGGTGTTTAAGGCTTTGAATGGATTGAGCAAGCTCAATGCTGACTGGATTATTCCTCTTGCTCAGACTACACACATAAGGAGGCATAAATTCAAATTGAGGAAGGATGGTTGTAGAATAGATGTGCAGAAATTTGCTTTAGCCAATGGGTGGTTGATTGCTAGAATAAACTTTCATCTGATGTTGTGGAAGTAAACAGCCTGAATAAATTTAAGGTAGAACTAAACCCAGGTGAAATGCGAAGGTTTTTTTTCTGGTGCTGTATAGGCTTGCATTCTTGCATCATTTGTCAATACTAATTACAGTTGTTGTTGTTTGGTTTTTAGGAGCATTAGCAACTAAGGCCATATTGCTCCGGGAATATGCAGTGGTCATTCCCTTGACCTTTCCGCATCTTCCGTATTTGGTGGTGACGGGCTCGAACCCCGGTCTAATCAAGAAGCGTGTGCTACGCACTGCTGCTCCTTCCCACCTGGCTACGGAGGCGGCTATACTAATTACAGGATAAAGTCAATCACCAGGCTTTTTTCTTAAATCATACCTTATACTTCATTTTTAGGCACAATAGCATATACCTCATACTTCCTTTTCAGGTACGTTGGCATATACACTGATGAGCAAAATATTATGACCAGAGAGTCATTATACAAATCGAAGCAACTGCAGGTGAACTATGGCGTGCATGCAGGTTGGGACACTGTATACAAAACACTTGATACTGAGCTCCATTCATCAGTGTTACTCTTGTTCTTCAGATGGGAAAGGCAGCAGACTTAAGTGAGTTTGACAAAGGCCAAATGACTGGGTCAGAGCATATCTGAAATGGCAAGGCTGGTCGGATGCTCACAGTCAGCCATGGTTAGTACCTACCGAAAGTGGTCCAAGGAGGGGGGAAACCCACAAACCACTGGTAAGGTGGTGTACGATCACGGCTGCTCGAGGTGTGAGAAGGCTCTCCCAGATGGTAAGTGGCAACAGAAGGGAGACTGTGGTGCAACTAGCTGGTAATTGGAATGCTGGTGATAGGAGTAATGTGTCACAACACACTACATCGAACTCTGCTGAAAATGGGGCTACGTAGCTGCATGCTGCTCAGTGCCCATGCTAACCAAGGTTTACTGGCAACAGCACCTACAATGGGCACGTGAGCATCAAAATTGGACTTTGAGTGATTGGAAGAAGGTCGTGTGGTCCGATGAATCACGTTTCCTGTTGGTCATGTGGATGACCGAGTATGTGTGCGTTGTTTACCTGGGGATTGATGCCGCCTGAATGCACAGTGGGATAAAAACAAGCTGGTGGCGGTGGTGTCATGCTCTGGGTGATGTGCTGCTGCTGGGATACCCCGAATCCAGTCATCCATGTGTTTCATGGCAACGGTCTTCCCCTCTGGTGGTGCCATCTTTCAGCAGGATAATGTGCCATACCACTGCCTAGATTGTTTGAGATTTGATTTGATTTGTTTTAAGAATTCTTGGCGCAAGAGCTACTGCGGCTAAAATGCGCCTGTAAAATTTTATTTTATATAATGGTTTTGTTTTAATTCGTATATTGCTGCTAATGATTTCCAAGAGTAACAGAGAATGACTATAGCTTGCTTTAGAAATAATATTTAGTCTTATATTTGATTGTAGTAATTTATTTTCTTAAGGAACTGAAAAACATCTGCTATATTTTTCCTATCTTCCAGTATGGTTTTGAGAGTGAGGGAGTGATGTTTGTTTAGCTCTTTGAAGGAGTTTCGGCGCTCATCTGCAAAAGCTGGACAAGTAATCAGTACATGTTCTACTGTTTGTTGTATGTGACAGATAGGGCATAGAGGGGGATCCTCTCCTCGCAAAAGATAAGAGTGACTGAAATACGTGTGTCCTATCCTTAACCTAGTAAGTATCACTTCATCGCGTCTATTTTTCTGAATGCTGGATTTCCATGGTTGGAGTAATCTTTTAATCTGATGCAATTTGTTAGTGGTAAGTACTTGCCATTGCTGCTGCCAGTGATGTATCCCACTGTGATCAATAACGTGTTTATAGTCTGAGAAAGGGATATATTCTGATGCAGAAATATTGTTGTTAGCTTCTTTGTCAGCTGTCTGCTTGTTCGTTTCCATGTATTCCGACATGGCTTGGGATCCAGCAAAATCTAATGTTACGTTGTTGTTCAAGGAGTCTTGATATTTTGTATTGAATCTGCTGTTGTAGAGGATGTTTGGTAGAGCTGATATTTTGTATTGCCATCATGGAACTACGGGAGTCAGTAAAAATTATGCTGTTTTGAAAACTTGAATGGTCGATTTCGTCTAGTGCTAACATAATGGCTTGCAGTTCTGCGGTATAAATGCTACAGTCTTTTGGAAGTTTTTGGGCCAATGTGATGTCAGAAAAGTAAACTGCCGCTCCCACATGAGAATCAGTTTTGGATCCATCTGTATATAGAAAGCTATGATCTGAAAAGTGTGCCTTATAAGCAGCATGCAGCTGTTGATGATTTAAATGAGAAAGGATTTGTTTGCTCGAAATGTGGAAGGAGGAATCACATAAAGGTTGTCTGATTGTCCATGGTGGAGTAGACTGCTTCGGTAGCGGATTTATGTTATCTAGGTTAAGCTCTCTACTGAGAAGAAGGTTTTTTAATCTCACATTCGCAGGTTTATTGATTCTTTGTTGTTGCTGATAATGTTGTTCCCATTCAGAAGCAAAAAGAGTTTTCTGTAGAGGGTGGTCTGGTAAGGATTTTATTTTAGCTGCATAAGAGAGTAATTGATTTTGTCTTCTGATTTGCAGAGGAGGTTCTTGAGCTTCGCCGTACAGGCTCTGCACAGGTGAGGTGCGGAAAGCTCCAAGGGCTAAACGTAGTGCGCAGTGATGTACCGGGTCGAGCCATCTCAGAGCACTAGGTCTTGCCGAGTCATAGACTGGGGCACCATAGTCTAGCTTACACCGAATGAGAAGGCGATATAAACGTAGTAGGATTGTCCTGTCTGCTCCCCAGGATATAGCGGATAGGACCTTCAAGATGTTTATTTTCTTCAAACAGTGGACTCTTATGTGACTGATATGCTCTAGGAAAGTCAGTTTTTTGTCAAAAACTAATCCTAAGAAACGGACACTATTTTTAACTGGGATGATCTCTTCTTTTAGCCTGAGTTCTGGGTCAGGATGGAGATTCCTTTTTCTGCAGAAATGTATACATGCAGTCTTTTGTACCGATATTCTATATCCATTTCTTTCTGTCCATTTTATGACTCTGTTAATGGCTACTTGCAATTGCCGTTCTATTGTTCTCATATGCTGCGCTTGATAAGAAATGCTGAAATCATCAGCATAAACTGTTGTAAAGATATTGTTTGGGATTTGTTCTATTATTGTGCTGAAGTGGACTGCAAAAAGTGTGGCACTAAGTACAGATCCTTGAGGGACCCCTTCTTCTTGATAAAATACATTGGAAAGTGTATTGTTCATTCAAACTTGGAAGGTCCGATTCTTAAGGAAATTGTATATGTAGAGGGGTAGATGTCCTCTAAGGCCAAGTTGATGTAATCTTTTAAGTATACCATATCGCCACGTGGTATCATATGCCTTTTGGATATCAAAATTAACCATGACTTGGTGTTGTTTCCTGAGAAAAGCATTTCTTACTTGATTTTCCAGTTGTATAAGTACATCCAAGGTACAGCGATTTTTTCTAAAGCCAAATTGTTCTGGGTTGAGAAGATTATTATTTTCTAGATACCATGTTAGTCTATTGTTGACCATTTTCTCTAAGATCTTGCCTAAGCAGCTGGTCAAAGCTATGGGACGGTAGTTCTGTGGGTCTGAGAGATCTTTTCCCTGTTTTGGGAAAGCTAGTATTATTGAGTGGTGCCATTTGTTTGGGAAAGAATTTAAGGTATATTTTGTTGTACAGATCTAACAGGGCTAATTGGGACTGTTCATCTAATTGTTGTACCATTGCATAATGGATTTCATCAGGACCGACTGCGCTGTGTTTCACCTGTAGCAGAGTTTGTTTTAGTTCTGCTGCCGTGAGTGGCAAGTTGTATTGTTCACACTGATTGGTAGAAAAGTTTAATTTTATTTTTTCGGCCTCTTTCTTGTACGTTTTAAAAGCTGTGGGGTATGTACAATTAGCAGATGTATTTGAAAAATTTTCAGCAAGCACGTTGACTATATCTAAGGTGTTTGTAACCAACTGTCCCTTCCAATTTAGCAATTGAGAGTGGTTTAATTGAGAATTGTTGGTCATCCTTCTGATCTTTTTCCAGATAAGTGTAGTTGGTGTGGAAATAGTTATAGTGGATGCAAATTTCATCCAAGCAGCTTTTTTGCTTATTTTTTGCACTTTCCTGACCTTGGCTCTGGTTCTCTTGAATTGTATCAGATTTTCTGTTGTTGGATTTTTGCGAAAAAGGTTCCAGGCTCTATTTCTTTCTTTTTTAGCTTCCTGGCACTCTTTGTTCCACCATGGTTTTGGATATATTCTGATGTTAGAAGATGTTTTAGGTATTGTCTTTTCCGCAGCTTGAAGCATACTATCAGTAACATAGGCTACTGATGTTTGTACTGATTCTCTTTTAATAATGTTGCGGTCTAGCTTGGCTAGTATCCTGAATGTTTCCCAATCTGGGGTGCCGACTGGCTTGGCATGGCGTTTTTTCCATGATTTTCAAAATAATGGGGTAGTGGTCACTGCTCAATGGAGTCTCGTGCACGCTCCATTTAGTCATAGGGAACAGTGTTGGGGAACAGATTGATAAGTCTATTGCAGAACTGCTTTTTGATGGAAGGTGGAAATATGTGTGTGTGCCGTCATTTAAAATCATTAGGTTGTTCTCGACAATTAATTTTTCTATTTGCTTACCCTTCTGGTCTATTTTGTGATCGCCCCATAGTGGGTGATGTCCATTTAGGTCACCTAAGATGCAGAATGGAGGTGGTAGTTGAGTGATCAGCTCTTCGAAATCCTTAAATCGGAATTCTTGATTAGGGGGTAGATATACTGAGGCTATGGTAATATTGAAGCCTATTGCTAGACGGGCTGCAACTGCTTCTAATGGTGTGTTCAATGGTATTGTTTGGGAGGGGACATGTCTGTTAACTAGTATTGCAACTCCTCCTCTCGCTGTTCCATTCGTTATGCGATCCTTTCTATATGTGATATAATTTTTGATTATACTATTGTCCTGTGGTTTTAAATAGGTTTCTTGTAGGCAGATACTTAGTGGGTGGTACTGGGTGATGAGATCTATAACATCATTAGTGTTTGAGCGAAAACCTCGACAGTTCCATTGGATAATCGTATCTGTCATTTGGGGTTAGATGTTCCCTCGGATTGCTTCCTTGGGGCTGATTTATTTTTGTCTACCTTGGTTTTGTCTTTTTTTGAAAAATAGGGTCTACCCGTATCCATTTCTTCTTCAGTAAAGATTTCGAGAATTGGTTCCTCTCCTTGGTTTCTTGCATCCGTGTCCATTTGTTCTGCAGTCTTTTTTCCTGTACTACCTATCTTTTCTTTGTTTGCTTTTCTTCTTACGTTTTCTGAATTATCTGGTGGGAAAGATAAAGGAGTATTGATAATCTTTTCTTGTTTTTGTGAAGGAGATGGTTTGTAAAACTCACGAACCCATTCTGAGATGGATTCTCCTGGGGGGATTGTAACATCCGTTTGTGTGCCACAACATTTTGAATTGGGTAGTTTAATTTCCGGAGCCTTTTTGATTGTGGTAATCTGCGCATAAGGTTTGTTTGTTATATTTATTGTAATTGCCTTTTTAGCTTCCTGATATGAAACTCCATTTTCTGCTTTGTATTTTTGTATCATTTTTTCCTTCTTCCAAATTTCACACTCCCTTGAATATGCAGTATGATCTCCTTTACAATTTACACATTTATGGGATCCAGCTGTGCAAGTAGAAGTGGCATGTTCTTGCGAACCACAGTTTGCACATGTTAATTTTCCTCTACATACTGTCTGTGAGTGACCAAACTTCTGACAGTTGAAACAACGGAGAGGATTCGGGATGTATGGTCTTATATTGCAGTGTAGGTATCCAGCTTTTACTGATCTGGGTGATTTAGGCATGTTGAAAGTGAGTATCAGATTCCTGGTGGGGGTGATTGTCCCTTCTTTTTTAATTGTAATTCTTTTAACACTGATGACTCCTTGTTCCTGAAGTTCCATTTGAATTTCCTCTTCGGGCACATTTAGAAGGTCCCATTCCGTAATGACACCTTTTGAAGTATTTAATGTATTGTGCGGGGATACTGTTACTGGTATTCCTGCAAAGGTTGTCATTTGTAATAATTTTTCTGAGTGTTTAGCATTGGCCGTTTCTACCAAAATGTCGCCTGATTTTAGTCTTTTAACTTGTTTTGGTGTGCCAACATAACTCTCAAGAGTCTTTTGTATGAGAAAGGGTGACAATTGTCCTACCGCTTTCTCAGTATTTGAGTGTACAATAATATATGTTGGAGAAATTAAAACTTGAGTCAATTTTTAATCTCTTTGTGGAGACAGATTCATTTCTATCGCCTTTTCTGATTGTCTTAGAGGTGTCTCCGAAAGAACTAGATTTCTCATATCTTGGATCAGTTCTCTTCGGGTCCGTTGACCCAGTGGATTCCTGGGTATTGGAGTCAGTTCGCTCCATTTCGCCCTGAAAGGGAGAGCTTTTCCCTTCCAGGTTACCGGCCCCGCCACGTGGAGGCAGGAGCAGTGCCGCCCTGTGACCAAGCACTAGGTTAGTAATTAAGATATAACAGAAAATAAAAGGGAAAGAGAAGGTTGCTTTCCTTCTTAATCTAGTAAAGTTGCTTTCTTTACTATGGATTATTTAATTGTGTGTTAATAAATGCTTTAAATAAGGAAATGATTTCTACTTCAAGAAAGAGCGCTAATTCAGAGCAAAAATTCACTTGATCACAGAATCGCTTGGCACTTGGGGCCGATTGTTTGAGATTGGTTTGCAGAACACGAGGAAGACTTCCAAGTATTGCCCTGGCCTCCAAATTCCCCAGACATCAATCGCATTGAGCATCTGTGGTTTGTGTTGGAATAGTAACCCCGATCAGCAGCATCTCAACCACTGACCTTACAGGAGTTAAAGGATCTGCTGGTTATACGTTGGTACCAGATACCACAAAACACATTTAGAATTCTTGTGGCATCCATGCCTTGCCGGGTAAGAGCTGTTTTGGCTGCACGAGGAGGATCAACATATTAGGAAGGTGGTCATAATGTTTTGGCTCATCGGTGTATATGTAATGTTGCTATATGTCTTCATCCTGTCCATCTATTTGTCCCAATGGAGAGATTTCATGAAATTTTATATTTGGACTTTTTAAAAATGACCTCTTAAGCCATTCCAAATTGCATTAAAATCAGATCAGTAGAAATCCAAAAAGTCTCTCCCCCACTTCTCATGTAATAACTACCTCAAGCGGCACAATTTTCATAATTTTAAATTTGGGCTTTTCAGAAAGACTTGCCAAATTTCATTAAAATTGGACTAATAGAAATCTGGCAAATAAACATTTTTACCCCATACATTTTGTATTGTATATAAGCTATCCATATACTGCAGCTGAAGCACTAGATATTGTGCTTGTGGCTGCGTGATAGTTGGAGAAATGAATGGGCAATATGCCAAAAAGTGCAAATGTGCCAAAATGTGCAAATTTTGGCAAGTTTCCATGTTATTGAAAACATTCACTGGCAGCACACAGCTTGGACAGTACTGACTGATCATCAAAAGTTAGAGGTACACAAGTTCTTCTATGACTTAATCTTTAAACAGCACTCAGTTCTTGAGGAAGTGAATAAAATTTAAAGGTGTCATATACTGTACAAAGGGGTATCAAAACGTTCGTACCCTGACCTAGATAAAACAGCAGGAAGATGCCGTTTTTAATATAAGTTGTCTTCATGTTCAAAAACTAACATGTGAAATTTCATTCCTGTAGGTGATCATACACCAGAGGTGGAGCTCTGAATCCGAAGGAAACTACAGTGGTTGACAAAGTGGAGTATCAAGCAGTGATCAAGTTCCTGCATTTGCAGGGCAAAAAAGCTCAGGAAATTGACAAAGAAAGAAAGCTGTGTATGGGCAGAATTGTCCATCCTATGAAATTTTGAAAAAGTGGAAACTGTAGTTTCAGTGTAGTCATACAAGTGTCTTTGACGAGCTAAGAGAAGGAAGGCCATCAACATTCACAGACAGCAAGATGGTTGCAAAGGTTCAGCAGCTGGTGCTGAGTGATGTGTGACAATTCATTTCATCACATATGCAATTCCGATTGCATTTGTGATGAAATGAATTGCATTTTACATGACCATCTGCAAATATCTAAGGTCTCCGCACAATGGGTTCCAAGATTGCTGATGCCTTTGCAGAAGCAAAGTCAAATGCAACGTTCTCATCAACTGTTGGATTTGTGCAACGTGGAGATTTGATTGGTTGGTGACAAATGCTGGGTGTACCAGCATGATCCAGAGACTAAAGTTATGTCAAAGCAGTGGAAGCACACCACCTCCCCACCTCCCAAAAAGGCAAAGAAGACTCCATGTGCAAAGAAGGTGATGTCTGTGTTTTGGGATAGAAAAGGAGTTATCCTGACAGATTACCTACCTCTTGGTTTCACACTTACCGGAGAAAATTACAGAAATCTTTTGAAAAAGTTACGTGATGCTTTGAAGGTGAAAAGGCGTGGAATATTAACCAAAGATCTTCTGTCAGGCAACTTTCAGGTGGTAGATGACTTTCATCAACCGGTGAAATACCACCACTTTGCTTATTGGAGGCTTCAAGTGGTGAAACCCATGTTTAGTCTCTAGAGCAAAGTTTCTGGCATCCCCCTCCCCCCATACTTCTCCTTCAACCCATGCACGGTACTAAGTACTATAGGTTTTGATACCTTTCGTGTTTGGGATTTTCATAAAAAAAAAAAAAAAAAAAAAGAACCAGCTCACATGGCCGTTGCCACCACCAACTTTGTTGTCTAGTGTGGCTTCGAACTACTGCAGCACCCACCCTATTCTCTTGACCTAGCACCATCAGACTTCTTGTTTCGAGAAATGAAGGAACCATTGCATGGACAGCACTTTGATTTGCTTCAAGAAGTCCTCAATGAAGTGGAATTGTGGTTTCAGGCAAAAAGTGCAGACTTCTATGATCAAGGATCTATGATTAAACAATTGATCCATAGCTAGAAGAAATGTGTTACTGTACATGGAAAGTACAAAGAAAAGGATTAAAGTTCCTGTGAAGTCTATTTCTAGGTAATGGTACGAACTTTTTGATACACCCCCCCTTCGTATAATCATACTATACACTGAACTACACTATATACTGTGCAATAGCAAATATTTTATAACACCCTTCAACGTTTAACAGTAGTTGATTTTCATATCCTTTTTAGTTGTTAGTTGTATTTTACAGAATGTGCAAGGGATGGGAGAATGTAAAAAAACAGGTGTAATAGATTGCATGCAGCTTTTGTAAAATTTTTTATATAATGGCAATCACATCTGAATGTAAGGCATAGCATTAGGTACACTGCCTGCATGTTCATTCTCTTCAGAAGCCAACAGGACCTAGGTTCAGCAGGCAAGTCAGAACTGGTATAAATCATGAGACCTAATGTATGAGTAAAAGCTAAACTAGTTTGTGGAGCATACAAACCAGTTTATCTTTCTGGTCAACTGCATGAGGTAGTAACCTCATGACCTTGGGTATGAGGTTACTACCACGTTGGTCAAGATTTTTGCAGCTCCAGCGAATGCTAAGTTTTCATTTATATTTAGTCATTTTATTGACTTAATTGTTATACTTTATTATTTTCTATAAGTAGCTTTATAGCTCAAACCAATCTCAGTGGTTTATTTTGAATTTAGACATTGATTTTGAAAGTTAATGCTTAGTGTCCTTAGATTTTACATTCTTAACTTGCCGCCACTGTTTTTGTTATTTGGTTTTTAGGAGCATTAGCAGCTAAGGCCATATTGCTCCAGGGATAGGCGGTGGTCATTCCCTGACCTTTCCACATCCTCCGTATTCGGTGGTCACAGGCTCGAACCCCATTCTAATCAAAAGCGTGTGCTACACACTGCTGCTCCTGCCCATGAAGCGCCCCGCCACTGTTGTACAATACAGACTACCATAAGGTTTAATGTAAAACTAGATAGCGAAATATGTAGCAGTGTATTAGAAATCTGTTAGATTAGTATAGTATTATCAATAAAATTTATTAATCTTATTAAATTTCATTGTTAATTAAATTATACTCAAACAGAATCATGACCCAGACTAGAGCAGCAAAGCAGTGTCCACAGAGCAGCCAGAGTGCTGTGGCTCACGGGAGAACTGAAGGAGGTGATTCTCCTACGCATCAGTCTAAAACAATGCGCGAAATGTTTGCAGACCTGTCTAGAACAGGGCATGATCTAGCCAAGGAGAATGTCTTTGTGTGCGATAGGTGCAGAGACTGAAGAAATTTGGTGCCAACTCAGCATTCTGATGGGAGTCAGAGTTTGAGGTGTAGGGCAAATGCCCTCGAAGAAATTAATGAGAGGCCCATCAAGCTCAGCTGCCCAACTTAACACCAGAGCTCACTCCTGTGCATCAGGCAACACAGTGGCAATCTCCAAGGCAGAATGCACTGGTCCTACAGGAACTAGTTATTGTCAGTGACTACTGTCAAGGAGATAAATATACATGAAAAAAGGATAGATGGAACAGGACCAGGATATGTCTCACAGTGGCAAAGTTGATGACATTAGAGCAGATAACTTCAAGGGTACAAAAGGTGATATTGTTGTACACGTTAGCACTAATGACATTAAGAGTAAAAGATCTGCAGATTTACTTAACAAGTACAGGTCAATGCTGAAAAAAAGTCTTGAATTAGGGTTAAATTTGAAAGTGTCTGCAATTCTGCCCAGACACGATAAGAGGGAGTATATGAGAGCCTTGTCAATCGATTCGGCCCTGGAGAGATTGTGCAAGGCTCACGGGACAGAATTTTTTTTAGCATGGTCTGTGCTAGCTAACAGGAGAGACTGCTTCAACAGGGATGGGATACACTTAAATAGAAAGGCTGCAAGAATATTTGCTGATACTATTGAGGCAGTGTTAGGTGGGTCAGAAAACTACTAGTTTGTGGGGGAATTCACAGACTAAAAGAGTAAACGGTAGCCACAAGCAGAAGCGAAAGTAATTCTTGCACTGCTTGTATTGTAATGAGCAGCAGCCTAGAGAGCAAGTTGCTGGTGATTTCAAGAGCTGCTGGGAGTCAACATGGAACAAGTAAATACATGAGCTGTGTTAGGGTAACTAAGAGTAAGAACAAGTGTATGTATACTTGCATGTACACTAATGCTAGAAGTATAGTAAATAAAAAACAGTTGTGCAGAGAAATAGAATGGGCCAGTAAATCAGAATGTCTTGTAATTGCAGATTTTAACTTTCCAGATATTGACTGGAACTTGTGGATTGTCACTAGCACACTAGCAAGACTTGTGGATTTATTGGAGGATTGTTTTCTTTATCTGCTTTCTCATCCACTCCCCTAAAGAATAAGTTGTTCTTTAGGGGAGCGGATGAAAGAGGAAGAAATGGAGTAGGTATTGTAGTTGATAAGGAGTTAAAGGATGGAGTGCGTGAGGTTAACAGGAGCGACAGGATTATGAGCGTCAAACTGGAGGTGGGTGGACATAGTAAATTGCAGATAAAGTAAATTGCAGAATGAAGGGAAGATTGTATAAAACTGTGGTTAGACCCGCATTGATGTACGGTGCTGAGACATGGGCGATTACAAGGGCCCATTACAAGAGATGGAAGTGGCAGAGATGAGGATGCTAAGATGGATGTGTGGCGTGGCGTGATGAGGAAGGAGAGGATAAGAAATGACAACCTCAGAGGTACGGTTAAGGTGGGCCTCTAAGTAAAAAAGTGCAGGAATCTAGGTTGAGATGGCTTGGACATGTGGAACGAAGAAATGAGGAGTATGTGTGGGAAGAGGTGCAAAAAAGTTGCAAGTGACAGGGTGGAGGAAGAAGGGGAAACCTAAGCTAAAATGGAAGGACAAGGTGGCAGAGGATTTAAAAGAGAGGATGGATGAGAGAGAGAAAGCCCAGGATAGGGAAGAATGGAGGAAAAGAATTAAGGATGGAAATGCCAACTCCATATAAACATGGGAAGAAGGCAAAGATAAAGATTGGAGGATTGTTTTCTACAGCAACATGTTCGATGGGCAACCAGAGGGAGTAATACCCTTGATCTGATTATCAGCAGTGATGAATCATGCATTAGGAATTTGCAGATAAAGGAACGACTAGGTGACAGTGATCACTGTGTACTGATTTGGGATTTACTTAAAGATGTAAGTACCATCAAGGGTAAAGTGAAGGGTTTTTGTCTTTGTAAAGGTGACTACAGAGATCTCAGACAGTTTTAATTCTACGAAGTGGGATCAAATGATGTTACTAACAGTGAATTCTAAAAGGGAGGCCTTCAGAGATTTAATCTTAGAGGCTACTCGGCTTTTCATACCAACTAAGAAATACTGTTCAAGGTTCAGACCTAAATGGATGTCAGATGAAATAAGGCTCGTGGTAGAGAAGAAAAATGCATCAGATGCATATAAATTATCAGGCAACACAGAAGCCTATGACAGATATAAGCTTGTTTGTTATTTGGTTTTCAGGAGCATTAGCAACTAAGGCCATATTGCTCCGGGATATGCGGTGGTTATTCCCTGAATGACCTTTCCGCATCCTCCGTATTTGGTGGTGACGGGCTCGAACCCCGGTCTAATCAAGAAGCGTGTGTTACGCACTGCTGCTCCTTCCCACCTGGCTACGGAGGCGCACAGATATAAGCTTGTCTGTAATCAAGTCACAAGGAAAGTTAGGCAGATTACGAGAAATCTTTGCAAAAGGATGCAGAATTCTTTACGTATGTAAAATCTAGAAGGAAGGGGATGAATAAGATTGCTCCACTTAACATAGATGGTTCGACTATTGATGATTCTGCTCAAGTAGCTGATAAACTGAATGAGTATTTTGCATCTACATTCACATATTAGGTTATTCAAGGAAGGGAATTACAGAAGTTTATCAAACTATCAGGGAGCTAAGTGATTTTGAGATAACTGAGAACAAAGTGGAGGAGAAATTGTTGAAGTTAAACATAAAAAAGGCACCTGGGGCAGATGGAATCTATCCAATTATAATGAAGGAGGCAGCAAGGGAAGTAAGCAAACCCTTAGCCATAATTATGAGAGCATCCTTAGAGTTGGGGGAGATCCCCATGGACTTGTGAGGTGCAAATGTATCCCCAATTCACGAGATTCAAAGTGTGACAAATAATTATAGACCTGTTAATTTAACTTCTGTTCTGGGGAAAATAATGGAGTCACTGGTTAAAGTGGTGATACAGGATCACCTAGACAAGACAGCCGGAATAGTTCAAACACAGCATGGGTTTGTTAAGGGGAAGTCTTGTCTGACCAATTTGATTGGATACTACAATGTGGTCACAAAAAAACTAGCTGCAAAGAATAATTTTGATATTGTATATTTGGATCTTAGAAAGGCATTCGATACTGTTGCACATGGAAAACTGCTGCACAAATTGGAGCAGTATGGCATTAATGGCAAATTACTGCAATGGATAAAAGGATGGTTGAGTGGGAGATGGCAGAGAGTGGTAATAAATGGATACTGCTCTACATGGACTAATGTCATTAGGGGAGTCCCCCAGGGTTTGGTGCTGGTCCCGTTGTTGTTTTGTGTATTTATCAATGAAGGTATATATCAGGCTTAATGTCCAAGTTTGCAGATGATACAAAAGGTTGGCAGGTAAAAACAGTATGCTACTGCAACAGGATCTAGAAAAGTTAGGCAGGTGGGCTGAGAAGTAGCAACTGAAGTTTAACATTGACAAATGCAAAGTACTGCATATGGGTAGCAGTAAACTAAATGTACCAATGTTTGGGTTACTGCTACCCATATGCAGAAACATACCAACTCTGTGGTACTACACTCAGGAAGGTGAAGAATGAGAAAAACCTGGGGATAATTGTGCAATTGGATCTGAAGTTCTCTGAGCAGTGCAGACGGACTGCCAGAACTGGTCATGGAGTTTTGTCAATGATATAAGAATTTTGCTAGCAACAAGGACATGATTATCCCATTGTATAAGGCAATGGTCAGGCCACACCTTGAGTACTGTATACAGGTCTGGAGGCCTCATTTTAGGAAGGATGTGGAGTTGCTAGAATGAGTACAGAGAAGGGCAACAAGATTGGCGAAAGGAACAAAGGGGGTGTGCTTATGAAGAAAGCATTAAGTTCTGCAAGTTGCAGCATCTGGAGACTAGGCACCTGTGAGTTGATCTGATTGAGGTGTATAAGGCCTGGAATGGTTTGAGCAGGCTCAATGCTCACAGGATACTTCCGCTTGGTCAAACTAAGAACCCGAGGGGGTATAGATTCAAATTGAGGAAAGACAGTTGTAGAATAGATGTGAAGTTTGCCTTTAGCCAATGGGTGGTTGATTGCCTGAACAGCCTTCCATCTGTTGTTGTGGAAGTTGATAGCTTAAACAAATTTAAGGCTGAACTACACAAACATATGGAGTGACCAGATGGGTGAAATGGGAAGGTTTTTTTTTTTTGGCTGATGCTGTATAAGTTTGCTTTCTTGCATCATATACCTGAACTAATGCTTAACAAATTTAAAAAAAAAAAAGGGTTTAGTTCTAGACAATAAAGAAATCAAATTAAAATTACTTAAAATTAAATATTACATGTAAATTAACATATCTAAAACTTAGGTCCTTGAGGTTGTCACAGACATTCTCTCAGATATGCCAGACAAGCTGTACTTGCTACCTGGGAGTCTAAAACGCTGATGGAACTGATATTCAGGTGACACTCAAGTCAAGTGGACCCAATTTCGGCGAAGTCCGGATGGTCTGTGACAGCCAAATCCTCTGCTTGCACCTTCACGATGGTGGGACTGTTAGTAATCCTGGGTATAACCACCATGCACAAGTACATGGTGGGTGACCACACAGGTGTGAACCAACGTAAGCAGGGGTCGAGGTGCGGCGCCCACACCACATGGAGGAACGCTGCCCCTCTATGTTACCAGGCAGTACTAGGTGGAAGATGACTCTCATCAACCGGTGAAATACCACCACTTTGCTTATTGGAGGCTTGAAGTGGTGGAACCCATGTTTAGTCTCTAGAGCTAAGTTCCGGTCAACCCTTCCCTATCTCTTCCATCATGCAGTATGATTGATGACTTTTGAGGTTATGATGAACGTCGTGGCGAGATCCAATATTCCTTACATTTCAAGGGTACAGCTCTAAAACGGTTTTCGCAGGCCGACCACTAGTTAGTACACGGGACCGGACCTATTCGTAACTCTCTAGGAGGCTTCCGGATCAGCTAGTGTATAATCTTGCTACCTCTACTCTGCCAGATAGTGACTGGAGGGAGTCAGAGTAGTGTGTATGCGGGGAGCATTGTCAAGGCCACGTTATGTCAAGGATCTGGGTATATTCTTACCACATGTACGCCATATCCAAAAATTTCATTACTTCATACAGCATGTCCCACCCACTTTTTCTTACTATTGAATACACCATGAATTGTCAAACTAAAGAGCAAGCTTATCTGCGAAAAGATCTAAACCTCCCAAGGACTTCCTAATTCATTTCACAAATATATGTGGTCTCAATTCTAATCTCAACGATGTCCATTTCCACTTGCAGTCTGCCAAACCTCATGTACTTTTTCTGACAGAATCTCAGTTATCGGTTGATTCAACTACTGCTCATCTCAGATGCCTAAATTATTCGCTGAATGATTCCTTTCGCCTCAAAGGTGGTACTTGTGCATATGTCCGTTCTGATATTCCCTGTCAGAGACTTGGCAATTTGGAATCTCCTCTCTTTGAACTTCTCTGGCTTAAAATCTCTCTACCTCATTGTGTCAAATTCATCTGTTGTCTCTACCGTTCTCCCAACTCGATAATCACTTGGAGTTCTTTGACTTCCTCTCGTTGCAACTTGACTTTCTCCAGTCCAACTCTCCTAACAGTGAGGTAATTTTCCTTGGTGATTTTAATGTTCACAACCCCAGCTGGCTTCCGTTTTCTAGTCACACCGACCCAGCAGGTCGAGATGCTGAGGCTTTTGCAATTACTAATGACCTAGCACAGATTGTTCATTTACCTACAAGAATACCGGACGATCCTAATCATACAGCCAATACGCTCGATCTTTTTCTCACAAACAACCCTTCTAAGTACATGGTCGAAGTGCGAGCTCCTTTAGGCACTTCAGATCACAACTTGGTGTTGTCTTTTCTCCAATGGAACCTTTATCTCATGGCTATTCCCAACCTCGTGTTGTTTGGCATTACAAGAATGCAAAATGGGATGACCTGCGAGACTTCTTTTCTTCTTTTCCTTGGTCGGATTACTGTTTCAAAAGTTCTGATGTCAACGTTTGCTTAGATCGTGTCAGTGAAATTATTCTTGCAGGAATGGAATCCTTTATCCTACACTCAAGTTTAAAATCTCGTCCTTTATCTAAACCTTGGTTTTCCAAGAAATGTGCTAAGGTTTTTTTTTTTTTTTTTTTTTGATTTGGTAGTTGTTGGCGCATCGGCTTCTGTGGCCATATTGCACCTCCCAAGGTTTTTGCAGTACTTTGATCCAAGCCCGAGGCGGGAATCGAACCCGCGACCTTTGGGTTGCCGGGTAGGTACTTTACCCACTCGGCTAGCCCGGTCGGCTAAATGTGCTAAGGCTGTCCAAGAGAAGAATGTTGCATATCGTAATTGGCTTGTTTCTAATTCTTCAGTTTCATTTTCTGCCTACACCAAAGCTCGCAACAATTGTAAAACAGTTATTAATAAGTCCAAACTAGAGTTTGAACAGGCTAAGAGTAGAAAACTTGCTTCTTGCCCTAATGATAGCCGAGCATTCTGGTCTCTTGCCAAAGCCATTGGCCGCAACTTTTGCCCATCTCTGCTCCCACCTCTGTCCAAACCAGATGGTTCTGTTGTCACTTCAGCCAAGGATAAAGCTGACCTGCTAGCATCCCATTTTTCTTCCAGCTCATGTATTAATGATCTTGGTAAAACACCACCCACCATTCCCAACACACTACATTCAATGCCTCCTGTGGTCTTCCGTCAAAAGGATATCAGAAGGATTTTGATGAATCTCGATGCTAAGAAAGCTCCAGGTCTCGATGGTATTTCTCCACTTGTTCTCAAAACCTGTGCTCCTGAACTCACTCCTATTCTTTGCCGCCTTTTTTTCACTTTCTTATTCTAAAGGTGTTTTTCCTTCTGCTTGGAAATTTGCTCATATCCAGCCAGTTCCTAAAAAGGGTGACAAATCCTTCCCATCCAATTATCGTCCCATTGCAATTACTTCTACTCTTTCTAAAGTAATGGAGAAATCAGTTAACCGCCAACTCTTAAACTACCTAGAAACCTTCCGTCTGATCAACGATCACCAGTATGGATTCCGTCAGTGTCGATCCACTGGTGATATTCTGGCTTATGTTACACATTTATGGATTAATTCAATGGAAAGGTTCGGTGAAACACAAGTAGTTGCTCTTGACATCTCAAAGGCTTTTGATCGTGTTTGGCATAAAGGTCTTCTAAACAAGCTTCCATCTTATGGTTTGCCAACTGTTTTTAGCAATTGGTTATCCAGTTTTCTCTCTGATCGCTCACTGAGGATGATGGTTGATGGCTCTCTGTCTTCTAACTTTTCAACTAATGCCAGTTTCCCCCAAGGTTCAGTTCTTTCCCCCACTCTTTTCCTCTTGTATATCAATGACCTTCTTCCATTGACTGGAAATCCTATCCATAGTTTTGCCGATGATAGCACATTGCATTCAACTTTCCATTTTGAGAAACCTTGTCCTGCTCAATAAGCTTCAACTTCTTGAAAATCTGCTACCAATTCCTTAAATGCCGATCTTCAGGTAATTCTCCAGTGGGGCAAAGACAACTTAGTTGATTTCAACCCTTCTAAAACTCAGTCTTGTCTTATATCTCGCAAAAAGGATTCTTCTGCTCCTATGCTTATCTTTAGTGACACTCCAATTTCTAGGCAAAAGGATATATCTCTTTTGGGGATTACCCTGACTTCTAATCTCTCTTGGCACAAGCACATTACAAATATTGCTTCCTCTGCATCTAAAAAACTTGGTTTTCTCTTTCACTCTCGGCGTTACTTTTCTTCCAAACAGCTGCTCACTCTGTATAAATCGCAAATCCGCCCTGCCATGGAATATTGTTCCCACATCTGGGAACAATATTCCCAGATGTGGGAACAATATTCCCAATTTGGGGTGGTGCCCCCAAAACCTCTCTCAGGCTTCTTGTTTCCATTCAGAAGAGGGCAGTTAGGTTAATTAATGATTCATCTCTAACAGAGTCTCTCCACTCGCTGACTCATAGACGCACTGTTTCTGCTGCATGCCTCTTCTACAGATACTTCCATGGGCACTGTTCTTCTGAATTGGCTTCTATAATTCCCACTCTCTCTCTTTCAAAACAGTCCGAACACGCGCCGCCACCAGCCAACATCCGTTTACTGTCCAACTTCAAACCTACAGAACCAACTTTTCATCTTCCTCATTTATTCATTCAACTGCCGTTTTCTGGAACAACCTTCCTTCATACGTATTTCCTGAAAATTAAAATCTGCAGAAGTTCAAGTCCAATGTCAACAAATATCTTCTTTCGTCTTCTCAGTCTCCAACCCAAGCACGGTACTAAGTACTATAGGTTCTAATACCTCTCGTGTTTGGGGTCCACATAAAAAAAAAAAAACATAATATAGGGCAACAAACTGACCAAACGTATGGTTTGGCATTATTAAAAGAAACTGAAATGAAGTAAGATCACGTGCTGAGGCTATATATGGTACAAAAATTAGAGCTGATGACATAATGAGAATGTCAAATAATGATTGGTGAAGAATTTGAAGAAACACTGTCTGGTTACAAGATTAACAACAGTAACTGGTTGTTAATGTAACAACAGTACTTGGTTGCAAGTTAACAGATAAAAATATGGTGGTATCAAGAGGCCAATATGTCTTTACAATTATTGATGAAAGACATACGTGACAATTAATTTTTCAGATCTTTAACAGACCTCACACAAACAGATTTATGTCAGTATTGTTAGAGATTTTGTGAAAACAAGTTCGTTAGCACACTGTATTATCCATCATAATGTGGTGTTTTTCTGCAAGTTTGTATAAACGTGTTGTGAAAAAAAAAAAAGGAATAAGAAGGAATGGCTAAAAGAAAATTACTAAAATAAGAGGAACTGAGAGAAATTGCTGGAATTTACAACTAAGCAGAGTTAAACTTCTCACAGACACATAGCTGTCGAGTTTTTTCAGAAGTTCAACTTTATCTGTTATGGACAATTTACGGTGTTGGCACTTTACACCATCAGAGGCACTTCCTTTATGCATTGGAACCATGGCTGGGGCTAAATGCGAGCAGGTTATAATAATAAATGCAGAAAAACAAGTAGGAATGGCTTACCAGTGTTTACGAGTCGCAGCATCAGCCAACAGCTGATGCTGCGACCAACACAATCAAAACATCAGTGGCAGGTTAGTGCGTCGACCTGGGAAATTTGAAATTACGTTCGCAGAAATTATGTCCGAATTAGTGGTGGAACCGGATTAGTGATGATCAACCTGTATATGATATCAAAATTATTTTTTTGCATCCAGTTCCTTCACAACCACATCATAGTATCCAATCAAATTGGTCAGACAAGACTTCCCCTTAAACTAATGCTATGTCTGAATTATTATTGCAGTCTTGTCTAGATGATCCTGCAATGCTTCTTTAACTAATGACTCCATTATTTTCCTCTTTGATCCCTTTGTGAATTAGGATACATATGCACATCTCCAGTCTGTGGGGGGCCTCCCTGAGTCCAAAGATGCTCCCATAATTATGGCTAAGGGTTTGCTTACTTCCTTTGCCATCTTTATAACTGGATAGATCCATCCACTACAGGTGCCTTTATGTTTAACTTCAACAATTTCTCCTCCACTTCGCTTTCAATTTCACAAAATCATTAAGATCCCTGTGTTCAATAAGTTTCTGTCCTCCACTTCCCTACAAAATTCCTCATGTATGAATATAGATGCAAAGTACTCATTTAGTTTGTCAGCTAGTGTGCAGGATCATCAACAGTTGAACCCTCAATATCAAGTCTATATTGATGATTCATCCTCCTCCTAGAGTTTATAGAAGTAAAGTTTTTTTTTTTTTTTCTTTGCATCTTTTGCCAAAGATTTCTTGTAATCTGCCTTTGCTTGCCTAACCTCCTTTGTGACTTCTGTGTCACCTGTTAATTTATATGCATCCCTTGCATTTTCTTCTCTGCCACGTCTCATTAGTTCATCTGACATTCATTTAGGCCTAAACCTTGAATGGTGTTTCTTAATCAGTATGAATAGCCTAGTAGCTTTCACGATTACTTCCTTGAATGCTTCCCATTTAGAATTTGCTGTTGGTAACATCATCAGTTGGTCCCACTGTAATCACCTTTATGAAAGCAAGAGCCCTTCCCTTTATCCTCTATGGTAGTTACATCTTTAAGTAAATCCCACATCAGTACACTGATCACTGCCACGTAGTGGTTCCTTTATCTGCAAATTCTTAATTCACAAATATGCACTGCTGATAATCAGATCAAGAGTATTGCTCCCTTTGTTTGCCTCTTGAACCTGCTGCTGTAGAAAACAATCATCCAATAAATCCACAAAATGTGGATTTACTATGTTCAAGTTTAATAAATTAATCAGCTTTGGCATTAGCTTTACCCCAATTAGTCTATCATGCCAAGGTTTTACTTTATCATTAGTGATTTCTTTCATTAATTAGTTTATCAGGTTATGGGCTGACAACTGAGTTTTCTGCTAATGGTCAACTGATGAATGACTTCTCACAAAATTTAAAGAAAAGAATTGTTTTTATATGTATGCTTTTAAAATATTAATTTATTCTTATTTTTATCTGAGTTCCACATATTAGAATGAAATTAATGATAAAAATCAAATGTTAAGAAGAAATTTTTTAAAATTCAGTTATTTTTAAAAGCAGTAATATCTGTATATCTCCCTATTATTTAATTCAATTTCATCTATTTCTACATCTGAATGCAAGCTTTTATAAATGCAAATCAGATAACTAGCTGACAGGTGCTATCTTCTGATTTTCAAAAGCTGTTTAAAAGCTACCATTTATTGAAACTGTCTACTTTCTGGTGGAAATAAAAGATGGCAGCATGCATTGGAAAACTTGTATGTTAACAGACAGGTTATCTGAGATTACATTGAGAAACAAATGTGTACATACAACCCAATAGTCAACACATAAAAGAAATTAGTGTACATACTCTGGAAATGTTAAGGATTTAAACTAAATGAAATAAATTTAGTATTAGTCAAACAATGCAACGAAGCCACAGGATTTGCTGCACCAGTAAAAAAAAAAAAAAGTATGCACTTAACTAATACCACAGATTCTATGCTGGCAGAGGTAACTGCTAACTCAGCAAAAGCACTTTTCGTGCACAAGCTGCTTTTGATAAGAAGCTTGACCCCACCACCCCCATCTACTATGTCTAAATACATTATACATACCATAATGGAACTCTTCATTCCCAATTTATGGAGTTGGACTTCAGCCATTTTAATGGCAATACTTCTAACATTACTGGTCAAAGACAATTAAGGCTAAGCATTATTCTATAGTTTATTATCCTGATGTATCCCTTGAAGTTATTTAGCCTTGTTTCACTAGCTTTATCTTCCCAATGATTTGAAACGTTGCTACCCTCAGAACATCTTGCCAACATCAGCTGTTGCAGCATCAAAAGAGAATTCTTCAGATGTGTGCAAATATTACTTTGTCCTACACCGATGAGCCAAAACCTTATGACCACCTACCTAATATGATGTTGGTCCTCCACGTGCAGCCAAAACAGATTGTACCCAGTGAGGCAGGGACGCTACAAGATTTCTAAATGTATCTTGTAGTAAAAGGTAAACTGCAGCAATTATCAATCCATTGCAGGATGGAAGCCTCCTCAACAATTCATGCTAAGGGAAATGAACCACAATCTGCCACACTGGTCCGACTGTATTTAGCAGTCAGAGGCTTGAACCCCGGTCTACTCAGAACGTGCGCTACTGCACATTCCTGACCACTTGGCTATGGAGGCCTTGGTATCTGGTACCAACACCAACCAGCAGATCCTTTAACTCCTGTAAGGTCTGTGGTTGAGACCCCGCAGATCGGAGTTACTGTTCCAACACAAACCACAGAAGTTCGATGGGATTGATGTCTGGGGAATTTAGAGGCCAGGGCAATACTTGGAAGTCTTCAAGTTCCACAAACCAGTCTCGAAAATCCAGGCGGTGTGGCATGGCACATTATCCTGTTGAAAGATGGCGCCACCAAAGGGAAGACAGTTGCCATGAAAGGGTGTACCTGGTCAGCAATTATGTTTAGGTAGGTGGTAGACAGAGTGCCCGGCACATGGATGACTGAGCCCAGGGTATCCCAGAGAACATTGCCCAAAGCATGATGCTACTGCCACCGGCTTGTTTTTGTCCCACGGTGCATCCAAGCACCATCGCTTCCCCAGGTAAACGACGTACACAGCCCTCCACATGGTGCAACAGGAAACATGATGCATTGGACCAGACAACCTTCCAATCACTCAAGGTCCAGTTTCGATGCTTGCATGCCCATTGTAGGTGCTGTCGCTAGCAGTGAACCATTAGGAAATTGGGCACTTGGAAACCTGCAGCTACGCAGTCCCATTTTCAGCATGGTTCAATGTAGTGTGTTGTGACACAGTACTCCCGTAATC
The DNA here is from genome assembly GCF_048544385.1 of Mastigoproctus giganteus. Classification (NCBI taxonomy): domain Eukaryota; kingdom Metazoa; phylum Arthropoda; class Arachnida; order Uropygi; family Thelyphonidae; genus Mastigoproctus; species Mastigoproctus giganteus. The sequence continues at coordinate 163,880,802 of NC_143586.1, read as the reverse complement.
AGCATTCCATGCTTGCGTGACCATTGTAGGTGCTGTCACCAGTGAACCTTGGTTAGCATGCTACGCAGCCCCATTTTCAGCAGGGTTCGATGTAGTGTGTTGACGCATTATTCCTGTCACCAGCATTCCAATTACAAGCTAGTTGCACCACAGTCGCCCTTCTGTTGCCACATACCATCTGGGAGAGACTTCTCTCACCTCGAGTATTGATGAGCCGTGGTTGTCCAACACCTCGCCGGCAGTTTGTGGGTTTCACCTCCTTAGACCACTTTCGGTAGGTACTAACCACGGCTGACCGTGAGCTTCCCACCAGCCGTGCTGTTTCGGATATGCTCTGACTCAGTCTTCTGGCCATTACAATTTGGCCTTTGTCAAACTTGCTTAAGTCTGCTGCCTTTCCCATCTGAAGAATAAGAGTAACACTGATTAACGGAGCTCAGTATCAGGTGTTTTTTTACAGTGTCCAGACCCACGCACGCACGTGCTGTAGTTCACCTGCAGTTGCTTCGATTTGCATAACGACTCACTGGTCATAATGTTTTGGTTCATCAGATAAACAAATGTCTATATTACCCTTCTCCCACCCCTAACTAGAAGTTTCCCTGAACCCTTAGGTATTCTCAATGATACTGGCAAAAGCCCTTGCACCATTTCTGTTCAAATGAATACCATCTCTAGAAAATAAGTTTATCTACAAGTTGCCACCCATGCTGATAAAATTATACCACCCCTAGAGCCTTGAAGACCCCCCTTCTCAAGTCCACAGTTAATCCACAAAGCTGAAAGCTTTGTGGATTAATGCCTTCCTATCATGTCTGGGCAGAATTTCAGACAAACACATTCTGTCCTAGCTCTCAGCAGTTTTACTGCATGGTTCTATATTTATCCAACAAATCATTAGGTTGCATTCATTTAATATCATTAGTCCCCCACATAAATAATAATGCTCTTTATCCCCCTTAAAATCTGATAATGTGTTAGTAAATCAATTGTAATAACATGTTCATTTTGTTAAATTTCATAATAATTGAAAAAAAAAACTATTATTATTACTACTAATTCTTTCTTTAACAGTTGTAGGGTGATCCCCCATCTTTCCAAGCTCGCTCTCGCTCTCTCTCACACACACACTGAAAGGGATTATTTACCCTAAAATACTTAGTATTAGTACTGTGCACGGGCTGAAAGCTGAGAACACAGAAGTTACTTGTTTAATTTCTGTATATTGTGAAATACATGTGAAAAAAGGTCCTTCCAAAAAAAAAAAAAAAACAGGAGAAATGAGGAAGAGGATGTTTGTTTGTTTATTATTTGGAGCATTAGCAACTAAGGCCATATTGCTCTGGGGATATGCGTTGGTCATTCCCTGACCTTTCCGCATCCCCCGTATTTGGTGGTCTCAGGCGTGAACCCCAGTCTAATCAAGAAGTGTGCTACGCACTGCTGCTCCTACCCACCTGGCTACGGAGGCACCGAGAAAGAGGAAATGTTGATTCTGTGAACTCAGTGTTGGAACAAATGCTGAATGGTTGTGGCATGCATTGAGACTGGTTTGAAAGAGTGAGGGAATTACAGATGCTAATTCAGAAAAATCAGTGCCTATGGAGTATCTATAAAAAAAAGTTAAAAAAAAAGGCATGGAGTAGAAATTGAATGTATATGAAACAAAGTGGAGAGACTTTGTAAGAAATAGGCCATTAATTAATCTGACTGAACTTGTGAATGAAGTTTAGAAGTTTGAGAGGGGTTTTGGGGGCACCAACCTAAACAGGCAAACAACATTAAATGGAAGGATGGATTTGAACACAGTTTTTTTTTGATAATGAAGAAGCAATATGTGACATGCTTATGCCAAAAGAGACAAGTCAAGATAATCCCAAATAGATATAGAACTGAGTTTAGAAGGATTAAGTTAACCAAGTTTACTTTGCCCCACTGAAGAATTACCTGGCGATTGGTGACAGATTTCTTGGAAAGTAAGACTGTTTGTACAAGGTAAAGGTTTTTAAGGCTTTTCAAACTAGGTGTAATCTAGGGTGCAATAAAAGGAAATGATTTCCACTGAGAAGTACATTAACCTTTTACAGTCCAGAATTACTTTTGCTATCTTCCCCATGTAATCCAATTAAAAAAAACAGAACACTTTGAAATGTGATGTTCAGAAATTTAGTTTTGGGTTTACATGAGCTAATATATAAAACCCCACATGGCAAAATATTTTATAAATTCTTTAGACATTTTAAATGATTTATATGTGATATTTCTTTAAAAACTCTCAAAATCCAGACAGAGTACCTAAATCTACTGGGTTGCTGACCTGCCTCCTTGTGGCAAAGTGTGGGTAACAGTGGGTCCCAATAGAGGCCCAACGTCTAAATGGTCAGAGAAACAACAGAACATAACGCTACACAACAGACCACTCCCCACACACTTAAATCTCTGGCCTCCACACAGTTCTGTCACTCACAAAGAATACAATGCGGAGATGGGGCAAACCCCTGGTGCCGTCAGACAACTAACACACCATATAATAAAGCAATTGTAAGACCACATTTGGAATACTGTGTCCAAGCATGAAGGCTTCATCTCAAAAAAGATAAACTTCTTAAAATGGTCAAAGAGACAAGAAACTTGAATGGTGAGATCAACAAAATGGTAATTGTACAAGGTAAGATTAATTATGTGGGTTACAGAGCTTGATAACCAAGCACCTCAGAGGGAACCTGACTGTGGTTTATAAAACAGAGAGATTACTAAAATGAATGTTTTTTTAGGCTGCTGGCTAAAAAAAGTTTTTTTTTTTAGCCAGCGAACTGAGAATTCAGTTTGAAGAAATTAGATAGTCAACTGGACAGTTACCTACATGAGGAGGCTAGAGCCCGTCACCACCAAATACAGAAAGGTCAGGGAATGACCACCGCATATCCCGGAGCAATATGGCCTTAGTTGCTAATGCTCCTAAAAACCAAATAACAAACAAACAAACATGAGGTAAGCACATAACCTTGTGCTTTTCTTATCTATTTATTTTATTTTTTTTTTTGCAGTGCAGCAAAAGCTTGTGCCTTCTTTGCCCTATATGGCAAATACTTATACTTAATTCCAACATACAAATTTATTTCCACTGATGCATCATTTATTCACTGATTACAGGTTGTTTTTCTTAGTTTTTGGAAAAATTTAAATGAATGTTGTCAATACAACTTATAATTATTAATATGATCAATATTAAGTTCACGTTTACATTTGCAATTTAAATGCCATTTTATTCAAATACTGAATTCATCAATAACTGTTTTGGTTATGGAACTAATGATTTGCTTTGAATGCAAAATAACTTACCTTCTCTGGAACATCAAGGAAGTAACTTGGATAATCATACATTACTCCCACATTATTTACTGAAAGAGCAATAAATTTTAAGTTTGGTAAAAAAAAATTCCAGTTTGATGTGTGTATGTATATATATATATATATATATAAATAATATTGATAAAAATAATAGGATATAATGACATTACTTAATGTCTAAGCAAGCAAGAAAAAGTATTAAATTATTAAACTGGATTATGGATCCAGGGCACTACTAGTTATACAGGATGGCCAAAAAAATAACTTTACAACTTATAACAGCCGCTATTTTGGTTCTGTTCGAACGTGAGAGTGCATATTTGACTGTCAAGCAGTGTAGACACGGCAAATTTGTTATGGATCGTTTAAAGATTCAACAACGCATTCTTATTATTAAAACATACTACGAAAATCAGTCATCAATAACGGTGACCCTCAGAAAATTGCATCCAATTCTTGGCAGAAACAATACGCCTTCCAGACCCACGATTATTCGTTTAGTGGCTAATTTCAAGGAAAGCGGTGTTGTGGCAGATAGACCAATGTCCGGCCACGTTAGAAGTGCACTCTCAGTGGAGAATATTGAAATTGTGCATGAAAGTGTAGCTGAAGAACCGAAAACGTCCTCACGGTGATGTTCCCAACAAATTGGAATTTCGCGGTCATCTCTGCAGAATATTCTCAAAAAAGATTTGCATGTGTATCCATATAAGATACAGTTGAATCAAGAACTTCAGCCTCGAGACCATGAATACCGTCGCAACTACTGTAATTCAAGTCTTACTCGTCTCTAATGAAGATCTGAATTTTTACAAGAAAATCATAATGAGCAATGAAGCCCATTTCGACCTCAGTGGTTAGGTTAACAAACACAATAGCTGCTACTGGGGCACTGAAAATCCACAAGTGATTCATCAGCAACCATTGCATCCTCACTAAGTGACAGTGTCGTGTGGAATTTGGTCAGGAGGTGTTATTGGACCTTATTTCTTTGAAGACTCTGCGGGTAACACTAACTGTGAACGGCGACCACTACTGTGCCACGATCAAGAACTTTCTGTCACAGCAATTGGAAAACATGTGGTTTCAGCAAGATGGGGCTACATGTCACACAGCACAAGCCACAATCGAAAATTTGGAGAGTGTTTCCACACCAATTAATCTCCAGAAGCAGTGACATCGACTGGTCGTCAAGATCGCCAGATTTAACTGCTGCAGACTTTTCTGTACGGTTATCTTAAAGGACGTGTCTATGCCAACAAGCCAACGTCGATTGAACGACTAAAGAACAATATTTGAGCAGCAATAGTTGACATATCGCCAGAAATTGTGTAAATGTTATGATGTTTGTTTGTTTGTGATTTGGTTTTTAGGAGCATTAGCAACTAAGGCCATATTGCTCCGGGATATGCGGGGGTCATTCCCAGACCTTTTCCGCATCCTCCGTATTTGGTGGTGACGGGCTCGAACCCCGGTTTAATCAAGAAGCGTGTGCTATGCACTGCTGCTCCTTCCCACCTGGCTACGGAGGCGCCTTGAAAAATGTTATGAGAAATGCTCTTGAAAGAGCTAGCATCTGTGTGGCAGCCATTTGGCTAACATATTCCACAAATAACTGCAAGGTCCAAATAAAGCATTTATGTTAAAATATTTATTGTTTTGTCTTTATTCTAGGAATTATTTGAAATGAAAGTTGTAAAGTTCATTTCTGGTCACCCTTCAGCAAAAATACCTAGCAGCCATAATGAAATATAGACAAATGTATTTTATCATTGTATTGGATAGGGGTGCTGACCTGTCAAGTGTAATTACGATGGAAAAAAAAAAAAAAGCCTGCAAGGTAAAAGCAGATTATATGAAATTAAGATTAATATAAAATATAATATAATACCCACTATTTCAAAGCAGTTTGAACACATGCTGCAACCAGTCAACATTTATTCATTCAACTTCTGTTTTCTGGAAAAACCTTCCTTCATGAGAATTTCCTGAAAATTACAATCTACAGAAGTTAGTCAAATGTCAACAAGCATCTTCTTTCATCCTCTCAACATTCAACCTATCTTCTCAACCTTCAAACTTTAGTTCTAATACATCTCCTGTTTGGGGTTTTCATATATATAACCTTCATTTTCTGTTTAAACTAGAGCTCAAAACTGCTTGCAATCAAAGCAGTCCTTCTGAATTACAACCATTCTTCTAATATCACCTTTTTAGAAATCAGACAAAATACATGAATTAACTAGGCAAATCTGTTCACTGTTCAGCTCTACAGTTGCATAACTTTTTTCTCTTAATCTTTCTACTTCTGTGTTTAAAGAATGACACTTCTCATATTTTTTTTAAAATTTATGATATATAGAAGTTCTAGTCCAATGTCAATAAGTATCTTCTGCCTTCGACCCATGTAAAGTACTATAAGTTTTAATAGTTTTCATTTTTGGATCACATTAAAAAACAAATTTTTGAACACTCCCATAATCCTCCATAATAACTTTGATCCCCACAACTATCATTACAGAAGAGACTAATTCAATTGCATTATGTTTAATGCAAAAACCTGATGCGTAACACCGTACTTAAACCCTCCCCACTTCTTAGCCCTCCCCAACGAATTTTCCAAATTTGAATTTGCTTTTTAATGCAAGCTGAAGGGTAAAATCTTTCTTCAGCTTGCATATTTCTGACACTGAAATTTGAGTTACCAAATTCATGTAATTTAGCTAAATTAATCCTTTTGTAAATTACAGATTCAGTTAAATATTTAAATATTTAGTATATTTTCAATTACTCATTTCTAAAATACTTTTCAAAATATGACTGGCTATCCAAGAGATATTTTTGAATGTATACTAGTAAATGTTAAGATTCAGTACTGATTATATTTAGTTTTTAGTACTTTGTATAATACATTATACAAGCAAGACAGTAATTTTATTCTCAACCAAAAGTAAACACTTTCTTGAATTTTTTTTTTTTTTTTTTTTTTTTTTTTATTTCAAAAATAGGGCACAAGCAAGCAAGCACACTTGAAAGAACCCATCATCAAGATGGGTTCCTCATTCACTCTGTGCCACATTACACTACAGCAATTGTTGCTAAATTCTTATATCCTTATTGAGATCTACTGTCACACTAAAATAGTGAACAGCTGAATTGCATAACTTCAGCAAAGGCATTATTCAATTATATAATTAAAAAAATTCTAATTTGACTAATATACAAGTAGATAACAGATTTCCTAGCCCTCAAGAGAGAGAGAAAGATCACTTACTCATCAAAACCTTTCAAACAAAATACAGTATGTCTCTGAAGATGCTAAACTCTAGAGCAAGATCATGAAGAAACAATTAAGAATGGCTTTAGATTTGCCAAATTTTAAATAATATTTGAAGTTTGAATAATATCTGAAACACTACTTGCTACATAAATATCCTTGAAAGATGGTATATGAAAATCTTTCCATTCTTCATTTTACTATAATAAAGCATTGTGAAGGATGACACAATATGAGTAACAGTTGAAATGCCTTTACACCACTATTGTAGTTTTAATTTTCATAAGAGCTATTTATGGTGTATCTACACCAATATTTAATAGATAATTTTAAGCTCAATATTATGAGCTTGTTGCATTTCAATTTATTATAGTATTATCATGACAACCTTTTGGCATCTCTCATATTGTGGGATTAACTTCAACAAATAAGTTGTCATGATTGCAATACCAGGGTACCTGTCCACTCATTGATGAAAGGACAACAAGCCTTTAAACTAGGGATTCCCTAAGTGGTCAAGTAGCAACCCCCGGGGTCTTTGGGCAAATTTGAGGGGTCTTTAGTTCCTAATAAAGCCACTGGGGGTTGGAAAGATTATTTTAGGGGTCTTTAAAGAAACTATTTCCTCACAAAGATAATTCTAAAATTAGTATACGAAACAAGAAGTTAACTCAGACAGTCAGCAGAAGAAAATAGAGGAAATGATAATAGAAACATGTCCAGTCACACAGATGCTCAAAGATGGCCAAAGGAGGAAAATAGACTAACAGTAATACAATTTACAAATTTAGAGGAGGAACAAGTCGATCATTTCAGTTTGTACAACTTCTAACAAGTTCAATTTTTAGCATTGTGAAGTTGTTTTTGTTATTAAATTTAATTTAATAAAAAAATTGTTTTGTATTGTGATCGAATAAATCCTTATTCCAAATTAAACTAACAGTAATTCAACTTTCCTTAAACATAACTAATTTTTCCTTACCGCTGGCTAAATTTCAAAATTGCATATTTTGCCTTTGTATGTCATCCTTAATTAGATTATATTGGAAATTAAATTCTACATCATTCATCCATAAGTACATCTTAAAACGCTTTTTCTTCTAAATCCTGCAGTAAATGATGGACTTCACCTTTCTGTTCTCTTCCAGTTTATGTTGTGTATCCATTACTCACTCCCTTTTGTTTTCTCGGCCAGGGCCCCAAAATGAAATATGGCTGTGGGCCTATTTCGTCCTTAATCCACCTCTCGGCTATAAGATAATCATTTTCTAAACTTTCAAAAATCTAAAGAGGATGAAGTGTGGCAATTCATTTCGCTTCAGCTTTCCCCAAAGAGAACAACGCATATATAATGTAGCTTGGTAGTAATGTGTCTCCTACGACTGACTTTGCAGTGTACACTGAACAGTGTGTTTACAGTCAAATGGCACCCGGTGGGGGGGGGTCCATTCTCCAAGTGACAATCACTGTGTGCTCTTTAAAACAAATTGTTTTAGTTAGTGTGCAAGCAGATTTTCTTTCTAGTGGTCGTGTTCAGTTTTCGTTTTACTGCCATTGCTGTCGTCAAACTGCAGTGCTATTTCTAGTGTCACTAGAAATTTTTGTTCTGCAGTGTTTGGGAGTGGATTATTCATTTTGTTTTAATAGTTTATTAATTTTTAATAAGAGTTCAAATTGTGTTGAAATAATTTCTTACAGAAAATTTCTAATGATCAGGTCTGATGCACAAAAAAAAGAAGTGTAGAATATTTAAATTTCTGGTTTGTGCCTTCTCCCAGTAATGAAACAAAACCAATGTGTCTTTTATGTGAGAAAACATTTAGTAATGATGCTCTGAAACCTTCAAAAACAAAAGAACATTTAAAAAACAGCATAATGATAAAAGCAACAAAGACCTTGAATATTTCAAGACAATGAAGGAAAATTTTTTTAAATTCATCTGCAGTACTGGCAGCCAGTGGACTACAAGCATCGTATGATATTGCTCTAATTGCAAAGAAAGGAAAGCCACATACCCTTGGTGAAGAAATAATTCTACCCTCTATAAAAATAGCAATAGTCAGTTATGAAAAAGGATGCTACAGTTTTAAAGGGTATTCCACTTAGTAATAATACAGTGCAAAGAGGATTGCTGAGATGGCAAATGATGTCCAAGCAACAGTAAATTCAGAGCTGGAAGAGGTTATGTTTGCTATGCAATTAGACGAGTCAACATTTGGAAGTACAGTCAGTTCTCGTATAACATGTGTTTACACTAAACGAATTCAATCATACACGATTTATAAATAGGGGAACGATATCGTATATAACACGAACCGAATTCGCTTACGCACGATTCACCTTTGTGTTTACAAGAAATGGCAGTCGGACACTGAATAACCCCAACTGAACACAACACGATAGGAATGAAGAGAAGATTCTGAAAATGTATGTTTTTTTTATCAGTGAAGGGGAAACACATTTCACCATAACAACGTAAAATTCCAGTTATCAGTATTATCGCAAATGCAATTAGATCAAGTTTACTAGTAGTTTATAACAGATTCCACTAGCAAGAACGCAACTGGAAATTGTTTTTATTGTTTTATGGTAGTAACCCCCAGAAATGTGCTTTAGTAAAATGTGAGCTAGTGAGGTGTTCATAGTGTGTGTCTGCCTTTACGGTGTTGTTTATTCAGTTGCTACACGCGCATAGCTTTGTTTATGTGTATCAGGCGTGCCTCCTCATTTTGTAATTGTGCTTTATTCCCTAAAAATATGTAAAATACTTAAAAGGTGTGAAAAGGAAGCGTCCTGGTGAAGACACTACAGCTTCAGAGAGAAAAAGAAAAGCAATATTGATAAACAGAGGCAGACTGAGTCAAAAATTATTACCCGGGAAAATTTGTAGTGGCCTCATACTAGCGTTTATGGCCAAAATCACACTGGCCTCCGACCCACCGTGTTTTCCCTGGTAAGGCTTATGGCCAGTCCACCTCTGTCGATAGAGAAAAAAAAATATGAAATTGTGAAACACTGAGCAAAATGAAAGACCATTTGATATTGCACGTGCTACAGGCCTAAATGAGGCAATGCCGAGAATTACAAAGAATGCAGAGAAAATAAAAACTTTCATTGCAGGAACAACTCAAAGTGTAATTAAAATCCATTAGATTAAAATCCACAAAGAACTGGAAGAGATGGAATGGCTGTCATCTGTTTGGATAGAAAAATCAAACAAAAAAATAAGTTTTCTTGTGGTAGAAGCAAAAGCATTAGCAATATTGTATTACGCAATAGTCGTAATAAAATATGTAAGTATTTTATTACGATTATTTATTGTGCTTGGTGCTGTTTTGGTTACAAATGTGTGTTCAATCTTGGGTGGTCGGCACCTAACCCTATTTTTCCCCATAGGGCCTGTTTATATTGCACGATTTTGCATTGCACGAGGATTTCTAGGAACACAACTATCGTGCTATACGAGGACTGACCGTATAAATATTTTAATGTCATTTGTATGGTATTACAGTACGAGTAAAAAAGCAGTAATTGATGAATTACTTTTTGCCAAATCTTTAAAAACAGATTCCAAAGGTGAAACAATTTTTAGATGTGTGCAAGAGTATTTTGAAAAGTACATCATTCCCTTTAGTAATTGCAACAGATGGGGCTCCACCTATGGTTAGTAAGTACAAAGGATTTTTAGCTTTAGCTAAAAAAGAAAATCCTAAAATATAAACAGTGCATTGTATTTTACACAGACAATACCTTGTTGCAAAACACATAGGTGAAGAATTGCATGCTGCTTTGCAAATTTGTATTAAGGTAATAAATAAAATAAAAGCAAATGCTCTTAACAGCCGACTGTTTGCTATGCTATGTGAAAAAAAAAAGACAAATTTCAACCAATTTCTCCTTCATACAGAAGTAAGATGGTTGTCAAAAGTAACTGTTTGCAAAGGCTTGTAGAACTTTATAACTCAGTGGTGGAATTTCAGTCTGAGCACGATCAATCATTTGCTGATAAATTTAGTCAGTGTAAAAACCACCTTTTTACCTTGCTGATATATTTTCAGCATTCAATGAAGCACCAAAAAAAAAACTGCAAGGCAAAGACATTACAATTATACAGAGTCGTACAATTATTTTGGGATTTCAAAAAACGTTAATGCTCTTCAAAACTTTACTGAGTTGTAGAAATTCACTTCTTTCCAAATATGTCATCATTAGATCAATCGAAAGAAAGTTTTCAGATGTCAACATATTTATATTGCTCACCTCGAACGCTTAAAAGAGGATTTTAAAAAAAAGATTCAAGGATCTCGAAGATATGAAAGTTCCAGAATGGATTATGTCTCCATTTCGTGCAAAGGGTGATGGGAAGATTTGGATCTGGATTTTGCAAGAGGAAATTATTCAAATGAAGATCTACCTAGAAGCTAAATCACTCAAAAGAAAGTTTCAGGGGATTTTGGACAAGTAAAAATGTTACTGAAAATTACCCCAAACTGTATAAAACTCTCAAGCCTTTGACTTTTCCAAGTTCATACATGGTAGAAGCCAGATTTAGCCATGCTAACAGTATTTTAACTAAGCAGAGAAATCGAGTAGATCTCGAAAATAATGGAGATCTAAGATTTAAACTAACAAATCACAAACCAAATATTTCCTCTCTTCTAAAAGCACACCAACCACATCCTTCACATTAGACATGCAGTAAGTGTTAGTGTTCATTAAATTTTTTAATATGCATTGCAAATCATAGTTGGATACATTTTCTAAAAACACTATTTATAAAATATATTAACCTGAAGCTTATTGCTCTTGGGAGTCTTTGTTATTACTGAATTTTACTTAGGGGTCTCTGACCAAAAAGTTTGGGAACCCCTGCTTTAAACAGTGCAGTCTGGTTGGTGGCACCCACTGAAATAAGTAACAATAGTCTTCTCTATTAGTGAAGTGTTACTTATTCAAGGTAGTGCAATACATGGTAATTCATTGTGAAGGATGATCACAATATAAGATAGTTGAAATGATGCACTTACACTATATTTGTAGTTTATTTTCATAAGAGCTAATAGGTATAAAATATATTTTTGGCATGGTGCATATTCAAAAATTTATATGGTATCTGAATATGCACAGAACTATTTACACAAGAAAATCTTTATTGTGCTATGTAATACTAAAAAAAAAAAAAAAAATATATATATATATATATATCTTACTTAGAATCCCAATTTCTTTGTCTTCTAGTTGCTGTATTATATTTTCATACATCTTGGCATCTCCAGTTCCAAAATCAGCTTGTATGACAAAAGTGTCCACACCAAAATCTGCTTCTACATAAAAATTATATTTAGTAATATTACCAACAATATTTTTTAACATTCCAGTTAAGCTTTGTTGTCCACAAATATTGTTTCAGACTGAATTAATCTCTGTAAAAATCAAACAGCATACAAAAGTCATGCGACTATTTTTGGTTATAGATTCATGGAAATTAACATTTGTTATTAATCTCTATGGCTGGCAGAGAGAGAGAAATAAAATGCAGATTTTATATTTTCCCATACATACAATTCAAAACATACTTTAAATATTGCTAAGGTAAAATTCACAATTTTTTTTTTCATATAATTATGGTGCTGCTTTATGTAAAGAAATGTTAAATGCCATCTGATCGACTGCCACTATAATTGTGCTGCTAAGTACTATAATGTATTAGTTAACACAACAAAATAATATCAGAATAAAAAAACAAAAAATGCTTATTAAAAAATTTCCTTTTTCATCAAGTACCTCTACAATAAAAGAGACTGAAAATTGTAGGGTAATAAATGAAAATCACTTTGTTTAAGCTGATTGCTTGTTAATAATTTAGCAGTTTAACATCTCTCACTATGATACTACTTATGTGCTACACTAAATTGCATGTCTTAAATTTCCAGTTTTAAACAGCTATTATTTGAAAATAATTACAGGACAAATTGCAAAGAGGAAGTACTAAGCACAACAAGATTATCAAGGACTTAACAAAAGAGGTTGGATGCTACTGTCTCTTATGCCATATCAACACTGTCTAAAAGGGCATTTTATAATTCAATATAAAAAAAATTTCTAATACCATTATAACTAGTGGCACACTGACACACATAGCAGAATCAAGCAGAGATTTCACTGATGGTGTTGAGTGAGAAGTGACTAGGTTTTGCTACATCAACTTTCTCAAAATTGACTTTTGGAACTGTAAGCAAATAGGGAAAATATTAAAAAAAAAAGTTATTGCAGTTTGTATAAAATTCTACATAAGGATGGATGAATGAATCTCTCTATAAGAATTGCTTATCCATTTCTTAAGAGCTGAGATGAATTTCTCTGTAATATGGTTTACTATGAGACAATTATAAACTAATAGATTTACTATACACTTATCTACACTATACAGGGAACCCTTACAATTTGCAGACTGTGCTATTTGTTCATTTGATTATTCACACACTGGATTACAGACAGCTATCTGGACTATTCATTATAACCACTCACCACTTCAATTTTAACCTTGCTTGGCAATTTTTGGTTACATGCACCAATTGGAAACTTTGCCATAGCTATGCATTCATTCACTAAGAAGCATCTGTTGATAGATCAAGCACTTTTCTGAGTGCACCTGGGGCACTTGCCCTGTCAATCAATCAGGTACAATCTTACTTGCTATTACAAATCTGATGGTAGATTCAATGCTAGAGGCTCAAAAGGGTTCTGATAATGAACTCCTTGACTTGATCACCAGTGAATCGGCAAGTTACTAAAACAAATAAATATTACCTGCCCAAGTTTCTCCACTTCATATCTATGATGATCCTGTTCAGGTAACTGACAAACTGAATGAGTATTTTGCATATACATTCACATGAGGAATTCTCTAGGGAAATCGAGGCCAGAAGTTTATCGAACTGTAACAGGGTGCTAAATGATTTTATAATAACTGATAGGAAAGCAGAGGAGAAATTGTTGAAGTTAAACATAAGGCACCTGGGATGGACGGGATCTATCCAATTATATTAAGGGAGACAGTACAAGAAATAAGTGCTTAGCCATAATTGTGAGAACATCGTTGGTTTCAGGGGATCTCCCTATGGACTGGAGATGTACGAATGTACAGCAGTGCCCTGCATAGCACTGATAATTGGTACTGAAACTGTTCTGTGTTATGTGGAACCGTGCTGCTGATAGAGGTATAATTATAATGGGTTTTAGTTAAATGCGTACCAGAGAAAGTCTATAAACAAGTTATAATAAATCTATAAACAACTTGCAGTTGAAAGCCAATTAAAGGATTTGAAATTAAAAATATTGCAAAAATTTTATTAATGAAAGGTAACATCATTAGAGATGAAAAAAAAAAAAAGCTTTGTTTATTTAGGTATTTCAATAATGAAGTGCGGTGAAGTCGTCTCTTCCTTTTCTCGGCGTACAATCTTTGCATCATCAAAACCCACCTTGTAAAATCTGCCGTGTTTTGATCTATGTGTATTGTAAATTTAATTGCATTAAACTGTGTTCTGGTTAATTTTTCTGTTGTCAAAAATATAACAGGATTCAATATCCGGATCTCCATTCATAATTGCCTTGCAGGCCATGTCAACTCCCCCGAAAAACATTCTCCAATTCATATGTTGAAAATTCTTTTGGTGCCACTACAGTGCTATCCACTTCAGAATCTTTTTCCTCTTCTTCATATGCAGTTTGCTTGTCAATTTCAAGGAGGGTTGCATCATCTAAGTCATTTGCATGTGAGTCAATGCAGTCATGTACATTGTAGTGTTGAAAAGTTTCAAATCCAAGTCTTTTCTGATCTTCACAATGTCTTTGGCAATTTTCTGAATTTGTGATTCAAAACCAGTGAAATAATTTGCCAAATGGGACAAAACATGCTGCCAAACAGAACACATGTTGTTCACAGTGATTGCTAGCCAAGATGCAAATATATTTTCGATCGTATTTAAAGGGGTAAAACAAATTATGAAATGAAAAGCTATCATGTTGTCTTGTCAGGATAAAATTACAAATACTGAACACTGTTGCACGTTGCCAGTGACAGCCTGAGGGGAGCTATTGGCACATGTGCATGTGAGACAATAGTTGGCATTGCAGCATATAGTAGTAGTGGCATGTGATGCAAGAAAGCAAGTGTATGAGCTTATGCAGCATCAGCCAAAAAAAAAAAATTCCCTCCAAATGCAAAAAATTCCCAGTTCCTCCTTAAATTTATTCAACCTATCAACTTCCACAACGACAGATGGAAGTTTGTTCCAGTAATTAACCACTTGCTGGCTACAGGCAAATTTCCGCACATCTATTCTTTCTTAATTTGAATTTATGCCCCCTTAGGTTTGTAATCTGAACAAGTAAAGGATCCCTTCAGAATTCAGCGTGCTCAACCCATTCAAGGCCTTATACATCTCAATCAGATCACCGCACAGATGCCTAGTCTCCAGCCACTGCAATTTGCAGAACTTAAGCCTCTCTTGGTAAGAGGATCCCTTCATTCCCCTCACCAATCTTGTTGCCCTTCTCTATACACACTCAAGCTAATCTACATCCTTCCTAAAATGAGGCCTCCAGACCTGTACGCAGTACTCAAGGCGTGGCCTGACCATTGCCTTATACAGAGGGACAATCACCTCCTTTTCCCTGCTAGCAAAATTCCTATATATCATTGACAACCCCATGACCTGCCCTGGCAGCCTGTCTGCATTACTCAGAAAACTTCACATCTGACTGCACAGATACTCTCAGATCTTTTTAATTTTCTACCACCTTAAGTGTAGTACCACACAGTTGGTACGTTGCTCTGGGGTTACTTCTACCCACAGTTCAGTTGCCACTTCTCAGCCCGTCT
Organism: Mastigoproctus giganteus; assembly: GCF_048544385.1. NCBI lineage: Eukaryota > Metazoa > Arthropoda > Arachnida > Uropygi > Thelyphonidae > Mastigoproctus > Mastigoproctus giganteus. Next base: position 163,865,287 of record NC_143586.1, on the reverse strand, counting down.
GACCAAATTTTCTAGATCCTGTTGCAATAGCACATTGCCATTACTGTCATTAACAACCCTGCCAACCTTTGTATCATCTGCAAACTTCGACACTAAGCCTGATATACCTTCATCAATATCGTTGATAAATATACAAAACAACAGATGACCCAACACTGAACCCTGTGGGACTCCACTAATAACATTAGTCCACGAAGAACAGCACCCATTAATTACCACCCTCTGTCTTCTCCCACTTAACCATCCTTTATCCATTGTAGTAACTTACCCTTCTGCTCCAATTTGTACAATAGTCTTCCATGCGCAACAGTGTCAAAAGAAATCCAAATATATGATATCAAAATTATTTTTGCATCCAGTTCCTTTGTAACCACATCATAATAACCAACCTGAAAGACAGGACTTTCCCTTAACAAACCCATGCTGTGTCTGAATTATTGCGCTGTGGTCTTGTCTAGATGATCCTGCAATGCATCTTTAACCAGTGACTCCATTATTTTACCCGGAACAGAAGTTAAACTAACTGGTCTGTAATTACTCCTGTCACCCTTCGATCCCCTTTGTGAATTGGGAATACATTTGCACATCTCTAGTCCATGGGAACCACCCCTGAGTCCAAGGATGCTCTCATAATTATGGCTAAGGGTTTGCTTACTTCCTTTGCCACCTCCTTTAATATAACTGGATAGATCCCATCCACCCCAGGTGCTTTTCTTATGTTTAACTTCAACAATTTCTCTTCCACTTTGCTCTCAGTTATATGTACTTGTTCCTAAGCTACAAACAATGCAGCATATATGTAGGTCTAGGCTATTGAATGAGTTTTAATATGTACAGTAAATTTGACTTAAACTTATTTGAAAACCGTGTTATAGTGAAACCCGTGCTTTGTGAAGCCGTGCTAAGCGAGGTATTGCTGTATTCCCAATTCAGCAAAGGGATCAAAGGGTGGCAAGTAATTACAGACCTATTAGTTTAACTTCTGTTCAAGGGAAAATAATGGAGTCACTAGTTAAAGAAGTAATGCAAGATCAGCTAGACAAGGCTGCAGTTATTGTTCAGACAACACAGATTTGTTAAGGGGAAATCTTGTCTGACCAATTTGATTGGATACTATGATGTGATCACAAGGACCTGAATGCATAAAAGAAATTTGATATTGTATACTTCAATTTCAGGAAAGCTTCTGATACTGCTGCACATAAACTGTTGTACAAATTGGAGCAGTGCAGCATTAAGAGCAAGTTACTGCAGTGGATAAAGGGATGGTTGAGTGGAAGAAGACAGAATGGATAGCTATGGAAACATATCCTGGCAGCCTGTCTGCACTGCTGACAGTGATTATGCAGTAAGATATGAAGTTCTCTCAGCAGTACAGACACTGCCAAGACAGCTCATGGGGATTTGTTAATAAATATAGAGTAATTTTGCTAGCATGGATAAGGTGATTATCCCTTCTTCAGGAGGCCTCATTTTAGGAAGAATGTACAATTACTGGAACAAGTACAGAGAAAGGTAACAATGGGTTGCTCTTACCAAGAAAGGCTTAACTTCTACAAATTGCAGCATCTGGAGATTAGGTACCTGAGGTGACCTGAATGGTTTGAATAAGCTCATTGCTGATGGGATTCTTCCTCTTGATCACATTACGCACCTGAGAGGGCATAAATTCAAACTGAGGAAAGGCAGTTGTAGAATCTGTGTGTGGATATATGCCTTTAACCAGTGGGTGGTTGATTGCTGGAACAAACTTCCATCTGTTGCTGAGGAAGTTGATAGCTTAAATAAAGTCGAGGAAGGAACAGGAACAAACAAACTTTTGGAGCAAAAGGATGGGTGAATGAGAAGGGGTTTTTTTTTTTTTTTTTGGCTGATGCTCTGTAAGACCTGCTTTCTTGCATCATATGCCTCTAGTAATGCTAATAGAAATAAAATTAAGAGCATATTGAACAGCTTTATTATTGCATGCATAAGGCATACCAAATGTATGGTACAGCTTTATTGAAAAAAAATAATAATAATAAAGTGTTAATTCTTAAAAAAAGTCCAAAATTGTAGATTGACCAGTTCAGTTTGCTGACAGTTATCAACAAAGTCACCGCAATATTTAGTGTATCAGAAGCATTTTTCTGATACACTATGTAAAAAAATAGTCCATAAAGCTTGACATGCTTCAGTTGTCCTAACATGGACAATCAGATTATTGATAACTTCATCACTGCTATCAGAATTATCACTGTCCAACTGTATGTTACTATTTTTGACCTCATGCACTATTTCTTCAACTGTAGCTGGTTCAGTAGTTATAACATTATCAAAAGTAGCATAATTTGTAACAGAAGCCCTTCTATCAACTAAACCTATTGAAGTCAATTTATCAAAAATTTTGAAGTTCACTTAAATCTTTTAGTTGGTCTGGATTAAAATTTGCAACTTGAAAACCTGCATGTGCAAAGCACTTTTTAATGGTTTCACTAGTAACATAAAGCCATGAATGATTTAGCATGATTAGTGTATCTAACTTATTGTGTTTAAAATCAATTTTAGAATCTATAGATTAAATGCATTTTTGCAGTAATTTTTGTTGATACAAAATTTTAAGGTTATTTATTATACTTTGATCCACAGACTGTGTTACAGAAGTTGTTTGGTGATAAAAAAAAGTAAAATTAATAGCTTTTAGTGAAAGTAAGTTGGAGTGAGCACATTAATAATCAATAGCAAAGGCTACTTTTTGATTTTACAACAATTTTTAAGTTTTTGAATAAAATCTTCAAAAACATCCCCAATCAGATATCTATGCCTTTTTATTTGCTTTATATTGCACAGAAAGATTGTCCTTGTTTTTTTTTGGAAAAAAAGTGAATTTTTTGATTCACCAATGATTAAGAACGTCAACTTTTCACTGCCTTCCAGGTTTGCATCTACTAAAAATGTTATTTGTAGCTTATTCCTTTTATCACCCTGATAATTGCCATTTTGAAGCTTGAATACAAATGTCTTATCAGGTAATGCTTCCCAAAAAAGCAGATTGTCACAGCATTAAAAATATTTTCAGGACTGTAATAATCTTGAAGCAAACCTGGTAATATTGAATCATACCAGTCTTTTGTGTCAGCCTGAACAGAACCACCTTCTCCCTGGTAATGAGATTGGTGAGGGGGAACAATGGGTCGCTCTTACCAAGAAAGGATTAAGTTCTGCAAATTGCAGCATCTGGAGAGCAGGTACCTATGAGGTGATATCAGATCACCTCATAGCATGCCTGCATTTAAATTTTGTAAGCCAGCCATCACTGGTCATAAAATTACTTTCACTGTAATCTAACAATTTTGCAAAATTGAGCTTTGGAAGAATATGCAAATTTACATACCCAATTCTTTTGCAGTGGCATCTAATCTCTCTTTATTTCGACTAATGATGATAATATTCAATCCTTGTTTTGCTAATTCCTGTGCATAAGCCTTACCAATACCATCTGTTCCTCCAGTAATCACTGTAACCATACATTTCAAGAATTAAATATAACATTAAAATAAATTATACTAAAAGCAGCAATAAATCTTTCAAATAATTTTTTCAAAATTGAAGGAAAAAACAAACTTATCCTATGGAAATGCAATAAATGAATAACATGTTAAATGATCTTTTATAATTTTTTTGATATCCACAGTAACACAAAATCAGTCTGTCGCTCGCTCGCTTGCTCACTCATTCATTCATTCAGTGGTGAAGAGATCAACTAAAGTGAAGAATTTCTTGTGATGACCAGAACATGAAAATTTATATCAATTTTTAATAAAATACAGTATTTACATAAACAAGAATGAAACAAAATAAAATTCAATGAGTAAAAGCACTAAAATAAAACAAAAAGTAGGTTCTGAGGTGGTTGATTTTTTGATTTTGGTAGTTGTTGGCACATCGGCTTCTGTGGCCATATTGCACCTCCCAAGGTTTTTGCACTACTTTGATCCAAGCCTGAGGCGGGAATCGAACCCGCGACCTTTAGGTTGCCGGGCAGGTACTTTACCCACTCGGCTAGCCCGGTCGGCGTTCTGAGGTGGAGTGATCCAAGTTAGGAATGCAGGGTTAATTAGACCCCATGCAATATTTTAATCATGCTCTTCGTCTACTCCATTTCCACACAGATGAAACTATAACAGCTGTTTTTGAGACCATTGGCTTATACAATAGGATAATAACCTCCTTATCCCTGCTACCAAAATTCCTGTAGATCACTGTGAAAACCACATGAGCTCTCATGGCAACATGCCTGCACTGCTCAGAGGACTTCATACCAGACTGCATAATTACTCCCAGGTGCTTTTTATTTTCCAGTACCCTGAGTGTAGTACCACACAGCAGAATATATTATTCTGCAATTACTGCCACCCATATGCAATACCTTGCATTTGTCAATGTTAAAATTCAATTGCATTTCTCAGCCCATCTGCCCAATTTTTACAGATCTTGTTGCAGCAGCATACCTTTATTACTACTGTTAACTATCCTGCCAACCTTTCTATAACCTACACACTCAGATATTAAGCCTGATATGCTCTCATCAATATCATTAATAAATACAGTAAGCAATAATGGACCCAGCACAAAACCCATCGGGACTCCATTAACAACATTAAACCATGAAGAGCAGTGTCTTTTCGCACTCAACAATACCTTTATTCACAGCAGCAACTTTCCCTTTAGGCTACACTAATCTAATTTGTACATCAGTCTTATATGCAACAGTATCAAAACCTTTCCTGAAATCCAAGTATATAATATCAAAATTAATTTTGGCATCCAGTTCCTTTGTCACTGCATGTGATGCCAAGTGTTTTTAGGTGGAGCCCAATTACATTCACTATTGCTTTCCATAACAACAGAACTTGCCTACATCTGTCTCATATTACAGAATTTTATAAATTGTTTAAGATGTTCATGTGGACTTCTTCCATGTTGACATTTGATTCATTTTAGATAATCTACAATATAAATTCTCCAACGACTATAATTTCTCACCAATTATGAGTAAACAGTTAGGTGAATTATTTAATCAATAATTATAGTATGTGGACTTCCTGTGTTGAAATTATGTTTGGAGAATATTATATGACATAACATTTTGTTACACCATGTAATAAACTAAATTACAACTTGGACTGCAGACATTATTATATGTTACATTATTCCATTTTTATATTTTTTTTGTAATGCAAAAATTTAACTAACCCCACTAAAGACATTTTCATCATCAAAACTATTGTTTTTTTTTTAATATTATATATCAAATGTACATCTACTCATGGTAAAAAGTAAACTGCAGCCACTATCAACCCACTGCAGGATGGAAGCTTCCTCAACAATTCACGTTGAGGGAAATGAACCATAATCTGCCATGCCAGTCCAGTGCAGGTTGGCAGATAGACTGTATTTAGCAGTCAGGGGCTTGAACCCCGGTCTACTCAAAGAGCATGTGCTACTGCACTCCTATTCCTGATCACTCTGCTATGGAGGCCTCTACTCAGGGTAGTAACTTATCAAATGCTCCTCATATATATATATATATATATATATATATTATTCTTTTGTCTTATCTTTGTGGTTTGTTATTCTTTTGTATTAATTTTGTTAATTACAGGTGTTTTTTACACATAGGTATTTTAGTAAATACATAACTGTTCTTTACGATAGCCTAATCTCGGTTATCTTGATTTACCATGGCCTATACATTTAGGATTTTTCAACTTGTTACGTATTGCTAAAGAAATTGTCATACAATTATTAATGAAAAACTATAGCAATAAGCAAATTATCAATACTACTTTATAATATTATATTAAACATTCTTATACATTTCAGTATTACATCACATGTACGTCAATCCCCTACTTCATCGGGGGCTTTGAGAGGATTGACAGTCCATTCGATGTAATGCATTTCTTACTTACCCGTTTCTGTTTGTATCTATCACAGCTTTGCTATTTTTTCAGTACTAAATTCTAATTTTTGAACCCTTGTTTATATTATTCCTAATTGTTATTAGTTAAATTCTTTTTTTATAATTAACCAAATTAATTTCCCATCATCTACCCAGCAACTGTGATAGAATACACAAAGCCCAACGGGTAAGTTTTTTAATAAAAATATTGCAATAACTTTACTCACTTGATGTGTTTAAGTGGAGGTCGTAGTGTCGAAAAAGGAAAGTTTCCCATCCTACTTGATGTGTTTCTGTGGAGGTCGTAGAGTCGAAATAAGGAAAATTTCCCACTTTTAACTGGTTTTATGGATGGCCATCCCTATGGCGCTGTTTTTATGGCCCTGTCGCGTTAACGTTTCACATATGTGCAGATGGTGTGTTGGCCGAAGTCCCCGATATTAAGGCCAAGGTCTATTATTGTGTTTTGGTGGTTGGTTCAATGAATTTACTTTACTTAACTTAGTTGTGTATTTACATAATTTTTACATTTATTTTATGCCTTACCTCGGACAGTGCCGGTACCGCTTTTCCAAGGCGTAAAAGCACTTGTTTGTCCTGAGGTAAAACTATATACATATATACAGCCTCTTACTATGGGAGGGGGGGGGTTAATTTTGGCAATAGGTCGTAGTGCAGTCAGGCGACGAGCCTCGCCTGGGTGCAATAAACCTAGTAAATAAGGGGTTACTCTTCTGAGTAATTACTATTATATTTTTAGTTGGCTTTTGATAAAAGTATATGGGTCTACATTGGGATGGTGTTTTCTAACATTTGCGTATATGGCAGTTCTTACGTGAATATCTACTGTATTTTTTGGGAATTTTGTTTCTATCCAGCGTTATAATGAGTTTTTTAATAGCTATTTTTCCACTATTCATGTTGTTGCATATTTGCAATAGTCTGTTTGTCTGATTTCTTATAGTATTACCATGTATATGCTTTGCTATGTTACTTTCCCAGTATGTGAGTTTTATAGTTTCGAAATTAAAATGATCTCTTTTATCATGGTGATGTGTATATATTTTGTCTGGGTGGATGGCTATTTCGCTGTCTAAGTAGACAGCTTTTTGGTTGTTATCCGGATTTGTACATTCAATTTTAAGGTCTGCTGGGTAATTGTTCTTTGCTACGTTTATAAAGTTGTCATGGTTGAACACGATTACGTCATCAATGTATCTGTAGAATTTTAAACTGTCCGTAATTTTACTTTCATAATAGTGCAGGTAGAGGTTAGCCATGGCACAAGAACTGCTGGATCCCATAGCTATCCCCCTGCATTGTATATACACTTTGCCTCCCATTAGAATGTAGTTTCCTTTGACGCTGATTTTTGTGAGGTCATTCCAGTATTGTTTTTTGCATTGTAGTATGCTGTGATATTTTTGGTAATATTTCTGTAGTACTTCTATTAGGTTGTCGTGCGATATGCTTGTAAAGAGGTTTTTGAAGTCGTATGTGTTTATACTTCTAATATTGTTGTTTTGTTCTTTTAAAAAATCCAAATATTCTTTGTTGTTGTTGATAATTCTGGTGTTTTTAATTTCTTTGGTGATGTTTTTTAATTTGTCTTCCATGATTTTACTGGTATATTTGATATAGCTGCTTTTGCCTGAAGTAATGAATCTTTTTCCCGTAGGAATCTTGTGATATTTTGGAATCCAATATATGTAGGGGTATTGCATTCTGTCTATTTTAATTTTAAGCTTTTTATGCATAGCCAATACTTTTTTGCTGATGCTGTTTGGGTTGGAGTCTATGTACTTGTAAGTTTCATTGTCATGTAATTCTTCTTTGATGGCTTCTATGTAGAATCTTTTGCAAATGATACTGAAATTATTGTTTGCTTTGTCGGTTCTAGTTATAACAAATTTGTTTTGTATTTCTTTGATTTTATTGTTGATATTTTTTAAATTTAAGTGATTGTTTTTTATATGATGTTTTTGTTTTGTTATGTTTTCCTTGAAATGGTCTAGTATGTTTTCAGTATTGGCGTTTATCCAACATTGGAATGATTCTATGGGTTCATTGTTTTTGTATGCGGCTTTGAATGCACGGGTATCACAGCAAAAATTGCACCCCGGGACCGAAATTGACCACGCGGGACCCGTCTCTTCATAACAATGGTCACTTAGCATACAATGCCGTCACACCACATGGGAGCAAAGGAAGCAAAGAAACAAATACCCAAAAACGACTAAAAGATGAAAATATCGGGCTACACATAAAACAACTCAAATTCAAAAAATGTAACAGCAAACTCTGTAAAACCTGTCCCTACATGCATGGACACCATCTAAACTCTAAAGAAGCACCAACATTCTGTCACACCAAAAATGTAATCTACCTAATTACATGCGGGATATGTGGGATACAGTACATCGGACAAACAAGTACGGAGCTCCACCTTCGTATGAACCTTCACAGATCACAAATAAATAAATTTGATGAAAACGCTGCAACAGACGCTCAAAGCAGGACAGACAAATACAATAACGAAATCGAATACAGACATTTCAAAATGCATGACTTCGCCAACGTATCCATTGCCATTCTAACTATTATAGATAACAACACACAAAGAGGAATCATAGAAGATATGTTCATTCTTTTATATAAATCCCTATATCCCTATGGATTAAACAATAGATTCAACAGAAGGAACTTCGCTTTCACCAGCCCAGAAACATGTACTTACAGCATCTTCCAGATCAGCAAAAAGTGGCAATATAACGGGATTAAAAACGTAAAATTACAGGAATACAACAAAAACAACAGCAAAATACCAGTAAATATCAATGATTTCGAAAAACTATTAACAGAATGGGACACAAACCCCATAAACATCAAAAATATACACAACATACTTTTCTCTATTAAATTAAGCAAACTTAAAGCACTTAGCAAAATATACCAAAAGCAAAAGACACAGAACATACACCTCAACAATATACTTGAAGATATATTTAAATTCAGAATAGGCATAAATTTCAACGAACACACTAAAAAAAGAGTACTGCATAATCAAATACCAAAACCGTTTATACGACACTGTTAGTATAAGTAATATCATAAATAACAACAAATGTTACCTACCCATCAAAAACACACAAATAAACATCAGATACAGATACACCAAGCCAATAGGACTAACTATCTGCAATTACAAAAACACCATTAATAATATGAATGAAGGAGAACAACCTTGTCACTGCCAGGAAAGTAGATATAAAAAATTCATCAATACACATTACAATCATATAGTAACAGGAGACCTCAATATCATCGAAGACAAAACACTAAGAGAAACAATGAAAAAGGGTACAAAATTCAGACCCAACACCCCAATTAGGTTGGAAAATATTAAAAAATCAATATACACAGATTTGTTACAATTTGCATTCAAAGCCGCATACAAAAACAATGAACCCATAGAATCATTCCAATGTTGGATAAACGCCAATACTGAAAACATACTAGACCATTTCAAGGAAAACATAACAAAACAAAAACATCATATAAAAAACAATCACTTAAATTTAAAAAATATCAACAATAAAATCAAAGAAATACAAAACAAATTTGTTATAACTAGAACCGACAAAGCAAACAATAATTTCAGTATCATTTGCAAAAGATTCTACATAGAAGCCATCAAAGAAGAATTACATGACAATGAAACTTACAAGTACATAGACTCCAACCCAAACAGCATCAGCAAAAAAGTATTGGCTATGCATAAAAGCTTAAAATTAAAATAGACAGAATGCAATACCCCTACATATATTGGATTCCAAAATATCACAAGATTCCTACGGGAAAAAGATTCATTACTTCAGGCAAAAGCAGCTATATCAAATATACCAGTAAAATCATGGAAGACAAATTAAAAAACATCACCAAAGAAATTAAAAACACCAGAATTATCAACAACAACAAAGAATATTTGGATTTTTTAAAAGAACAAAACAACAATATTAGAAGTATAAACACATACGACTTCAAAAACCTCTTTACAAGCATATCGCACGACAACCTAATAGAAGTACTACAGAAATATTACCAAAAATATCACAGCATACTACAATGCAAAAAACAATACTGGAATGACCTCACAAAAATCAGCGTCAAAGGAAACTACATTCTAATGGGAGGCAAAGTGTATATACAATGCAGGGGGATAGCTATGGGATCCAGCAGTTCTTGTGCCATGGCTAACCTCTACCTGCACTATTATGAAAGTAAAATTACGGACAGTTTAAAATTCTACAGATACATTGATGACGTAATCGTGTTCAACCATGACAACTTTATAAACGTAGCAAAGAACAATTACCCAGCAGACCTTAAAATTGAATGTACAAATCCGGATAACAACCAAAAAGCTGTCTACTTAGACAGCGAAATAGCCATCCACCCAGACAAAATATATACACATCACCATGATAAAAGAGATCATTTTAATTTCGAAACTATAAAACTCACACACTGGGAAAGTAACATAGCAAAGCATATACATGGTAATACTATAAGAAATCAGACAAACAGACTATTGCAAATATGCAACAATATGAATAGTGGAAAAATAGCTATTAAAAAACTCATTATAACGCTGGATAGAAACAAAATTCCCAAAAAATACAGTAGATATCACGTAAGAACTGCCATATACGCAAATGTTAGAAAACACCATCCCAATGTAGACCCATATACTTTTATCAAAAGCCAACTAAAAATATAATAGTAATTACTCAGAAGAGTAACCCCTTATTTACTAGGTTTATTGCACCCAGGCGAGGCTCGTCGCCTGACTGCACTACGACCTATTGCCAAAATTAACCCCCCCCTCCCATAGTAAGAGGCTGTATATATGTATATAGTTTTACCTCAGGACAAACAAGTGCTTTTACGCCTTGGAAAAGCGGTACCGGCACTGTCCGAGGTAAGGCATAAAATAAATGTAAAAATTATGTAAATACACAACTAAGTTAAGTAAAGTAAATTCATTGAACCAACCACCAAAACACAATAATAGACCTTGGCCTTAATATCGGGGACTTCGGCCAACACACCATCTGCACATATGTGAAACGTTAACGCGACAGGGCCATAAAAACAGCGCCATAGGGATGGCCATCCATAAAACCAGTTAAAAGTGGGAAATTTTCCTTATTTCGACTCTACGACCTCCACAGAAACACATCAAGTAGGATGGGAAACTTTCCTTTTTCGACACTACGACCTCCACTTAAACACATCAAGTGAGTAAAGTTATTGCAATATTTTTATTAAAAAACTTACCCGTTGGGCTTTGTGTATTCTATCACAGTTGCTGGGTAGATGATGGGAAATTAATTTGGTTAATTATAAAAAAAGAATTTAACTAATAACAATTAGGAATAATATAAACAAGGGTTCAAAAATTAGAATTTAGTACTGAAAAAATAGCAAAGCTGTGATAGATACAAACAGAAACGGGTAAGTAAGAAATGCATTACATCGAATGGACTGTCAATCCTCTCAAAGCCCCCGATGAAGTAGGGGATTGACGTACATGTGATGTAATACTGAAATGTATAAGAATGTTTAATATAATATTATAAAGTAGTATTGATAATTTGCTTATTGCTATAGTTTTTCATTAATAATTGTATGACAATTTCTTTAGCAATACGTAACAAGTTGAAAAATCCTAAATGTATAGGCCATGGTAAATTAAGATAACCGAGATTAGGCTATCGTAAAGAACAGTTATGTATTTACTAAAATACCTATGTGTAAAAAACACCTGTAATTAACAAACTTAATACAAAAGAATAACAAACCACAAAGATAAGACAAAAGAATAATAATATGTACTCTGTTTGTACCCATGCATTGCTAAAACAGCTACTGGGACAACAGAAAAAGCTAGTAAGAAATTAAATTAAATAAAACTACTATAATTATAAATAAAATACGGCATGAACTATCATATTACAAAAGAATATATATATATATATATATATATATATATATAACTATTGTCAGTAGGCAGGTGGCCATATCAGTTTTCCCACACATCTGCATATATGGTAATAATTTCCATTATTTTGCTACTTTCTGTATGGCTGAATTGGTCAAGCTGCTTATCCTGAGAAAATCAGAGCTATCCTTATCCTCCTTTTATTGTCTATTATGAGGAGGTAGGCCTGGATGCCAAGCAACTTAGAGAGCTCAATGAAGCCTATTGATCCCGTTGATTTTTTGTGCACAATCCACTTCTACCCCGGAGAGAAAACTAGGTGTGTTAAAAGCTTCACCTATCTATGCAGGAAGAACAAAGCCCATGTCTTTTCCACCTAGTATAAAATATAAGTAGTCTTAACAATTGTGCTAGTCAAGAGGAAGATAATTCTCCGAAATTCATTTAAATCAATGAGAATTGTGGGAATTGCACTGGCACTTTATTTTTTTAAAATATTTTACATCTACAGCTGTTGTATTCACCTAAGAGTAACTAGATTAAAAATTTAAGATAGCCCTCTACAGTTTAAGCAAAGATTTTTTGCAATTAGTCAAAAACACTCAAACTAGGACCAGTGTTAAACTAGCATGGCACTTGGTTTGAATTGCTAATTATAGGTTCCACCTTTACAGAAGTTTATATAACAGTATTATAACAATATTACTAAATTACAGTTTCTCAGAGCGAAACAGATAAAAAATATAGATTGTGACAGGTTTAATAATAGGAAATATACATATATTAGATTAGATACATACAAATAAAAGCTTTTGGTTGTTTAGTTAACCTTCTTCAGTTGAAACGAAATGACAGTTAGAATGGAGGCGTGTACTGCCAATCTTGTATGTGAAGTGCGTGGCTAATTGTTTGATGTTGAACCTGTGGCTATGATGTATGTGGAAATGGCCAGTGTTTGTCAATGGACAGGATCGTTGCTTCGGTGATAGGGTGGACTTTACAACCACTGTTCCTGTTCGGCAAACGTGTTGCCGAACATGTTTGGGCAAATGCTAATTATAGGTTCCACCTTTACAGAAGTTTATATAACAGTATTATAACATTATTACTAAATTACAGTTGCTCAGAGCGAAACGGACACAAAAATGCCAAGCGCGTTTGGCAAACGTGTTGCCGAACACGTTTGGGCAACCCACCACGACATTGACCCACACCGCGATGTCGTGATTGTGGATAAGTCCTGCCATTATCTGCATCACGCCTGGTTGGAGTCGTTAAACATCAAATGCTCCAATACCTCAGTGAACAGGAACAGTGGTTGTCAAGTCCACCCTATCACCGAAGCAACGATCCTGTCCATTGACAAACGCTGGCCACGTCCACAGCCTTCAACATCAAACAATTAGCCACGCACTTCACGTACAAGATTGGCAGTACACACCTCCATTCGTTTCAACTGAAGAAGGTTAACTAAACAACCAAAAGCTTTTATTTGTATGTATCTAATCTAATATATGTATATTTCCTATTATTAAACCTGTCACAATCTATATTTTTGTATCCGTTTCGCTCTGAGCAACTGTAATTTAGTAATAATAATGAATCCAGAGCACACAGGCCTCTTTAATCATAGTATTATAACAAACTACATATATACAAATAGTAATTTGCATTATCCTACAGAAAAAATTTAAAAATAATCAAACTCAATACAAGAAAATAACACTTGCCAAAATGCTTTTTACCTCCAATACTAATACATTAGCTGTCTGCAGTCAATTTTCAGTATTCAAGTGTGGTCTAACAATAACCTTATAGAATGGGATTATGATGTCCTTATCTTTACTGGCAACTGTTCAATAAATCATCGATAGGACACCATGGGCCTTCCTCGCAACCTATCTACAAATGTATCGTAACACCCAAATCCCTTTAGTTCAGCTCTAGTTCAACTCCAAGTGTATAATTCATTTTGTCCAATTGCTGTTTGCCAGGTGTAATACACTTTGCTGGATTAAAGCATAGCTACCATTTTTCTGACCATTCCTGAAGTCTATCTAAGTCACTCTGAAAAAAAGCTCTGCTTGGCAGTGATCATTAACTACTCTAACAATCTTTACATCATCTGCAAATTTAGACATCACGCCCTCTATCCATTCATCGATGCCTTTTATGAAAATCAAAAACAGCAGTACCTATTCCAGATCCTCAGGAACCCCACTTCTTACATCAACCCAATCTGAGGAATTACCATTTATCATAACCCTCTTCCTACTGCCCTGAAACCATCCATCTAAGGATTTCCCCTGTGATTCCAACCTGTTCCAGCTTATAAAGTAACTGCTCATGTGGGAATGAGTCAAATACTTTGCTGAAATCCAAATATTGTGTCATGCAAGAAAAGAAACAAAAAAAAAAAAAAAACACATGCACATACTGTTGAGAGAAAATTACAAGGGACAATAACTAGAATCAGTTCATGGATAATGGCTTTCAACTTTGTCCACAAAAAACAACATTCATCCATTTTTGCTCCCAACAAATTGTCTAAACATCTAAGCAATACAAATATACACCAACATATAGTTTATAGGAATCACATTAGACTGCAAACTTAACTTTCTAGAGTACATTAAAAATCTGAGAATATCCTGTTAGCAAAACCTTCATATCATTCAGGTTCTCTCAGAAACTGAGAAGGTGTTGATCTTTTTGTAAAGAAATCCTTGCCCTGTTACAAATATATAGATAGATTCCCCAATTCACACGAATAATTACGGACCAATTAGTTTAACTTCTGTTTCGGGGAAACTAATGGAATCACTGATTAAAGATGAATTGCAGGATCATCTAGACAAGACTACAGTAATAATTCAGACACAGCATGGGTTTGTTAAGGGGAAAGTCTTGTCCGACAAATTTCATTGGAAACTATGATGTGGTTACGAAGGAACTGGATGCAAACAATAATTTTGATATCAAATACTTGGATTTCAGGAAAGCTTTTGACACTGTTACACATGGAATATTACTGTACAAATTGGAGCAGTACAGTAATAGTGGCATGTGATACAAAAAAGCAAGCTTATGAGGTTATGTAGCATCAGTCAAAAAAAAAAATTCACATAACCATTCCCTCTAAAAGTTTGTCCAGTTCCTCCTTCAATTTATTTAACCTATCAACTTCCACAACAAGATGGAAGTTTGTTCCAGTAATTAACTACCACCCACTGGCTAAAGGCAAATTTCCACACATCTATTCTACAGCTGTCTTTCCTCAATTTGAATTTATGCCCCCTTAGGTTTGTAATCTGAACAAGTGGAAGAAATCCCATCAGAATTCAGTATGCTCAACCCATTCAAGGCCTTATTCACCTCAATCAAATCACCTCACAGGTGCCTAGGCTAGTCTCCAGCTGCTGCAATAAGTAGAACTTAGCCTCTCTTGGTAAGAAGATCCCTTCATTCCCCTCACAAATCTTGTTGCCCTTCTCTGTACACACTCAAGCAAATCTACATTCTTCCTAAAATGAGGCCTAAAGACCTGTACGCAGTACTCAAGGTGTGGCCTGACCACTGCCTTATACAGAGGGACAATCACCTCCTTTTCCCTGCTAGCAAAATTCCTGTATATCATTGACAAAACCCCATGACCTTCTCTTGCAGCCTGTCTACATTGTTCAGAAAACTTCGTCTCTGACTGCACAATTACTCGCAGGTCTTTTTCATTTTCTATCACTCTAAGTGTAGTACAACACAGTTGGTACATTCCTCTGGAGTTACTTCTACCCATATGCAGTACTTTGCAATTGTCAATGTTAAACTTCAGTTAACACTTCTCTGCCCATCTTCCCAAATTTTCTAGATCCTGTTGCAGTAGCACACTGCCATTACTGTCAAACAACGTTGCCAACATTTGTATCATCTGCAAACTTCGACATTAAGCCTGATATACCTTTCAATATCACTGATAAATACACAAAACAATGGACCCAATACCGAACCCTATGGGACTCCGCTAATAAATAACATTAGTCAACGAAGAGCAGCACCCACTGATTAGCCCAGCGCCCTGTCTTCTCCCATTCAACCATCATTTTATCCATTGTAGCAACTTACCTTAATACCATTCTGCTCCAATTTGTACAACAGCGTCAAAAGCTTTCCTGAAATCCAAGTATATGATATTAAAATTATTTTTTGCATCCAGTTCCCACATCATAATATCCAATCAAATTTGTCAGACAAGACTTTCCCTTAACAAACCCATGCCTTCTCTGAATTATTGCTGCAGTCTGATCTAGATGATCCTGCAATGAATCTTTAACCAGTGACTCCATAATTTTACCCAGAACAGAAGTTAAACTAACTAGTCTGTAATTACTCGTGTCACCCTTCGATTCCCCTTTGGGAATACATTTGTACGTCTCAAGTCCATTGGGACTTCCCCTGAGTCCAAATATGCTCTCATAATATGACCTCATGGCTAAGGGTTTGCTTAGATCCTTTGCCGCCTCCTTTAATATAAATGGATAGATCCATCCATCCACCCCAGGTGCCTTTATGTTTAACTTCAACAATTTCTCCTCCACTTTGCTCTCAGTTATTACAAAATGATTAAAAGCAACCCAGTACAATTTGACAACCTTCTGGCATTTTCAATCCTTAAATAACTCCTCATGTGTGATTGTAGATGCAAAATACTCATTCAGTTTGTTTGCTATCTGAGCTGGATCATCAACAGTTAACCATCGATATCAAGTGGACCAATCTGATTCATTCCCTTCCTTTTAGAGTTTATATAAGTAAAGAAATCCTTGCCGTTTTCTTAGTATCCTTTGCCAAAGATTTCTCGTAATCTACCTTTGCCTGCCTAACCTCCTTTCTGACTTGATTACAGACTAGCTAATATCTGCCATAGGCTTATGTGTCGCCTGATAATTTATATGCAACCCATGCATTTTTCTTCTCTACTACGAGTCTCATTAGTTCATTTGACAACCATTTAGGCCTAAACCTCAAACAATATTTCTTAATAAGTATGAAACGTTTAGTAGCTTCCACAATTAAGCCCTTGAATGCTTCCCACTTAGAATTTGCTGTTGGTAACATCAGCAGTTGGTCCCACTGTACAGAATTTAAAAACTGTCTGATACCACTGTAGTCACCTTTACGAAAGCAAAAACCCTTTCCTTCACCTTCGACAGTAATTATATCTTTAAGTAAATCCTACATCAGTACACTGATCGGTGCCACCTAGTGGTTCCTTTATCTGCAAATTATGAATGATTACTTTATCTGAAAATACAAGAATGATCACTGCTGATAACCAGATCAAGAGTATTACCCTCTCTGGTTGCCTCTCGAACATGCTGTTACAAAAAACAATCATCCAATAAATCCACAAAAAACTCTTACTAGTGTGCATGTGACCAAACCACAAGTTTTGGTGTGACACGCCAAACTGACTCAACATTTCACTGTCCTTCTATATCAACGGGATGCACTTCTTTCGATTTTATGTTTTTCTTAATTAACAGCAGAACCCCTCTTCCCTTCCTATCCTTTCTGTACACATTTTAGTCCCCTCCAATTCTGCGTTCCAAATATCTGTGTGACACCACGTCTCTGATATCCCAACAATATCTGCCTTTGATGTCTTGACCAACACTTCAAATTCTTCAAATTTATTTACTATACTTCTACCATTGGTATATGTGCAAGTACAGGCTGGCCTCGATTAACGCGATTAATTCATCCCGCGAGTGCATTGCGCAAAACGGAAACGCGTTAATCGAATATAATAATCAATATGAAAAATTATAATTGGTCCTTGACCTTCTGGAATGTCCATAAAGAATTTTAAAAATACCTTTTAAATAACATTTTAACTGTATACAATGTAAAAGATAATGAAAATAATTATGGAATTAAATGTTTATTGCAGCAGTTCTCAAACTGTGCGCCGTGGAATACAGTATTTTAAATTTTCGAGGGAAACACAGCGATACTCGGCATCTGTTGGACACTGCACGAACTACTAGCTCGAGGTGGTTCACAGTTTCAGCATTTCTTATTAAGTTGTTTCGACCTAACTACTAAACGGAACTGTTACATATTTCTTTTGGTCTAGGTGCGCCTTGAAAAAATTACTGAGACACTAAGGGTGCCGTGAACCTGGAAAGTTTGGGAACCTCTGACATAAAATACACAATGATGAAATGACTGTTGCGGAAATATTTGAACAGTGTTGACTTTCTTTTCATCAATCAATTTCCGATAGCCAACAACAATCTTCTCTGGGCCCTGGTGAAATAAATATCGCAGAGAACCTCAAATCTTTTGTTTGAGGTTCTCAAAAAAAAAAAAACAAAACAAAAGGTTTGAGGTTCTATGCGTTACAAAAGATTTCATCCAATTCTTTTACCGTTATCTCCTCAGCAGTAACATTTTCATCTGGCTCATTTAAAAATTTGAATTTTTATGTAAGTATGCATTGACTTTATTAGCAGGAGACGAACAAGTAACACGTCTTCTTCCGATGGTTGATGGAAGACATTGAGACGGGCAAACGTTCGTTTATTGAACGTACGCTTCGCGGTAAGCTTAATGCGCGATTCAAATCTATTTCAACTATCGCATAAAAAAAAAAAGATTGCGTTAACCGTTAACAGGAAATCTGCATCATGTAAAGTGAAAAGTGGTATGATTTTTCAAATAGCGTTAACTGAAAATCGAACTCTCATTATGCGATGCCTGGCTGTATATATGCACTTATTCTTAGTTACCCTAACACATCCCAAATACCCACCTGTTTAATGATGATATCAGTCCCTAAAATCCCCAGCACCCCTCACTCCAGGCCGCCACTTATTCTAATAGAAGTAGTGCAAGAATCACCTTAACCTCTGCCTGCGGCTTCTTTTAACCTTTTAGTCTGTGAATCCTCCAAGCCAGCAGTTTTCCGATCCACCTAACACTGCCTCAATAGCATCGGCAAATATTCTTGCACCCTTTCTATTTCAGTGTATCCCATCCCTGTAGAAGCAGCATCTCCTGTTAACAAGCACAGATCATGCTGAAAAAAAAATTCTACCCCATAAGCCTTGCACATTCCCTCCAGGGCTGAATAGATTGACAGGGCTCTCACATCATGTACTCCCTCCTAACGAGTCTGAGCAGAATTGCAGACACTTTCAAATTTAACCCTAACTCACGACTTTTTTGCAACATTGACTTAGCATTAGCAGAGGCATTTGATGCAAGAAAGCAAGCTTATGCAGCATCAGCCAAAAAAAAAATAAATAAATAAAAAATAACCACTTCCACTTCACCCTTCTGTTCGTTCGAAATACCTGTCCAGCTGAACATTAAACTGATTTAGGCTATCAACTTCCACGACAAGGGATGGAAGTCTGTTCCACCAACCAATCACCCGCTGGCTAAAGGCAAATTTCCGCACGTCTACCCTACATCTGTGTTTCCTCAATTTGAATTTATGCCCTCTCAGGTGATTATTCTGAGCAAGAGGAAGAATCCCATCAGAATTGAGCATGCTCAAACCATTCAAGGCTTTATACACCTCTATCAGATCACCTCGCTGGTTCCTAGTCTCCAGACACTGTAATTTGCAAAACTTAAGCCTTTCTTCGTAAGAGCACCCCTTTGTTCCATTCACTAATCTTGTTGCCCTTCTCTGTACTCGTTCCAGCAGCTCTACATCCTTCTTGAAATGAGGCCTCCAGGCCTGTATACAGTACTCTAGGTGTGGCCTGACCATTGCCTAATACAAGGGAATAATCACCTCCTTGTCCTTGCTGGAAAAAGTCCTGTAGATCATTGACAATACTCCATGAGCTACTCTTGCAGCCTGTTTGCACTGCTCAGAAAACATCACATCTGCTTGCACAACCACCCCCAGGTCCCTTTTATTCTCTACCACTGTCAGTGTAGTACCACAGAGTTGATACGTTGCTCTTGGGTTGCTGTTTCCCATATGTAGTACTTCACATTTGTCAATGTTAAACTTCATTTGCCACCTCTCAGCCCATCTGCTCAACCTTTCCAGATCCTGTTACAGCAGCATAGTGTCAGTAGTGTCCTTGACAACCCTGTCAACCTTCGTATCGTCTGCAAACTTGGACATTAAGCTTGATATACAATCATCAATATCATTTATAAATACAGAAAACAATAATGGACCCAATACTGAACCCTGAGAGACTACACTAATAACATTAGTCCACGATGAGCAGTGTCCATTGATTACCCCTCTGTCTTCTCCCCTTCAACCACCCCTTTATCCATAGCAGCAATTTGCCTCCAATGCCACACTGCTCCAATTTGTGCAGCAGTCTTCCATGTGCAACAGTATCAAAAGCCTTTCTAAGATCCAAGTATATAATATCAAAGTTATTCCCTGCATCCAGTTCTTTTGTGACTGCATCATAGTATCCAATCAAATTGGTCAGGCAAGACTTCCCCTTAACAAAACCATGCTGTGTCCGAGCTATAACTGAAGTCTTGTCTAGATGATCCTGCAGTGCTTCTTTAACCAGTGCCTCCATTAATTTTCCGGGAACAGAAGTTAAACTCACAGGTCTATAATTACTTGTGTCAGCCTTTGATCTTCCTTTGTGAATTGGGGTCACATTTGCACATCTTCAGTCCATGGGTACCTCTCCCCTGAATCCAAGGAAGCTCTCATAATTATGGCTAAGGGTTTGCTTACTTCCTTTGCTGCCTCCTTTAATATAACTAGATAGATCCCATCCACCCCAGGTGCCTTTCTTGTGTTTATCTTCAACAATTTCTCCTCCACTTTGCTCTCAGTTATTAAAAGATTCTCTAGTTTACTACCAGAGTTGAATACACCTCTGGCATCACCCTCGCTGAATAACTCCTCATGTGCGAATGTTGATGCAAAATATTCATTTAGTTTGTTAGCTACCTGAGCAGGATCATCAACAGTTGACCCATCGATATCAAGTGGACCAATCTGATTCATCCCCTTCCTTCTAGAGTTTGCATAAGTAAAGAACTCTGCTGTTTTTCTTTGCATCCCTTGCCAAAGATTTCTCGTAATCTGCCTTCGCCTGCTTACCTCCTTTGTAACTTGGTTACAGATCAACTTGTATCTATCATAGGCTTCTGTGTCACGTGTTAATTTGTATGTATCCCATGCATTTTTCTTCTCTGCCATATGTCTCATTAGTTCATCTGACATATGTCTCATTAGTTCATCATCCATTTAGGCCTAAACCTTGAACAATATTTCTTAGTTGGTATGTAAAGCCTAGTAGCTTCCAAGATAAGTTCTTTGAATGCTTCCCATTTTGAATTTGCTGTAGGCAACATCATCAGATGGTCCCACTGTATAGAATTTAAATATTGCCTCAGTTCATCGTAGTTGCCTTTACGAAAGCAATAACCCTTCCCTTTACCCCTAATGGTAGTTACCTCTTTGAGTAAATCCCACTTCAGCACACTGTGATCACTACCACCTAGTGGTTCCTTTATCTGCAGATTCTTAATGCATGAAGAATCACTACTGATAACCAAATCAAGAGTATTACTCTTGTCTAGTTGCCTCCCGAACATGCAGATGTAGAAAACAATCATCCAATAAATCCACAAGTTTTTTTTTTTTAGGAGCATTAGCAACTAAGGCCATATTGCTCTGGGATATGCGGTGGTCATTCCCTGACCTTTCCGCATCCTCCGTGTTTGGTGGTGACGGGCTCGAACCCCGGTCTAATCAAGAAGCATGTGGTATGCACTGCTCCTCCTTCCCACATGGCTGCGAAGGTGCCTAAATCCACAAAAGTCTTGCTAGTGCGTGAGTGTCCAACCCCCAAATTCCAGTCAATATCTGGGAAATTAAAATCCCCATTATAAGACTCTCTGATTTACTGGCCCACTATTTCCCTGTACAGTTTATTATACTCAGAGTCATTAGGCCTATAGCACACTCCTACTCTCAATTTTGATCTCCCAATGCTTACGCCACACCAAACTGACTCGACACTGCACTGTTCAGCAATGTCGACTGGCTTCACTTCCTTGGATTTTATGTATTTCTTAAGCATAACCCCTCCTCCCTTCCTATCCTGTCTATCCTTTCTGTAGACATTGTACTCCACAAATTCCAGTTCTGTATTCCTTATATCTATGTGACACCACGTCTCTGAAATCCCAACAATATCTGCCTTTGATGTTTTGAGCAATACCTCAAATTCATTTACTAAACTCCTAGCATTGGTGTACACGGAAGTGTACATGCACCTGTTCTTTTTCTTAGCTACCCTAACACAACCCATGTGTTTACTTGTACCCCAATGATTCCTAGCAGTCTCTGAAATATCCTGCTCTTATTTTCCAGGCTGCTGCTCATTCTAATAAAAGCAGCGCAAGAATCACTTTCACCTCTGCCAGTGGCCACTGTTAATCTATTAGTCCTTGTATCCCTCCAATCTAGCAGTTTTCGGACCCACCTAACACTGCCTCGGTAGCATCAGCAAACATTCTTGCACCCTTTCTATTTAAGTGTATCCCATCCCTGTAGAAGCAGTCTCTCCTGTTAACAAGTACAGACCAGGCTGAAAAAAATCTACCCCTTGAGCCTTGCACAATCTTTCCAAGGTCGAATTGATCGACAGGGCTCTCATCATATGCTCCCTCCTATTGTGTCTGGGCAGAATTGCAGACACTTTCAAATTCAACCCTAATTCACGGCTTTTTTTTCAACAGTGACCTGTACTTGTTAATTCTGCCGGTCTCCTACTTTTAATATCATTAGTGCCAACGTGTACAACTATATCACCTTTTGTGCCCTTAAAAGATGATATCCATTCGTCATCAACCTTTGCCCCTGGCAGACATACCCTGGTCCTGTTCCACCTATTCTTTTTACAAAGCATGTTTCCCGTTTCCCTGACAATAGAGTCACCAACAACTACTAGTTCCTTTGGGACCAGTGCATTCTGCCTTGGGGGCTGCCGCTGTGTTGCGTGATGACCAAGTGCAAGCTCTGGCATTGGTGTGGGCAGCTGAGAGCTTGATGGGCTTTTAATCCTTCGAGGGCATCCACCCTGTCCTTCAAGCTCTCATATAGGCCCATAACAATGCTGAGTTGTTGCCTGATTTCCTTACACTCCTTGCATCGCGCGCACACACACAAAGACATCCCCCTTGGCAGTATCATGTCCCGTACCCAACTGCTCCACAAACATCAAGCAAGTAGTGCATTTTAAGGCTGTGATTCAGAGGGCAACTGCCCCCCCCCCTCAGTTCCCACCTGAGCTACAGCACTCCCATTAGCTTGAGCCTTTTGCTTTGCTGCTCTGGTCTGAGTCATGATTTCAATTTAATTTCAATAAAATTTCAATTTCAGTACAAAATTAAAACCCTAAACTTTTATCCCAATTACAAAACACAGTTAACGCTATATTTATGTTTCAGTATCGAGTGTTATCTACAAAATCCCTTGATATAACTTCCGTATCAAGTTAAGTATTAATTATTTATTTTTACTAATTATTTATGTTAAGTAACCTAAGTCGTTATACGTATAGTTAAAAGTACAATTTAACTGACAATGAAGTTCAACAACATTAATAGATTTTACTGATTAATTGACAATATTATGTACTATACTATATTATATTAAGCTTATGCTATCTAGTTCGAGATATTTTGTATTGCGTAACAATGGCGGCAATTTACGAACGGTAAACACAGATTTGATACCCTTACCGATACTAAGTAATACCTACAGTCTCTATCTAGTTACTTTAAACTAAGTATCGTAAATAGGAATATAAAGCTACTCTAGAAAATAAGTTAATATGCCAATTTAAGCTAATAAAACGGAAAATAAATCAGAAAAAACTTCTGTTCCAGGAGTGGCAAAAAGCTACATTTGCCTCCAATGCCACACTGCTCCAATTTGTGCAGCAGTCTTCCATGTGCAACAGTATCAAAAGCCTTTCTAAGATCCAAGTATATAATATCAAAGTTATTCCCTGCATCCAGTTCTTGTAAAGACTTATAAAGCAAATCTGCAGGTCTCCTACTCTTAATGTCATTGGTGCCAACATGTACAACAATATCACCCTTTGTGCCCTTAAAAGATGATATATGTTTCACAACAACTTTTGCCCCTGGCAGACATACCCTGGTCCTATTCCATCTATCCTTTTTACACAATATACTATCCGTCTCCCTGACAAGTGTCACCAACAATAACTAATTCATTTGGGACCAGCACATTCTGCTTTGGAGATTGCCACTGTTGCCTGATGCACAATAGTGAGCTCTGGCATTGAATCGGGCAGCTGAGAGCTTGACAGGCCCCTCATTAATTTCTTCGAGGGCATCTACCCTACACCCAAGCTCTCAGACGCCCAATTGAACGCTGAGTTGACGCCTAATTTCTAGACACTCTCTGCACCTGGCACACACACACAAAGACAAGTTCATGTTCTGTTACAGAGAGTTCGGCAAACATTTCACAAGTTACACATTCTTTTAGGCTGTGATGCGTTGGAGAATCACCCCCTTCAGTTTTCACTTGAGTCACAGCACTCCTACCAATTTGTGCCCATTGTGCTCTGCTGCTCTAGTCTGGGGCATGATATTTTAAATTAATAAGATCAATAAATTTAATTAATTGTCAATACTACACTATCTAATAGAATCCTAAATGCAGTGATGCGTTTTATGCTTATGACTTTACATTAGAGCTACACCTAGTTACCACAATTAAAAATTTGAATTCCTTGACACTATACAAAAACAATGGCTGCAAGATTCAAACGAAACAATGGTTTTACGTATATTAAGTAGTAACCTACAAAAACTTATCTAAATTAAAAATAACCAGCATAACTAGAATTATAAGGCTACTTATAAAGTACAATATATGTGGGGGAAGACATTCCATTCCATTTATTTGTACAGACAATTTTATATACATTAACATTCTCGTTACACATATACTAGACATTATATTATACCTCCTGGTGCGCTGGATGTTGCTCTCGTGGGACCGAATCAAATGCTTGGTTGAAATCCAAATAAACAATGTCGAAAAAATAGCTAACCAGTTTTAAACGTGATTTTCTCTTTACAAAACCATGCTGAGATTCCTTCAGAATTCCATTTCTATCTAAATGATACCGAATTCCACCCTTGATCACTGCCTCCATGATTTTCCAAACTACTGTAGTTAGACTGACCGACCATTAATTTCCTACTTCACTCTTATAAACGCCCTTATATTTTGGAGATACATCGGCACTTTTCCAATCAACTGAATCACTCTCGAGTCCAGTGAAGCTCTTATAATTAACCTCAATGGTTCAATGCACTCACTTGCTGCTCCCTTAAAATGATAGGGTATATGCCATCAACCCCAGGAGCTTTACTGAGCTCAAACATTTTTTCATTAAAACACATGCAAAATTCCAATATCATTAATTACACATTTTTCAACTTAACTTCCATAATTTCTCTTTGACAAAGGATTTTTCTTCTGTAAATATTGATGCAAAGTAACTGCTGAGTGCATCTGTAACTTCAGCTGGGGTATCTAACACTATCCCACATCAATTACATAAGGGTCCAATCTTGTTTGTCCTCTTCTTTGCATTCATATATGTGAAGAATTCCTTATCCTTACTTTTGCCAGCAATTTCTCATAATCTGCCTTTGCCAGCTTAACCTTTTCTCTGGCACTATTATAGATCAATTTGTAGCTGTTATAGGCTTCAGTACTTTTTATTGCTCTAACTTTTCCATGCTGTATTTTTCTGCTCAAGTAATCTGGCAACTTCCTTATTCATCCAACTTGGAATCTTCCTCATGGAGTACTTTTTTAATGGCATTTTATAAAAGCATTCAAGGCTATGGTGATTAATGTTTTAAAGGTATACCATAATTCAATTGTATTCACTTTTTGTGAAATATTTACCCAGTTAATAGGGCCATGTAGCATCTTAAGCTGTTGTAACTTCCTTTCCTGAAATTATAACCCATTCCTTTGCCTTTAACTACTGCTATTTCTCTTCATCATCCACAGTAAAACTCTGATCACTTCCTGCTACTGGTTCCTGTACTGTCAGCCCTATTATGTCATCTGGTCCATGGGTGATGATCAGGTCTAGAATATTCTTTTCCCTAGTACTTTCCCTGACATGTTGATACAAACAAACAATCTAGTTGATTTAAAAATTGTCCCCCCACAGAGTTTCCTTATCATTTACTCCAATCAATTAGAGACAAATTAAAATCATCCATAATAAGACATTACATGCAAATGGAATGGGCAAATAAGCATCAGAGGCTCTCACAATCTTCACAATCACCTGGTCTGTAGATTACTCCCTCTCATTATACCTTTGCTTCCAACTATCTCACACCAAACAGATTCTATACTATGCAGAGTATCTGAAGCAGGGAAAGCTTTTGTTGCACTCATGCTGCTTTTGATAAGAAGCATGATCTCATCACCCCTTCTATCTTCCGTATCCTTCCTAAATACATTATACATACTGTACTGAAATTCATCATCCCCTATCTCCAGGTGGCACCATGTTTCCATAAGCCCTATTATGTCAGCAAAATAGGTTCAAATTCACTCATTTGATTGATGACACTTCTGACATTACTGTGTAAACAATTAAGACTTAATGTTCTTATATAGTTAAATACCCTGATATCCCTTAAAGTTATCTAAGCTCACTTCCCTGGCATTAGCTACCAGCTCATTTTAAACATTTCTGCCCACAGAACATCTTGCTAATATGTTCTTAATATTTCTGTTGTATGATCTAATATAATCTAATATGTTTCTGTTGCGGTAACAAACAAGAAATCTTGAGGTATGTGCAAACATTACTTTGACCAATATTAACAAATAAACATATCTATATTACCCTTATCTCCCAAACTAGCAGTTTCCCCTGAAACTTTAGGTATCTTCAATAATACTGACAAAAACCCTTGCACTACATTTGTTTAAATGTATCCCACCTCTACAAAAGATTCCTTCTACCTACAAGGCTACTCCCGAACGAGAGTAGCCTTGTGCAGGCGAACTTTTTACTGCTCCTGGAATAGAGAAGTTTTTTCTGTTTTATTAGCTTAAATTGGCATGTTAACTTATTTTCTAGAGTAGCTTTATATTCCTAGTTACGATACTTAGTTTAAAGTTTAACTTAGATAGAGATTTTGTAGGTATTACTTAGTCTCGGTAAGGGTATCAAATCCACGTTACAAGTTGCAGCTCCGCTGAACGAGAAGTTTTTTAGCCATATTTAGCTGCTTTATTGACCAACTGTTATATTAAATTATTTTCTATAAGTAGCTTACAGACCTAGTCAGGATCCTTAGTTTATTCTGAATTGAGACAGAGATTTGGAAGTTAATTAACACTTAAGTGTCCATAGATTTACCGTTTGTAACTTGCCGCCATTGTTATATGATACGTTATATCCCAAACTAGATAGTGTAAGCTTAGTATAGTATACAATATATTATTGTCAGTTAATCAGTAAAATCTATTAACCTTGTTAAACTTCATTGTCAATTAAATTGTACTTTTTAACTAAATACATATAACGACTTAGATTACAAATGAAACATAATTAATTAATACATAACTTGATACAGAAGTTATATAAACGGAACTCTTAGATAATACTCGATACTGAAAAATATATATAGCGTTATAATGTGTTGGGATACAAGTTTAGGGTTATAATTTTGTAATGAAATTGAAATTTTATTGAAATTAAATAGAAATCATGACTCAGACCAGAGCAACAAAGCAAAAGGCTCAAGCTAATGGGACTTCTGTGGCTCAGGGAAGAACTGAGGGGGGCAGTTGCCCTCTGAATCACAGCCTTTTAAAATGCACTGCTTGCTTGATGTTTGTGGAGCAATTGGGTACCAGACATGATATTGCCACAGAGGATGTCTTTGTGTGTGCGTGATGCTATGAGCGTAAGGAAATCAGGCGTTGTTATCGGCCTATATGAGAGCTTGAAGGATCTAAATTGAGGGGCCCATCAAGCTCTCAGCTGCCCACATCAATGCCAAGCTTGCACTTGGTCATCATGCAACACAGTGGCAGCCCCCAAGGCAGAATGTACTGGTCCCACAGAAACTAGTAGTTGTTGGTGACTATTGTCAGGGAAATGGGGAACATGCTTTGTAAAAAGGATATGTCTGCCAGTGGCAAAGGTTGATGACGTTGTAGAGCAGATATCAACTTTTAAGGGAACAAGAGGTGATATAGTTGTACACATTGGCACTAATGATATTAAGAGTAGAAGATCAGCGGAATTACTTAACAAGTACAGGTCACTGTTGGAAAAAAAAGCCGTGAATTACGGTTGAATTTTAAAGTGTCTGCAACTCTGCCCAGACACGATAGGAGGGAGTATATGATGAGAGCCTTGTCGATCAATTCGGCCCTGGAAAGATTGTGCAAGGCCAAGGGGTAGGATTTTTTCAGCCGGGTGTGACCTTTTTAACAGGAGAGACTGCTTCTACAGGGACGGGATACACTTAAATAGAAAGGGTGCAAGAATATTTTCTGATGCTATCGAGGCAGTGTTAGGTGGGTTGGAAAACTGCTAACTTGGGGGGATACAAGGACTAATAGATTAACAGAAGCCACTGACAGAAGTGAAAGTGATTCTTGCACTGCTTCTATTGGAATGAGCAGCAGCCTGGAAAACAAGATGTAGGATATTTCAGAGACTGCTGGGAGTCACTGCAGTACAAGTAAACACATGGGTTGTGTTAGCGTAGCTAAGAATAGAAACAGGTGCATGCATACTTGCATGTACACCAATGCTAGGAGTTTGGTAAATAAATTTGATGAATTTGAGGTATTGCTCAAAACATCAAAGGCAGATATTGTTGGGATATCAGAGACGTGGTGTCACACAGATATAAGGAATGCAGAACTGGAATTTGGGGAGTACAATGTGTACCGAAAGTGAGGAGAGGTTATGCTGTTAGTTAAGAAACACAAAATCCAAGGAAGTGAAGCCAGTCGACATCACTGGACAGTGCAGTGTCGAGTCAGTTTGGTGTGACATAAGCATTTGGAGATCAAAATTGAGAGTAGGAGTGTGCTATAGGCCTAATGACTCTGATAGTTATAATAAGAAACTGTACAGGGAAATAGAGTGGGCCAGTAAATAAGAGTCTTATAATGGGGGATTTTAATTTCAGATATTGACTGGAATTTGTGGGTTGGTCACTCACACTAGCAAGGCTTTTGTGAATTTATTGCATGATTGTTTTCTACATCACCATGTTTGGGAGGCAACTAGAGGGATTAATACTCTTGATCTGATTATCAGTAGTGATTCTTCATGCATTAAGAATATGCAGATAAAGGAAGTGATCACAGTGTGCTGAAGTGTGATTTACCCAAAAAGGTAACTACCATCAGGGGTAAAGGGAAGGGTTTTTGCTTTCGTAAAGGCGAATACAATGGTCTCAGACAGTATTTAAATTCTATACAGTGGGACCAACTGATGATGTTACCAACAGCAAATTC
The DNA here is from genome assembly GCF_048544385.1 of Mastigoproctus giganteus. Classification (NCBI taxonomy): domain Eukaryota; kingdom Metazoa; phylum Arthropoda; class Arachnida; order Uropygi; family Thelyphonidae; genus Mastigoproctus; species Mastigoproctus giganteus. Next base: position 163,835,761 of record NC_143586.1, on the reverse strand, counting down.
AAAATGGGAAGCATTCAAAGAACTTATCTTGGAAGCTTCTTCTTCTTCGGTCCTTAGCTGGCAGCTGGGGGAGGCGGTTGGCCACGCAACCAGTATGCTGCTGTAGGTGCCGCAGGGTTTCGGACTTGCTCTGTGATGTTCTTCCATACCTTACGATCCATGGCTTCAGTCCTGGCCTGGTTAAGGTCGAGACGTCGGCTCTTCAAGTCATCTTCCACTTGCTTGGTCCACGTTTTCCTAGGCGCGGTCCGTTGGATGCTCCATTGGGTGGGTCGTTGTCTCCAAAGGAGTGTGGATGGTATTCTGTTCGTGCCCATTCTACATACATGGCCAAACCATCTGAGCCTTCGCTTCTGGATTTGGTCGGCAATGGTTGGTTGCTGTTGGCATCTGGCGCGGATGGTATCATTAGTGATGCGGTCGCGAAGAGAGATGCCCAAGATCTGCCGCAGGCATCGCATTTGGAATACCTCAAGTTTGTTCAAATCTAACTTGAGACAAATCCATGTTTCCGATCCGTAAAGAAGAATGGGCAGGATCAAAGTCCGGAAGAGTCGGATTTTAGTCTTTGTGGAAATGTTGGTCCTCTTCCACAGACACCATTTGAGCGAGGCGAACGCAGTGGCCGCCTGTCCAATTCTGCTGTGGATTTCCATGGTGGATGCAACTTTCTTCTCCTGGACCAGCGACCCAAGGTATTTAAAGTCCTGCACTTGCTCGATCTGGACGCCTTCGAGATAGATGGTGGCTTGCGACCCATCTGTTGTCAGGGCCTTTGTCTTACCAGCATTGATCTTCAAACCGTATGGCCGGGCAATGCGGGCAATGTCGTAGAGGATGTCCGTGGCTTCAGCGTCGTTACCGGCAAGGATAGCACTATCATCAGCAAACATCAGGTCAGTCACATAGTGATCCTTGTCATATTGTATGCCCTGTCTGTTTCTGAATGCTTGCCTCATAATGGCATCAACCACGATGTTGAAAAGCAACGGGGAGGCTACATCCCCTTGGCGGACTCCAGTTTGGATGGTAAATTCCTCTGATAAATCGTTCTGGATGCGCACCTGGCTGGTTAAACCGTTGTATGCAGTTTGGAGGAGTGTGATGACTTTTCGAGGTACATGTTCAACCTCAAGTAGTTTCCATAAGGCAGGCCGGTGGACACAGTCGAAAGCAGACTTAAAGTCAATGAAAACAATGACGGTTCGCTGTCCACACCGGATCCTCTCCTCCATCAGCTGACGAATGGCAAAGATTTGATCACAGCATCTTCACCCGGGTCTAAATCCTGCCTGTTCTTCTCGACTGGTTTGCTCGCGATGTTTTTGCAGTCTTGACTGGATGATCTTCATAAAGACCTTTCCGATGATGGAAAGGAGGCTGATGCCACGGTAGTTCTTGCAGTCCCGGTTATCACCTTTCTTGTGGATCGGTACGATAATGGCTTTCCTCCATGTTAACGGAATTTGTTCAGTGCACCAGATGGTTTTGAGGAGTGAGTGTAGTCAGCGAAGCAGTACATCTCCCCCCGGCTTTGATCGCTTCTGTGGTGACTTGGTCCACTCCTGGTGCCCTGCCATGCTTCAGGGATTGTATGGCTGCTTTCACTTCTTCTACTGTAGGCTCAACATCGACCATGGAGACCTCAGGGGGGTCGATCGAGAGTGCTGTTGCTGGCGGTCCCTGAGGTGGGTCGTGATTATACAAAGCTTTGAAGAATTCACTCCACCGTTGCAGGCGTTCGGATGGTGATCGCACGAAGGTCCCATCAGCATTCTTGATGTTGTCACTAGTCAATTTGGTCTTTCCACTCAGACATCTGAGGGTGCGGTAGAGAGTGCGATACTCGTTTTTGGATGCCGCCACTTCAAGATCGTCTGCCACTTGGTTCCAGTATGCTTCTCTTTCTGCTGTCATTCTTTGTCGGACTTCTCGGTTTAGCTGCCGGTACCGTTCAAAGTCGACCAACTTTGCCTGTTTCCGTTTGTCCACGAGGTCGAGGCACTCATCTGATATCCATGGTTGCGTTCGACGTCCGGCAGGTGGACATAGGGGCTTGGCACATTCCAGGATGGCATCAGAGATCTGCTTTTCTTCTTCATTTATATCCTCGGGCACGGCCAGCATCTCGAAGCGGTTGGATAGGGCGATCTGATATGCCTGTTTGTTGGCAACATTCATTAGCTGCCTCCAGTCCAGCTTGGCTGACCGAGATGATCTTTTTGCATGCCGTAATTTGAGCTGCACCTTAGCCCGGATGAGGTAGTGATCAGATCCGCAATCAGGTCCCCTCATGGCACGAACGTCCATGAGTGATGAGCGAAATCTGGCATTGATCAAAATGTAGTCCAGGATTGCTGAGTCCTTGCCAGATGGATTTCGCCATGTAAGTTGATGTTTTTGAGGGTGCTGGAAATGGCTGTTTCCAATGATCAGGTTGTTAGATGCGGCAAAGGACAACAAACGTAAGCCGTTGTCATTGATCTTCCCATGGCCAAACTTGCCCATTGTTGTTTCCCAACCAGATCTGTCCACGCCAATATGGGCATTAAAGTCCCCTGTGAGGATGATCACTTCTGTCTGCAGAATTGAATCCAGCGTATGTTGGAGCTGGTTGTAGAAGTCATTCTTGGTCGGGTCCAGGCTAGTCTCAGTTGGCGCATAGGCGGAGATAATATGGGTCTTGATGGTGCCCTTGACAGTAAGGACTGCCAGGCGGTCCGATATTGGTTGGAAAGCGATCACACTACTGGTGGCCTGAGCATCGACCATAAAGCCCACTCCTGCTTCTCGTTTCTCACCACCAGAATAGAATAGCATAACCGCTTCATTAGGTGCTGGTGGTTGGATGATCATCGTTCCAGACCCGGTGAGCCTTAATTCGGATAATGCCGCGATTGATATCTTGCACCTAAGTAGTTCTTGGGCAATGATTTCCTTTTGTCCAACGTGGTGCCCCGTTCGAACATTCCATTCGCCAATGTTAATTGTTAACTCCGCCATGGACGGTCCCAAGCCCGGCTGCGAAAGGAGGAGGGTGGTCATCCTGCCGAAATGACCAGAACCGGGAAACCGGGGAAACTAGGCAAGAAACTGCATGAAATTCGGATCTTGGAAGCTACTAGGCTTTACATACCAACTAAGAAATATTATTCAAGGTTTAGGCTTAAATGGATGTCAGATGAACTAATGAGACATATGGCAGAGAAGAAAAATGCATGGGATACATATAAATTAATGGGTGACATGGAAACCTATGATAGATATTGGTCTGTAGCCAATCACAAAGGAGATTAGGCTGGCAAAGGCAGATTATGAGAAATCCTTGGCAAAGGATGCAAAGAAAACAGAAGAGAGTTCTTTACCTATATAAACTCTAAAAGGAAAGGGATGAATCAGATTGGTCCACTGGATATTGATGGTTCAACACTTGAGGATCCTGCACAGGTGGCTAACAAACTAAACAACTATTTTGCATCTACATTCACACATGAGGAGTTCAGGAAGGGGAATGCAAGAGGTGAATTCAACTCTGGCAGTGAGCTAGATGATTTGGTAATAACAGAGGAAAGTGGAGAAGAAATTGTTGAGGATAAACATAAAAAAGGTACCTGGGATGGATGGGATCTATCCAATTATATTAAAGGAGGCAGCAAAGGAAGTAAGCAAACCCTTAGCCATAATTATGAGAGCTTCCTCGGACTCAGGATAGGTACCCATAGACTGGAGATGTGCAAATGTGACCCCAATTCACAAAGGAGGATCAAAGGCTGACACAAGTAATTACAAACCTGTGAGTTTAACTTCTGTTCCAGGAAAATTAATGGAGGCACTGGTTAAAGAAGCACTGCAGGATCATCTAGACAAGACTTCAGTTATAGCTCGGACACAGCATGGTTTTGTTAAGGGGAAGTCTTGCCTGACCAATTTGATTGGATACTATGATGCAGTCACAAAAGAACTGGATGCAGGGAATAACTTTGATATTATATATTTGGATCTTAGAAAGTCTTTTGATACGGTTTGCACATGGAAGACTGCTGCACAAATTGGAGCAGTGTGACATTTGAGGCAAATTCCTGCTATTGATAAAGGGATGGTTGAGGGTGAGAAGACAGTTGTGATCAATGGACACTGCTCATTGTTGGACTAATGTTATTAGTGGATTCCTTCAGGGTTCAGTGTTGGGTCCATTATTGTTTTCTGTATTTATAAATGATATTGATGATGGTATATCAAGCTTAATGTCCAAGATTGCAGACGATACAAAGGTTGGCAGGGTTGTTAAGGACACTACTGATGCTATGCTGCTGCAACAGGATCTGGAAAGGTTGAGCAGATGGGCTGAGAGGTGGCAAATGAAGTTTAACATTGACAAATGTAGTACTTTACATTTGCAACGTATCAACTCTGTGGTACTACACTGACAGTGGTAGAGAAAGAAAAGGAACTGGAGGTAATTGTGCAGGCAGATATGAAGTTTTCTTAGCAATGCAGACGGGCTGCAAGAGTAGCTCATGGTGTCCTGTCAATGATATACAGGAATTTTTCTAGCAGAGATAAGGTGGTGATTATTCCTTTGTATAAGGCAATGGTTGGGCCATACCTTGAGTACTGTATACAGGTCTGGAGGCCTGATTTCAAGAAGGATGTAAAGCTGCTGGAACAAGTACAGAGAAGTGTAACAAGATTAGTGAATGGAACAAAGGGTTGCTCTCACGAAGAAAGGCTTAAGTTTTGCAAATTACAGTCTAGAAACTAGGCACCGGCGAGGTGATCTGATAGAGGTGTATAAAGCCTTGAATGGTTTGAGATGCCGATGGTATTCTTCCTCTTGCTCAGAATAACCTGAGAGGGCATAAATTCAAATTGAGGAAAGAAATGTAGGATAGATGTGGGGAGATTTGCCTTTAGCCAGCAGGTAGTTGGTTGGTGGAACAGACTTCCATCCCTTGTTGTGGAAGTTGATAGCCTAAATAAATTTAAGGCTCGGCTGGGCAGGTATTTCGAACGAACAGAGGGTTGAAATGGGAGTGGTTTTTTTGGCTGATGCTGCATGAGCTTGCTTTCTTGCATCATATGCTTCTACTAATGCTAAGTGTGGACCAAGCTGATAAAACTTTCCCGCCAAAAGCCTTGCACAGTCCAAGTTTGAGTTAATCCACAAAGTTTTCAGCATATAATCCCTCCCATCGTGTCTGGGCAGAATTGCAGACATATTGACATTGTGACCTAACTCACAGCATTTTTTCAGCATGGTCCTATATTTGACTAGCAAATCACCAGATCTTATGTTTAATGTCATTAGTTACACATTAAGAATAATATTCTCTTTACTCCCCTTAAAATCTGAAAATCTGTTGGTGATATTAATTGTTGCTCCCAGCAGACACCACAGTTCTAGTCCACCAAACCTTATTACAAAAAATATTTCCCATTTCCCTGACCAATTGAATCTCTGAATGGAACTAAGTCCTTTTGAACAGGAGTAGCTGGAACTTGGTTATTCTGTTCTGGGGCCCAAATTGGGAGTGCATCACTTGGTAGGTTACTAATCTTGAGACCCTGACAAGCTCCCAGTTACATAATTCTCAAGGTCAAGCACCCATTTTTTCAGTGACTCAAATTGTTCTAGCAATGCACCAAATTATAACTTAAGACCGGTACGTTCAGATACATTCTCCAATCATTACACTTTTATCAGAACGGTGACAAAGAAAAGAGTCACCAGGTGAGCTATGATTCTCCACTAGGTCAACCGTGGAATACACGCCACAGGTAATGCAAAGGATAAAATCATAGCTCGCCCAGAAACCACCACTGCCTATTTTCGTATGAGTCATGATAACCTCTGACGAAGTGACGAAGGTGGATCTTGTAGCAACTATTGTAAAATTTATTAATTATCAATGAATGTAACTTTCAAAAAATTATATCTATAATAATATAAAAATCAAACTATTACAGGAAAAAAAAAAAATTATATCAAACTAAACTTCACAATATACTAAATGTAATCCTACTCTACTCCACTAATGCCCTCAAATCCTTATGTCCAAGTTTGCAGATCATATGAAGGTTGACAAAGTTCTTAATGATAGTATGCTACTGCAATAGGATCAAAAAAAAGTTAAGATGGGCTGAGCGGTAGCAACTGAAGTTTAACACTGACAAATGCAAAGCACTGCAAATAGGTAGCACAAATAACCACAGAGTAATGTACCAACTGTGTTGTACTACACTCAGGGTAGAAGAGAATAAAAAGTAACTGGTGGTAATTGTGCAGTCAGATATGAAGTTTTCTGAGCAATGCAGACAGGCTGCCAGAGCAGGTCATCGGATTTTGTCAATGATATACAGGAATTTTGCTAGCAGGTATAAGAAGATGATTATCCCCTAGTCAGGCCGCACTTTGAATACTGCATATAGGTCTGGAGGCCTCATTTTAGGAAGGATGTAGAGCTACTGGAACAAGTACAGAGAATGGCAACAAGATTGGCAAGGGGAACAAATGGTTACTCTTATGAAGAATCACTTAAGTTCTGCAAACTACAAAGTCTGGAGATTAGGCACCTGGGAGGTGATCTGATTAAGGTGCATAAGGCTATGAGGTTTCAGAAAGCTCAATGCTGATGGGATTCTTCTTCTTGCTCAAATTCCACACTTGAGGCATAAATTCAAATTGAGGAAAGAAATTTAGCATTAGGATTAGTGGAAACAGAAAATGCAAGAAAGCAAGCTTATCATCAGCCAAAAAAAAAAAAAAAATACCATCTATCCATACACTCCAAAAATGTCTAGTTCAGCCTTGAATTTATTTAAGCTGTCAACTTCCACAATGACAGATGGAAGTTTGTTCCAGCATTCAACCACCCACTGGCTAAAAGCAAATTTCTGCACATCTATTCTACAACTGTCTTTGCTCAATTTGAATTTATGCTACCTCAGGTGAGGAATCTGGGCAAGAGGAAGAATCCCATCAGCACTGAGCTTGCTCAAACCATTCAAGGCCTTAATAAACCTCAATCAAATCACCTCGCAGGTGCCTAGTCTCCAGACACTGCAATTTGCAGAACTAAGCCTTTCTTAATAACGGCAACCCTTTGTTCCACTCACTAATCATGTTACCCTTCTCTGTATTCATTCCAGCAGCTCTATATCTTTCTTAAAATAAGGCTTCCAGACCTGTATGCAGTAATCAAGATGTGGCTTAACTGTTGCCTTATGAAAGGGGATAATCTCTTCCTTATCCCTGCTAGCAAAATTCCTATATATCATTGACAAGACCCCATGAGCTAGTCTAGCAACCTGTTTGCACTACTCAGAAAACTTCATATCTGACTGCACAATCACTTCCCAGTTCTTTTTCATTCTCCACTACCCTGAACGTAGTTCCACACAGTTGGTATGTTACTCAGGGGTTACTGCTACCCATATGCAGCACTTTGCATTTGTCAATGTTAAACTTCAGTTGCCACCTCTCAAGCCCATCTGTTCAACTTTTCCAGATCCTGTTGCAGTAGCATACCATCCTGACTGTCATTAAAAACCCTACCAACCTTCATATTGTCGGCAAACTTCGTGTGGACATTAAGCCTGATATACCTTTATCAATATCACTGATAAATACAGAAAACAACAATTGGTTCCAAGGAAAACCACTCAGGAACACACCTAATAACACTAGTCCCACAAAGAGCTGTGTCCATTAATTACTACTGTCTTCTCCTACTCAACAATCCCTTTATCCATAGCAGCAACTTGTCCTTAATACTGCTCCAACTTGTACAGTAATCATCTATGTGCATCCAGTTCCTGTGACCACATCATAGTATCCAATTAAATTGGTTAAACAAGACTTCCTCTTAAACCCATGATGTGTCTGAACTATAACTGCAGTCTTGTCTGATGATCTGGCAGTGCTTCTTTAACCAGCGACTCCATTATTTTTCCCAGAACAGGAATTAAACTAACAGGTCTGAAATTATTTGTGTCACCTCTCAATCCCCCCTTTGTGAATTGGGGATAGATTTGTACATCTCCAGTCCATGGGGACCTTCCCTGAGTCTAAGGATACCATCATAATCATGACTAAGGGGCTGCTTATTTCCTTTGTTGCTCCTTTAATATAACTGGATAGATCCCATTCACCCCAGGTAACTCCCTTATATTTTACTTCAATAATTTCTCCTCCACTTTGCTCTCAGTTATTACAAAATCATTTAACTCCCTGTTAGAGTTTGATAAGCTTCTGGCCTCCACTTCCCTACAGAATTATATGATGACGGATGACAGAGCTCTGCAGTTTATGGTTATAAATAACGCTGAAGTATACGTTAGGTGTTTTGCATCAGAAAACTTAGAAGTGAAAGTACAGGCAATGGTGGGTTCATCCGTTGAAACAGAGGATTCAACAATGGGACTTCCATAACCTCTACAATTGTGTCTTGTTTTAAACCACAAACAAAAGCATTGCCTCAGGGGCTCAATATCTGGTGAGTATGGGCTTGGCAAACCCAGGGTTCTGAGCTGGACATCATTCTTCTCTTTCTTGCCTTCTTGGTGATTCCCCCCCCCTCTCTCTCTCAGGGTAACATGGGAAATTTTTTGTTTTTTTGGATGGTGCAGCATAAGCCTCAGGCTTCCTTGTACCATATGGCTAATAATAATAAAAGCTTGGAGTTTGCAAACTTTCATGTTAACGTCTTATGATTAAGTTGAAGGTTACACTTACGTAATTCATTGTGAATGGTTTCATTAAATAACATAGGTTTTATGCTTATGTTATGTTTACTTTTCATTGTGAATGGACCTTTATTCCCGTACCATTAATCTTAAAGCGATATTTACATCATTTTAATTGTTGACAGAACTGAAAAGAAATTTAAATAAAGAGAGAAATGCGCATGAATGTTATTAATTTAAATATTCATCCAACAATCAATTCTCTTGTCGACCGTTTTCAACATTTTCACAGCAAAAAATGTGTTACTATCAAGTTAGCAGTGAGGTGAGAAGTATGTGGATGGACAATGGGTGCATAAATCATAAGTGTAACCTAAGAAACTGTTGTGAGAGATTACAGCTTTTGCTGATAAAGCAAAAGCTCTTAAGCTTTGCTAGCTATAGAAAAGGAATTGTGTGGAAATTTAGAATTATCAGATGTTATTGATGAATTGACAAATAAGAAAGCAAGAAGAGTGCAGTTTTAACTTTATGGGTACATTTTGTTACTTCTGTTTGATATCTTGTACATTTTTGATTTGAATAAAATTAAAATAAATATATCAAATATTTTTATGGATTTTTTTACACCTGTCAGCCAAACGGAACAGTCCTAAGAACATACTGGTAGGCTCCCATGGGTTGGGTTGGGTTAGGTTCCGTTAAGTTAGGTAAGGTTAAGTTAGGAATCTACTCGCGATCTGCATTGATAGGGCGGTCCAAATATCTCTAGCACGCAGGCAGCTAACAGCCCAAAACCGGCCCTGTATGTAAAGTCGGTGTAGATACACCATAGTTTACCAATAAATCTGAACTACGTATGTAGTGCAATACCAGCTGTCTCGTTATGAAGGCACCCACAATACGAGATACAATTAAAACGTGCCTTTCACACTACATATGTAGTTCAAATCTATGGGTAATCTATGGTGTATCTACACCAATACTGTATAATTAATTACCTAAACCCATAAGAAATTATGCCTTGTGCATTTCATCTTCTAATAAAAATATATAACAGAAATATAATTTAAATGACAATACATTGCTTTGGGTGCCCGTCCGTTGGAGAATCATTTTCCTTATGGAAGTCTGCATTGTATATTGCTTGCAAACCGATGCCTACTAAATTTATTAACGAAATTAATAATTATAACCTATAAATTGCAAAAGAAATAGCTATCATTAATCACGGAGTTCTCAAGCATTACGATATCGTAACTCTATAAATAAATTTATTTATTAATTTGGGTGACTACTTTCCCTCCTCCCCAACGAATAAAACGGTTGATTTAATTTGGGTTAAAGCTAGGCATTCAAGTAATTCACAAAAATACACTCAAAATGAACTCCTTTACGAAAAGTTTTTTTTTTTTTTTAAACTCAAATAGTATGGCTAATTCTCTACATTTAGACACAATGCTCGTGACTTGTCAAGAATTTCTTTCACAAAATAATAAAATGTCATATATTAACGTCATGTATTGACAACTTACGTGCCCACTTTCCGTATTTCCTCAAGTCATTTCCATGCAAGCGACTGAGCATGTGAACTCGAATGCCATTAGCGATAGCCCATGCCCATTCAAACGCTGTTTTACTTATAAAAACCAGCCCAATTATCGACAATAGATCTTCATAATATCGTAAATGCCGATTTATCTCTTGAAATAACATCATCACACCATCCACCCCACCAGAATACCGCAAATGTGACAACTTACTAACCACCATGACTTTGCTTTTACTACCTGTAGTTCTCCCTCTAACGTGAAATTTTAAACCTGCAAAAAAAAAAAAAAAACTATTACAGCAGACTCTCGATTTACCGGGATCGGATTAACCGGGAAGCGGGTTAACCGGGACACTTAAATACTCCAAATTAAAAAAAAAAAAAAAAACCAACCAGAAATCATAAAATTCCAGTAATAACTAGAATAAGTATAAACAGATGTTTTGCAAGTCGTAAATAAGCGACAAGAAGCGGCGTTATAAGTCGTCATTGAGAGATTAGTGTGCCCATGTTGAAATAAATAGTTTTTTTTTTTTTTTTAAATAAGGGACCAATAAATGGAACTAAGAATATTTTATATCTACTTCCTGTATGTGTGCGTATGCATATATATTGCTAAGTCTGTAAGAATAGACATGTAAAAGCATAAACACACACCAAAGGCACCGGCTGTTGCTGTCGTGTAAAAAAAAAATAATAAAAAATAAACTATCTTGCAACCTCCGCCGCCCAAAAAAAAAGAAGAAAACAAACGTTTAGTTTGTGTTCCATCGCACCGAAAAGGACACATTTTGTTTCGTTATTTATAACAGGAAGGTCGGATTTTTTTTTTTTTTTTTTTTTGGTTAGAAATCACGAAAATGATGGGCAAATGCAAGAGTTGTGCTTTCAATCAAACAAAAACTTGAAATTATTCAAAAGTTTGAAAACGGTGCATCTGTTAAATCTCTAATAAACCATTATAATGTTGGTGACCAAACCCTACGCGATAATGTAAAAAATAAAGGGAGACTATTAGATTTAAAATCAACATTGTAAAAAATAAAGGGAAGCATCGTATTGGACGCGGTAGTCCGTGGTAAGTTTTTTTGTTTTTTATCTATCGCCATACTTGTTTTTTACGTAGGTTGCTGAACATTTTTCGATACAGCAACTCCCCGACTTACACAGCTTCGGACTTACATTACGTTATTTATATATTTTTTTAATATGACTGAAGATTTCAGTGGGGGGGACACACATTTCACCGAAATAACCTAAAAACCCACAGAATTCCAGCTATCGCTATTATCGCAAATGCAATAGGATCGAGTTTACTACCCATTTATAATAGACTGTGTTAACAGAAAAGCCCAATAACTCGGAATTTGAAAATTGTTTTATGGTACCTTCAAAAATGTGCTTTAGTCAAATGTGAGCTCGCGTGGGGTAATGATAGTGAGTTTTCGTCCCCTATGAAGTTCTTTTCAGAAAATTTATTTTTGACTGTTATCATGGTGCCGACTAAGAGAATAAGTGAGAGTGGTAGTAGTAACTCCATCAAGAAAAGGAAAGCGATCAAGTTGGATCAGAAAATTAAAATAATAAGGATGTATGAAAATGGCCAAACATTAACAAGTATTGTGCGGAATTCAGATTTGTCATGGGCAACGGTGAACACAATAAAAGAGAAAGACAGAATACGAGAAGCGGAGAAGCGATCGGAGTCAACTACTATAATAACCAGGGCTACGAAATACATAGTTTTTACAGTATAATTACATGAGTTTTTTTCTTCCTTTTATGTTTTTTGTTTTTTTCTTATGTGCCGCTCTGGCTACTTCACCGCTGTCCCCCAGATAAAGTTTTTAATTGAACTAATTAAAAATATATAACTATTTTTCTTCATTCTTCTGAGCATATTACGTAGTTTTTGTAATTCTGGCATATCAGGGATATAGCAGCAATATTTTATTAGGCATTACCAAGTTACGTAAAACTCAACTTACATGAAGAGGTTTTGGAACTTATCTGTTACGTATGTCACAGACGTACATAACAGATAAGACGAGGGAAGTAGGCCCTAACGGAATTCGAAGGAATGGATCCCACAAGAACCCATGTGATACCTAAGCAGAAGCGAAATAAAATCCTGTGGAGAGTAACAGACTACCTCAATTGGCAAATAATACCACATTACCTTCACAACAAGGGTGCAACGCTGGAGTCTATCCACACAGCCATATACTGTGTTGCCATAGCAGCCTCTAAGATTAATGGAAAAGAAAGGAGAGGCCAGCAGCAGAAGAACGGAAAACAGAAGGAACCGCCAGCTTGGAAAAGAAGACTTCAGCAGACGATAGAAGAATTAAGAGTCAAGAGAGGTCAGTTGACCCAGTACCAACAGGGTAATAGAAGTAATAAATTGATTAGAAAGGTAAAGAGCATCCTCAAGAGAGACAGCGTCCACAACAAACATGAGACCAGAAATCAGAGAATACGAGAATACTTATACACACTGAAGCAGAACCTCCTCGCACTCATCAAGAGACTTCTCTGGCACAAAGAGAGCTCCCAGAGGAATATAAACAACAGAATCTTCGATGAGGACCGACGAGCCTTCTACAGGAAACTGGGAGAAGATGAAAAAGCTGGAAATGTACCACCCAAGAAAAAGACGATCAAGGAGTTCTGGGGAAAATCTGGAGCAGTGAACTAAGGCATTAGAGCTGAGCCCCATGGATAGAAGTAGACGGAAGAAAACCAAGGATGTACAAGAGATGAGAGAGTGGGAGCTTCGAGAAAAAGAAGAAAAACAGTCGATCAGGAACACCCGCAACTGGCGAACCCTGGGAATTGATAACATCCACAACTACTGGTACAAGGAGTTCACACACACACACACACACACACACACACACACACACACACACACACACACACACACACACACACACACACACACACACACACACACACACACACACACACACACACACACACACACACACACACACACACACACACACACACACACACACACACACACACACACACACACACACACACACACACACACACACACACACACACACACACACACACACACACACACACACACACACACACACACACACACACACACACACACACACACACACACACACACACACACACACACACACACACACACACACACACACACACACACACACACACACACACACACACACACACACACACACACACACACACACACACACACACACACACACACACACACACACACACACACACACACACACACACACACACACACACACACACACACACACACACACACACACACACACACACACACACACACACACACACACACACACACACACACACACACACACACACACACACACACACACACACACACACACACACACACACACACACACACACACACACACACACACACACACACACACACACACACACACACACACACACACACACACACACACACACACACACACACACACACACACACACACACACACACACACACACACACACACACACACACACACACACACACACACACACACACACACACACACACACACACACACACACACACACACACACACACACACACACACACACACACACACACACACACACACACACACACACACACACACACACACACACACACACACACACACACACACACACACACACACACACACACACACACACACACACACACACACACACACACACACACACACACACACACACACACACACACACACACACACACACACACACACACACACACACACACACACACACACACACACACACACACACACACACACACACACACACACACACACACACACACACACACACACACACACACACACACACACACACACACACACACACACACACACACACACACACACACACACACACACACACACACACACACACACACACACACACACACACACACACACACACACACACACACACACACACACACACACACACACACACACACACACACACACACACACACACACACACACACACACACACACACACACACACACACACACACACACACACACACACACACACACACACACACACACACACACACACACACACACACACACACACACACACACACACACACACACACACACACACACACACACACACACACACACACACACACACACACACACACACACACACACACACACACACACACACACACACACACACACACACACACACACACACACACACACACACACACACACACACACACACACACACACACACACACACACACACACACACACACACACACACACACACACACACACACACACACACACACACACACACACACACACACACACACACACACACACACACACACACACACACACACACACACACACACACACACACACACACACACACACACACACACACACACACACACACACACACACACACACACACACACACACACACACACACACACACACACACACACACACACACACACACACACACACACACACACACACACACACACACACACACACACACACACACACACACACACACACACACACACACACACACACACACACACACACACACACACACACACACACACACACACACACACACACACACACACACACACACACACACACACACACACACACACACACACACACACACACACACACACACACACACACACACACACACACACACACACACACACACACACACACACACACACACACACACACACACACACACACACACACACACACACACACACACACACACACACACACACACACACACACACACACACACACACACACACACACACACACACACACACACACACACACACACACACACACACACACACACACACACACACACACACACACACACACACACACACACACACACACACACACACACACACACACACACACACACACACACACACACACACACACACACACACACACACACACACACACACACACACACACACACACACACACACACACACACACACACACACACACACACACACACACACACACACACACACACACACACACACACACACACACACACACACACACACACACACACACACACACACACACACACACACACACACACACACACACACACACACACACACACACACACACACACACACACACACACACACACACACACACACACACACACACACACACACACACACACACACACACACACACACACACACACACACACACACACACACACACACACACACACACACACACACACACACACACACACACACACACACACACACACACACACACACACACACACACACACACACACACACACACACACACACACACACACACACGTACCTAGCAGAGCAGTTTACTCGGATGATAAGGCTGTTCTCTCTCTCCAAGAATACAAAAAACGTTACAGGATAACCATCTATGTTCAATTAATCAGTTCAAGTTTAATAAAGGTTCTTCAACAGAAGTTGCCATTGCCACCCTCAAGAACTATGTAGAAAACTCCCAAGCTAAGTACGTGTTGGCAGTGTTTATTGACTTTGAGGGGGCTTTTGACACGGTATGGTGGCCCTTGTGTCACTGCGCTTGGGAAGATGTGACAACTATACTTATAGAATCATCAGGTCCTACTTCCAAGACAGATCCGTTAGAATTTGTGCAAAACACCTAGTGTACTCAGCTACCGTTTCCAGAGGATATCCTCGGGGTTTGGTACTGGGGCCTCTCCTCTGGAACGCAGTCTTAGATCAGTGGATGACGTTTGGTACTGGGGCCTCTCCTCTGGAACGCAGTCTTAGATCAGTGGATGACAAAATACCACGAGGAGGCTATTAAAATCCCTTACGCCGACGACTTAATAATTGCTGTTGAGGGCCGTTCGAGGAGGATACTCGAGAAAAAAATGCAAATTATATTCAATGATCTATTTGTATGGACCAAACTTAACAAACTAAAAATATCACCAACAAAGACCAAATTTATGACCTTCAAAGTTCATTTTAACTATAATCGACCTCCTAAGATCTTGATTGACAACTCTCAAATCCCATATGCATCCCAAAACAAATATTTAGGCAGCCTAATCGATGATAAATTAAGCTTTCTGCCACATTTATGTAAACTTAGAGATAAAATAAGGAATTTTACTGCCTTAATAATAAGAATATCAAGGAAAGAATGGGGACTTAGTAAAAGGATCTTGTTTTTATAGTATAAAACAATATTTCTGCCATTAGTCTCATATGCGGCAACCATTTGGTATCACAGAGCCATAACGGTTAAAACGAAAATGAAACTTATTTCTCTTCAAAGATCCATATTATTATCTGTTTTAAATTCCCCTAGAACTGTATCAAACAATGCAATTCAAGTCTTAGCAGGAACCATTCCACTGGATCTGTTTATCGTATTCAAGGGGATGACAGGTCGGCTTATGAAAAGTTTGGCTTTGGAACTAATGGGAATAACATCTGATCCAGTGAACGAGGTCAAAGAAGAGAAGAAAAGATTATGGGAACATCTGACATCTGTGTGGCAGGATCAGTGGAATGCCAGAGAACATGGAATAGTTACGAGGCAATTTATAACCAAAGTGGACTTTACTGGCGCCACGTAAATAAATCCTTGGTTTGCTCCTTCGATGAATACAACATACTTATTAACAGGACATGGCTCCCTCAGAGACAAGTTACATGAACGTGGACTTGAGCCAGACCCTTACTGCACTTGTGGTGGTGTGAGAACTTGGTCTCATGTTTTATTTGACTGCCCACACTGTACAGGCACGTTTACAGTGTATCGGATCTGCAGAAGATAATATAAGTCCTTTGGTCGAAAAAAATTATAAAAAATTCTGTTTATACTCCGGCACAACAACAAAGTCAGTAGAGTTTACAATAAATCGTCAATACAAATATTTATCTTATTTAGTAGTCGTGGGCTTGCACCCCGGTCAACTCAAAGAACACCTAGCTAAGCACTCTAGCTCCAAACCACTCGGCTACGTCAAGCAGCTGTAGGAATTTTAAGGCTTTACAGACATTTTCAGTGACTGTTTTTAAAAGAAGACTAGAAATAAGATCCCTTCACCCTCTAGGAAATTAGATGTAGGATGTACGGATGAATTATTAAAGAAACATATACTAAGATTATTTGTTTAGGTTCTCAGCTGGTTGGAGGTCGCAGATCGAATGCTTCAATAGAACCCTAATGGGAGTATATATACAGGGACCATCAGATGTTAACAGGATTCTCAAAAAGAATGTTGATTGGTTCTGTGGCGTGATACCTGAAATTAAAAATTAAGGAACTAGATGGAAACAAAGTTTGCAAGCATAACTTCTTCTGAAACTTATGCAGATATATCTTGTGTGGTCTTAAGTGGCATCTAGATCTGTGACCATATAGATATGAACTACCGCATACATACGCTTGAAAACTACAGGAACTTAATGAAACGTGTTTTTCACAACGAGAACTTTTGTAAGTGAAAATACTTCATTTTCTTACCTATGGAATTCCAAATCATACAAAAGTTAGGATACTCAGGAAAAATAGAATAATTAGAAGTCGTCAGCAACTAGAAGAGAACCATCTGAAGAAGAGTTTTAAGACGTATGCTGGCACAGAACGGAGAAGACTACTGGGACTGACTTCTTGTTGATTGAAATAAAACTGGACAGTTCAATTTGTGACTTCATTTGAAAATAGGAAAATGTACTGAGAATAATTGAACTGTGGTGAAAAAGACTAAGACTAGGAAATCATGTATATATGTTAATGTAATTGTTACAATTGTTTTGCTAGAACATCCTCCTAGCCTTAAAGTGGTTGGTCCTAGTGACTCGGGACCAAAATTACATATCTCCTAAGAACAGGAGTGTTTGATCGAGATACTCAGACCATAAATGTATATAACTACTAGTTTTTTTTTTTTTTTGCTGGCTCTCAGGGAAGGGCAACCTGGGAGCGGGTTTGCAGGTACTCGCCAGTATTGCACTACCTCTGGCGGGTGCGAGATTTTGGGTGGTAATTACACCGGTACAGGATGACTGTTGACCCAGGCCCGGCTAGGGATGGGCACCAGGCAGCAGCTGTCCATACGTTGGCTGCACCCTGGTGGCATAATAGCCTGACACAAACAAAACAACACACACACATACCATAACGCTTTTCAGGCCCATTATGCAGAGTTTCTGCACCATAACAGAGTACAAAGGTGGAGATGGGCTAACGCCTAGGAGCCACCCCGATATAAGAACACACACACACACACAGTGCCTTTATTACCATTTTATAGAATTGATATATATATATATATATATATATATATGATAATATCTATAAAACTGTATATAATCTTGTATATAAATTGTTTATATGATGAGAATGTACATAAAATTGAGTGTGTGTAAATAAATGGAAATGGAAATGGATGATAAGGCACCCAGAGACAATCCCAAAGTTGCTCACTGAAGGAGTCACATAACTGAAACCTAAAGAAGAAGATACCAGAAACCCGGCAAATGACCTGTTTCCCAACGATGTACAAGTTCCTGACCAGCTGCATAATAAGATATCAGACCACGTAGAGAGTCAGAACATAATGGTGGAACAGCAGAAAGGATGCAGGGAGCAATTAAACATAGATTCCGCAGTTATGGAGCAAGCCTACAAGAAGCACCGCAATATATACATGGCCTACATCGATTACTGCAAGTCCTTTACCTCATAGCTGGCTAATAGAGACTATGAAGATCTACAAGATCAATCCTATGAGCAACAATGGCGAAATGGAGTACCACCATTATGGTCGAGAACATGACAATCACACCAATCCCCATTAGAAGAGGAATCTTTCAGGAGTCACATGATGATCTGAGCCCACTGTGGTTCTGTCTAGCACTGAAAGCGCTATCCACCAGGCTTAACGGCAGCAAGTAGAGATATAACTTCAAAAAAGGAAGAACGAAAGTGTACACCCTCACCCACCTGATGTACATGGATGACATAAAGCTCTACGCGGCAACAGAAAAGCAACTCCAGCAACTACTTCGGATCACCGAAGAATTCAGCAAGGATATCAGGAAGGAATTTGGTCTAGACAAATGCAAGACGCACACACTCCACCAAGAAAAATTCTTCGGCAGACACTACCAGCGGCTGACTGGTAAAGAGATCGAAGCTATGACAGAAGGAGAGACCTACAAATACCTAGTGATGATACAGGCTCAGCAATTAGAGCACAAGGAAATCAAGTAGCCTGACCGAAAAATATCATCAGATACTAAGAAGCCTGCTGAAAGCAAAATTGGATGGAGGGAACACACTTAAAGCCATAAACACCTATGCAGCTCCAGTACTAACATACTTCCTTTGGTGTCTAGATTGGACTAACACCGAGCTAGAGTATATCATGCGAAAGACAAGTACAATAATGACCAAGAGCCACCAACGCCACCCGAAGTCAGCAGGCGAGAGACTAACAATAGCTCGGAGAGAGGGAGGGAGGAAGTAGCCTGATTGACCTGTTGAGCAACAGAAACAGCGATAGTTAACCTGAAGGATTACTTCAAGAACAACACAACACCACTCCACCAGGCCATAAAGAAGATAAATAAGTGGTATACACTACTCAACCTAAGTGTGCAGATGTTAACCGCAGGTCGCCAGCGTGGCACAGTGCAACCCCTGACCGACGTGGTACTACTAACGGCCAGCGCCTCGAAGAATTCCTCACCAACAATAGCCTGGCAATACTAAACCAGCCGAACAATCCGCCCACGTTCTCAAGCAGATTATGGGAAGCAACAATAGATGTAAGCTTTGCTACCCGCTCCATTGCTGGACATATATCTTCATGGAAGGTCAGAGAGGATTGGACAACCTCTGACCACAGAGTTATTACATTCCAGATGCACCGTGCCCTTAACAGACAACCACACCTAGAATAACCATCAACAGATTCGCCGTGGACAAGGCCAACTGGGAACAATTTCAAGAAGCACTGACTGGCTCTATCCAAACCTTTGACTATGCAACTCTTACCCCGGACCAACACCAACGCGCCATTGTAAACATAATTATAGAGGCTGCAAATGCAACCATCAGAAGGAAGAAACCATCCCCAGGCGCGGTCCCCTGGTGGTGCCCGGAGCTTCAGAGACTCCGACATGAGGTAAAGACACGCAGAAAAAATTTTCAACGAGCAAGAAGATCCTGGCCGGCAGCAGAGGTGCAGGTCCTCAGGCAGCAATACCGTGAGGTCAGGAATGAATACACCGCCTTGATCAGAACACGGAAGAAACGATCCTGGGAAATGTTAGTTTCAACTACCGGGAACGAGTACCCTTGGGGGATTGTATATAAAGTCGCAATGAACAAGCTACCAAAAGGAGAGGTAGTTCCCTCAACTAAAACACCTGCTGGCTTCTATACAAAATCATGGCACCAATCAATAGACAATATCCTCAATACCACCTTTCGGCAACTCCCGACAGCTCACTCCCTGGAGCAGCTCCGTCTCTGCGAAGAAAATGCAAACTACAACCCAGTAGAATGCGAAGACCCATTCACACTAGCAGACCTCTACTTGGCGACCGCCAAAATACGAAACAAGAAAATGCCTGGTGAAGACTATCTGGAACTAGAGATCGTAAAAAAGGGCCGTAGAATACATCCCAACAACTATCCTAAATCTGTTCAATCACTGTCTTTCTGCAGGCTACTTTCCTCACGACTGGAGATCTGCACGTATCCGACTGATCTTGAAGAACCCGACAAAATCACGGGAACTTCCGGAGTCGTACAGACCTATAGCACTATTACCGGTACTGAGCAAACTATTTGAACACTTACTCCACAACAGAATAGAAACCCACTACCTAGAAGCAGGGATACGATTCCCCAAACAATTTGGCTTTCGTAGAGGCTGCTCCACTGTAGACGCCTTGGAACGCATAATAACCGCAGCTAAAAACTGTAACCGCAAATACTTCCTAATGATCTCTGTCGATTTTGCCGGGGCATTTGACTCACTCTGGTGGCCAAGTGTCCTCGGCAGACTCCGGGAGGCAAATATCTCCAATAACCTGTACCACTGTATCAAAACCTACCTATCTGATAGAAGGATCTCACTATGTGCTCCCTACTCTCAACTTACTTGGCCTATCTTCCGGGGGTGCCCACAAGGTTCAATCCTGGGGCCACTCCTTTGGAATCTGGTGATGGACGGCTTCCTCAATCAGAATCTCAATGGGGCAGATGCACAAGCATTTGCAGACGACCTCGTCCTGATGCTGGAGGAGGACAGTCGGGCACAACTGGAAGCCACTGCAAACCGGGCAATTGACTCCCTGCAAACGTGGGCGAAACAGAACCACCTAACAATATCACCAACCAAGACATCCTCAATACTCCTCAAGGGTTCTCTCGACACGAGAAGGCCACCACAAATCAAAATAGAAGGAACCACGATTAAACTAACTACAGAACTAAAATACCTCGGAATCGTATTGGATAAAAACTTGTCCTTTACCCCACATCTCATCTATCTTCAGAGAAAGATCAGGAACTACTCAGCCCTCATAGCAAGAGTCACACGAAAAGATTGGGGACTACGGAAACGGACCCTGTCTCTCTTTTACAAGGCTTTTTTCATCCCTGCCGTCTCATACGCTGCAGGGATTTGGTACAACAAAGCAACCACGGCTGTGAACAAAAGGAAATTAGAATCAATACAGCGTAGCATCTTGCCACCATCACAAGAGCATGCTGCACTGTCAGCTCTCATGCGCTGCAGGCCCTGGCAGGATCACTCCTCCTGGACCTGGAAATTGTCCGCTGCGGCATGCTCTTTCAACTGTCCAGAGGTAAAAGTGTATCCTGCATCGGCTTCACTATCGATCCAGCCAACAACAGCAACATAGAGAAAAAACGTCTTATCAACCATCTCCGGCAAACCTGGCAGTCCCGATGGGCAGAATCAACTAAAGCCGCCATAACCCGGAAATTTATCCCGGACGTTACCCAAGTCTACCCCCACCAGCCGGCCTGGTTCTCACTGGGGCTCTACACCACCTTTCTTCCAATGGGGCATGGTTCCTTTAATACCAAACTTTCGACCTTCGGAATAAAAGAATCACCACTATGCCACTGCGGTGAAAATCAGACATGGACACATCTGATGCATGAATGCCCCCTCTTTGATGATATAAGATGTCACTTTATAACAAAAATATGTTTCAACCCGAAGGATCGGGAACACCTTGTACTGTCGGAGGAGGAGTACTATAGAGCCCTCTCAAAATTTGCGTACGAACTGTTCAGCAGACTACGAGCATTACCACAACTTCCCTAAACTCGACACTGGAACTCTGACAACTGAAACGGACAACAATGACTAGGACTTTACTGGATGAGACCTATATCCCCTTAGTGACACCATCCCACACTGACACCCTGATTATTGGAACAGCAGTGGATGAGATCCTATCCCAACACTGACCAACTAATGGACTGTACACTGTCATGGACCTGACGAAGCCACAGCTTTGCTACATACACGCCATGTTAGTGATCTGAGCCGGCTCCCTTGTTCGGCCCTTTCTTCTCCCTTACCCCGGTGGGGGGAGGTGACGGCTTTCCTGTCT
This sequence comes from Mastigoproctus giganteus, assembly GCF_048544385.1. Lineage (NCBI taxonomy): Eukaryota > Metazoa > Arthropoda > Arachnida > Uropygi > Thelyphonidae > Mastigoproctus > Mastigoproctus giganteus. Next base: position 163,812,755 of record NC_143586.1, on the reverse strand, counting down.
CCTCCCCTCCTTGCCGACCCCGCTCTTCCCTCTGGTGGGGTATGGGCATGCCCCACTGATTCTACCTTGGGTCGTCTCCCCTATTGACCCCATTCTTCTGTCTTTATCCCTCCAAGGTCAAGGTGTCAAGGTGTGTTTGTTTCATTTGCGGTCTCCAGGTTTCCCCTATACGCCGCTGTAGCATCTGAAAAGGTGAAGGCCGGCAAGTGTGTGTATGTATGTAGGTGTGTAAGTATGTGTCTTGTTATGATGAGTGTTGAGTGCCGCCACTGGCGACTTTGCAGCCAGGGGGCAGGGGACACCTGGTCCCCTGCCCTCTGACTCCCAACCTTGGCCACGAGGAGGCGCGCCAGGTTCACTTTCTAGTTGAGACTCTTACTGGGGCTATCAGGCAAGCCTGGGAGCCCTTCATTCTCCCTACCCAACTCTATCTGTATGCAAGCGAATGCCCCACACGCCAAAAATAACCGTGTCTAAATTACGCTGTTCGCCCACCATTTTGGCTTTTCTAATTCTTGCGCAATATTCCCATGCAATTTTTTTTTTTTTTTTTAAAGGTCCTAGCCACTGAAATCCCAGGAAACTAGGTGGCAGGCCCTGCCAGAGTGCAAATTTAAACTATTGGTTACCTGGTCTGCCTCCACGGGGCGAAGTGCGGGCAACGTTGGGCCTCAGCTGGGGTCCAGCGGCTAAATGGCCAGAAGAACAACGGTACATAACACAACACACTCACATGATCCATACACTTTTAAATCTCTGGCCTTTCCAGTGAACTAGTACACTCACAATGAAAGCAATGCGGAGATGGGGGGGGGAACCCCTGGTGCCGCTAAACACTTAACACACTTTGCACTTTGCACTTTGCACTCAACCTAAGTGAGGAACCCCCTCCCGCCCAGACGGCACAAGAAACGAAACTAGAAAGATGGGCAAAGAAGACACTCCATGGCAGACACTAAATGACCTCCATTAAGATCACATCAATAACATTGCTTCCAACTCATGGCTAACAAGAGGGACGCTCTTCCCCGAGACTGAAAGATTCCTGTTGGCCATCCAAGACCAGGTAATCAACACCAGAAACAATAGAAAATACATCGCAAATGAGCCCGGAAGGTCACATGTCGACGATGCCACCTGGCTTCAGAAACGGTCCAACACATCACAGGGGAAAAGGTGATCACTCAGAATGAGAACGCTGGTAGACACGAGTACGTAGCCGGAATAATACATCACAACCTAGAGAGGAAATACCAGTTGCCCAAAGAAAGTGTACCAGAATACTAGTACGAACCCCAGACCCCAACCCACAAGCTGTACTCGGACAGCGCCATAATAACGGATAAGACCATTCTGTACAAAACACCGGACATAATAACCCTTGTGGACAAGATGGAAAAGGCTACCTACCTGATTGACGTAGCGGTGCCCAACACTGGCAACCTGCAGAAAAACCGATGGGGAAAAATCAGGAAGTACACGCACCTGAGAAATGAAGTCAAAAACATGTGGCATGTGCAAGAAGTAATGACCATTCCGATCATCGTGTCAACCACCAGTATGGTACCAAAGAACCTACATAGCAGCCTAGTAGGAATAGGTCTCCTAGAGAACACCTACAAGGAACTACAGAAAGTCGCAATCCTGAACACCTGTAGGACAGTCAGAGAGTTCTTCGACCAACAGTAACACCAGACATTACAACCGCTCTGTGTACTTGGTAGCAGTATCCGTCACGGAGTGGAACTCCCCAATAGGGGAGAAATAATATAAGTGCAGCAATAATAAGAATAATATGTTATTCAAAGTCATCAAGATAGCAGTGGAGTTATAAGAGGTTCTGTCATGGAATTGATAAAGGATTATCACATCTGACAAATCTGATTAGGTAGTAGATAATCAGATTGGTCGATGATGCCAAGAATAACATAAACATCGTGTACTTAGATTTCAGGGAAGTCTTTGATCTTCCTTATGGATCTGCCGACTCAAACGCATCACTGAAATCTGAGTTACACTCTGTGACAATGAAATTATAACAACCAGAAGAAATAATAAGTACAAGTATATCAGCAGGTGAATGAGTTGTGGCGAAATATACAAATTATTTAAATAAGGGAACATTTAGCAAAATCTTCAGCTGATGTAAAAACGGACGTAGAGATCGTGGAGTTCAAAGCAACGTGTGTGTGTGTGTGTGCTTCTTCGTGTAGTGAAACGTGGGGGCTGAAACAAAACCACAGTGTGCAGATTGCAGATATTGTCAACAGGGATAAGGGAAGGCAGAAGGAACGTGAGCTCGTTGAATGTGTATTGGAGCAAGATGACATATTAGAGAACTGAAGAATCTCCTTATTCGTCAAAAGGATCACACTGCACCAATTCAAAAAGGTTGCTACCATCAGGGGTGAAGGGAAGGGTTTTTGCTTTCGTAAAGGCGACTACGATGATCTGAGACAGTATTTAAATTCTATATGGTGGGACCAACTGATAATGTTACTAACAGCAAATTCAAAATTGAAAGAATTCAAAGAATTAATTTTGGAAGCTACTGTACTTTTTATACCAACTAAGAAATATTGTTCAAGGTTTAGGCCTAAATGGGTGTTGTTACGAGGCGCTTATCATCGCCTCGCAACTAGCGCCACCTATTTCTTAAATTATAATACCGAACTTCATTGCGTTAGTAATTTTTCATATATGTTTTATTCTGATTCGAATTACGTTAATTAATCTTCTTTTCTAGTTAACAATAATCAGTTAGCAGAAGAGTAAATGCTATTAGAGATCATGGGAATATAACTTTAGAATGTTATTATTAGATAAATCTAAGAATGAGACAAAGTTTTTGATACTCGTATTACCCCATGTGATTCCATCAGTGCTCTTATAAAATTTGCTCTTATAAAATAGAGTTAAAAGGAATATTATATAAAGAAAGTTACAACAGGAATCATATTATTTCTTCTGTTTTTGAGTAGTATTTTCCTGTGGGCAACTGCCCTTGAAAGAATCGTGAAGCGACTTTAAGATTTAAAAACAAACCTACGTTGTAATGATATTAAGTAATTACGAGCACATTGACAATTATAGTATTGCCTCATATAATTTCGAAAACTGGTGAGTATGGGCTTGGTACAACTAGGGTCCTGAGCTGGATATCATCATTCTTATTTTTCTTGGTGATTCCCCCCCCCCCCCTCTGTCTCTCTGGGTAATTCAGAAATTTTTTTTTTTTGGCTGATGCAGCATAAGCCTGAGGCTTCCTTGCACCATATGGCTAATAATAATAATAATAATAATAATAATAATAATAATAATAATAATAATAAACTCTTTAAACAATATAAAGTTACCAAATAATTATTCTTCTTTGCGGACTTAACACTTAACTTATTAGCTTTTGAAGCAAACCGGATGCGAAATTAGCATAAAAAGCACATAAGAACATTGGTAAATAGTGAAACCGTTGTCGATGGACTTAGAATCAGCGCCACCTATCACTAGCGTTATTGTGCAGGTGTTCAATACGGAGGAGAGAGAGAAATAGTTTTTTGTAAACACACTTATTCTAGAGATGCGTGGGATGATGTGGGAGAGTCATAACAGAACGTTGAAAGCAGAGCAAAAGCAGTGTCCTCGGACAGTGTCAGATATGAAGTTTTCTGAGCAATGCAGACAGGCTGCTAGGGCAGGTCATGGGGTTTTGTCAATGATATATAGGAATTTTGCTAGCAGGGAAAAGGAGGTGATTGTCCCTCTGTATAAGGCAATGGTCAGGCCACGCCTTGAGTACTGCGTACAGGTCTGGAGGCCTCATTTTAGGAAGGATGTAGATTTGCTTGAGCGTGTACAGAGAAGAGCAACACGATTGGTGAGGGGAATGAAGGGATTCTCTTACCAAGAGAGGCTTAAGTTCTGCAAATTGCAGTGGCTGGAGACTAGGCACCTGCGCGGTGATCTGATTGAGGTCTATAAGGCCTTGAATGGGTTGAGCACGCTGAATTCTGATGGGATCCTTCCACTTGTTCAGATTACGAACCTACGGGGACATAAGTTCAAATTAAGAAAGGACAGATGTAGAATAGATGTGCGGAAATTTGCCTTTAGCCAGCGGGTGGTTAATTGCTGGAACAAACTTCCATCTGTCGTTGTGGAAGTTGATAGGTTAAATAAATTTAAGGAGGAACTGGACAGGCATTTGGAGGGAATGGCGTGATGATTTTTTTTTTTTTTTTTTTGGCTGATGCTGCATAAGCTCCTACACTTGCTTTCTTGCATCATGTGCCACTACTACTACTACTACTACTACTACTACTACTACTACTAGAATCAGTGCCACCTCTCGCTAGCATTGTTGTGCAGTTGTTCAATATGAAGGAGAGAAAGGAATACACGCTTATTCTAGAAATGCGTGGGAAGATGTAAGACAGAGTCTTGGCACAAAGGCAGTGTCGACAAACTAGAATCAGCGCCACCTATCGCTGGCGTTGTTGCAGCAGGTGTTCTCTCAAGGAGAGAATGTATAGGATGATGGGGAGAAATAAGACCATTGGACGACAAGCAGTGTCTACAGACTCGAATCAACGCCACCTTACCGGTTTATTTTAATTGCCACAAGAAAAGCATAAATGCTCGAGCGTGCTCCTTAGTTTAGAAGTTTTTCCGGGAGCAGTCAGAGTTTTGTCTTGAAGAGGAGGAGCAGGAGAAGTCACAGCGTAAGTAAGGAGCCTCGGGCCGAATTCCCCCCCTTTTTCTAAAATACGGTATGCTATAGTAAAATAGTGTTTGATAATTTTAACTTGGTAAAATCAAATTTCTAAAATACCTTTAGTTAGCGCTTAAAGTTTTCCTAAGCTATTACCGGATCTTAAGCACCCAAAGAGAGTATAACAACTTCAGATCAACATTTCATCTGTTTGGGTAAGTTTCTCTTGTTAAGTGTTTAGTTATGATTCATTCGTGCTTTCTAGCCTATATACCGGACTCACACCTTTCTCTGGGCCTGCAGTTATACCAAAGTATCTTAAACATTCTAATAATCTTAAGGAATGAGATTTAAAAGAAGAAGTTATAAAACTTACTAAAGGAACTAAAAAGACGAAAATCGATAATTAAAAGTTTACTATGAATTGTAAGAAGCAAAACTTAGAATATGAAACGTTAACATTGAGAGCATATTATAAAGTTAAATAAACGGAACTTTAAGGGATAAAAGTCTAGCTAGAGCCCTCAAAAATCTTAATGAATGAAATTTAAAATGAAAAATATATTTATCTGTTCATTGACGCCATTCTTGAGTTCCCAAGCATTTTTGATTACGTTATCCTCATTTTGAAAACAATTTAATGTTTTAATTCATAAGAGTAAAAATAGGGACCTAATTACCTTATCTTTTCTTGTAGTAGAAAAGGGAAATTAGCGACCCTCATTGATTCAGTGGACTAAAACAAGCCAAATGAATGTAAATCGAACTAATTCTATACTAGTTGTCGAGAGGTCCACATTGATAAAATCTTGTGCCAGAATGTTACGTATAATGATATTTTTATCAATTACTAGCCATTGCCTTGTCTTTTTTTTTTTATTTATTTTCTTGATCTATTAAATATGTTACGTTTATAGTCATCATATTGTTTCTTTCTCTCATTTAACTACCTAAGTGAGTTTTATGTTAAATGAGACCAGGAAGGTCTATGATTCTAGACAATGAAAATAGCTGGGTTATTGTGGTCTTTACTCTGACATCAGCAGTTGCCTGATATTGGAGTAAAGTAAAGACACAACGCACACACTGGAATTCGACTCCACCTAGGGAGGGTGTGCCCGAACTGATAGGGAGCGAATCTGTCCTAACCTCATTACGAGTTATAACCACTGTTCCCCCATTGTTGCAGGTTCATTTGTCGTTTTTTAATCACACCGCCTCGCCGTAGAAAATAAATAAATCAATATCCCATAAACCTCCGAACCTGTAGTGACATTTATTGGTGCAAATCAATAAAAGGCCCCGACAGTATCAGATGAACTAATAAGACATGTGGCAGAGAAGAAAAATGCTTGGGATACATATAAATTAACAGGCGACACGGAAGCCTATGACAGACATATGCTTGTCAGTAACCAAGCCACAAAGGAGGTTAGACAGGCAAACGCAGACGACGAGAAATATTTGGCAAAGGATGCAAAGAAAATCAGCAAAGAGTTTTTTATTTATGTAAACTCTAGAAGGAAGGGAATGAATCAGATTGGTCCACTGGATATCAATGGTACAACTGTTGATGATCCTGCTCAGGTAGATAACAAACAAAATGAGTATGGTGCATTTACATTCACACACGAGGAGTTATTCAGGGAGGGGCATGTCAGAAGTGAATTAAACTCTAGATGATTTTGTAATAACTGAGAGGAAATTGGAGGAGAAATTCTTGAAGATAAACATAAAAAAGGCACTCGGGGTGGATGGGAGGTACCCATAGACTGGAGATGTGCAAATGTGACCACAATTCACATAGGAGGATCAAAGGCTGACACAAGTAATTATAGACCAGTGAGTTTAGCTTCTGTTCCAGGAAAATTAATGGAGGCACTGGTTAAAGAAGCACTGCAGGATCATCTAGACAAGACTTCAGTTATAGTTCGGACACAGCATAGTTTTGTTAAGGGGAAATCTTCACTGACCAATTTGATTGGATACTATGATGTAGTCACAAAACAACTGGACACAGGGAATAACATTTATATCATATTTTATGACCTTTGAAAGGCTTTTGAGACAGTTGTACATGGAAGACTGCTGACTAAATTGGAGCTGTGTGGCATTGGAGATAACTTGTTGCTTTGAATAAAGGGATGGTTGAGTGGCAGAAGACAAAGAGTGGTAATCATGGACTAATGTTAATTGTGTAGTCTCTCAGGATTCAATGTTGGATCCATCGTTGTTTTCTGTATTTATTAATGATATTGATGATGGTATATCAGACTTAAGGTCTAAATTTGCAGACAAAACGAAGGTTGACAGACAATACGCTGGTGCAACAGGATCTTGAAAAGTTCAGCAGATGGGCTGAGAGGTGGAAACTGAAGTTTAACCTTGAGAATGTAAAGTACTACATATGGGAACAGTAACCCCAGAGTAAAGTATCAACTGTGTGGTACTACATTGACAGTGGTGGAGAATGATAAGGACCTGGAGATTATTATTTAGGCAGATCTGAAGTTTTCTGAGAAGTGCAGACGGTCTGCAAGAGTAGCTGATAGCTTCTTGTCAATGATATACAGGTATATTTTAGCAGGTATAAGGAGGGGATTAACCCCTTGTATAAGGAAAAGGTCAGGCCGCACCTTGAGGTCACACTTCAGTACTTGAGTACTCATTTTAGGAAGGAATTAGAGCTGTTGGAGCGAGTGCAGAGAAGGGAAACCAGATTAGTGAATGGAACAAAGGATTGCTCTTACGAAAAAAGGCTTGAGTTTTGCAAATTAAGGTGTCTGGGGACTAAGCACCTGCGAGGTGATCTGATTGAGGTGTATAAAAATTTGGATGGTTTGAGCATGCTCAATGCAGGTTGGATTCTTCCTCGTGCTGAGAATAATCGCCTGAGAGGACATAAATTCAAATTGAGGAAAGAAAGTTGTAGGATTGAAGTGCGGAAGTTTTCCTTTAGCCAGTGGGTGGTTGATTGCTGGAACAAACTTCCATATGTATTTGTAGAAGTTGATAGCTTAAAAAGATTCAAGGCTGAACGAGACAAACATTCGGAACGTGTGGATGGGTGAAATTAGATTTGCTTTTTATTTATTTATTTATTATTTTTTTTTTTTGGCTGATTCCATATAAACTTGCTTTCCTGCATGATATAGCTTTACTAATAATGCTAACTCATTCGGGTACCAGAATAGGTTCATGTTGGCGAAGGTTTTAGGCTCCAGATAATGAGTAGTTTTTCTTAAATTTTTGCCCTTTTATTGACTTTAATTGACATATTAATCTATTTTCTAGATGCCGCTTTATGTTCCTGGGATACTTAGTTTATTTTGAATTTAGATAGAGATTTTGTGGGTTATTACATAGTATCGCTAAAATTTGTACTGTTCCATATGAAATAGTGGAACGCATATCTCGAACTTTATAGCAAAAGCGTGCTACGGTTCCTAAAATGTGCGCCTCGGCTCCCCAGTTCGCCGCGGTGAACTGAAGGGGCACCGCGGGATATTTTATTTCGAGGGAAGCACAGCGTTTCCCTCGAAATAAAATATCCCGCGGTTATATAGTAGTAGTTACGTTGTTAGGTCCACGTTGTTTCGATCTAACTACTTAATAAACGGGACTGTATTTAGGTATTTCTTTTGGCCTAGGGAAAAAAATTACGGGAACACTAAGGGTGCCGTGAAAAAATTATTGAGACACTAGAGGCGCCGTGAACCGAGAAAGTTTCGGAACCTGTGGCGTAAGGTAACCTAAAGCTAGATAACGTAAAACGCAACATTGTATTAGAAATCTGTTGGCTTAGTATAGTATTGGCAATTAATCGATAAAATTTATAAATTTTATTAATTTTTATTGTTAATTCAATTCTATTTAAATGGAAATCATGCCCCAGATTAGAGTAGCAAGGTAAACGAGCTCAAATTAGTGAAAGTGCTAGATTTGGGGGAGAACCGAACGGGGTGATTCTCCAACGCATCACAGTCTAAAGACTAAAGAAATGTGAAAATGTGAAATGTTTGCAGAGCTTTATCAAATTAGGCGCCATCTCAACGTTCTGATGGGCATGAGAGCTTGAAGATTCGGGTAGAAACACTCGAAGGAATTAAAATGGGGGAAACTCATCAAGCTCTCAGTTGCCCAACTCAATGCCAGAGCTCACTCTAGTGCACCAGGCAACACATCGGCAATCTTTATGGCAGAAAGCCCTGGTCCCACAGGAGCTAGTTATTGTTTGGTGACTCAATTGTAAGGAAACGCGAAATATATTGCGCAAAAAGCATGTCTGCGCGATAGAAAAGTGGCATCGTCACCGTCCGCCTCATACCAATGGTAATCAATGGACACTGCTCATCGTGGACTAATGTTATTAGTGGAGTCCCTCAGGGCTCAGTGTTGGGTCCATTATTGTTTTCTGTATTTATAAATGACATTGATGATGGTATATCAAGCTTAATGTCCAAGTTTGCAGACGATACAAAGGTTGGCAGGATTGTCAAGGACACTACTGACACTATGCTACTGCAACAGGATCTGGAAAGGTTGAGCAGATGGGCTGAGAGGTGGCAAATGAAGTTTAACATTGACAAATGTAAAGTACTACACATGGGAAACAGCAACCCCAGAGCAACGTATCAACTCTGTGGTACTACACTGACAGTGGTAGAGAATGAAAGGGACTTGGGGGTGGTTGTGCAGGCAGATATGAAGTTCTCTGAGCAGTGCAGACGGGCTGCAAGAGTAGCTCATGGAGTATTGTCAATGATATACAGGAATTTTTCCAGCAGGGATAAGGAGGTGATTATTCCATTGTATAAGGCAATGGTCAGGCCACACCTAGAGTACTGTATACAGGTCTGGAGGCCTCATTTCAAGAAGGATGTAGAGCTGCTGGAACGAGTACAGAGAAGGGCAACAAGATTAGTGAATGGAACAAAGGGGTGCTCTTACGAGGAAAGGCTTAAGTTTTGCAAATTACAGTGTCTTGAGACTAGGCACCAGCGAGGTGATCTGATAGAGGTGTATAAAGCCTTGAATGGTTTAAGCATGCTCAATGCTGATGGGATTCTTCCTCTAGCTCAGAAAAATCACCTAAGAGGGCATAAATTCAAATTGAGGAAAGACAGATGTAGGGTAGACGTGCGGAAATTTGCCTTTAGCCAGCGGTTGGTTGGTTGGTGGAACAGACTTCCATCCCTTGTGGTGGAGGTTGATAGCCTAAATAAGTTTAAGGCTCAGCTGGACAGGTATTTTGAACGAACAGAGGGGTGAAGTGGAAGTGGGTTTTTTTTTTTTTGGCTGATGCTGCATAAGCTTGCTTTCTTGCTTCGAATGCCTCTACTAATGCTAATACCATGCAGAAAAGGCCTGGGTTCCAATCCTGTCGATGAAGCGAGGAAATTTTAATGGGCTTTTTTTCACTCCATCGCTGAGTTAGTCGGTCTCAGGCGTAAATGGTAAGTTTTTTTCATCCAGAAAAACAGACAAATCAGCCAGAGAACACACGCAATTTACTGATACTTTTTTTTTTTTTTTTTTTTGTTATTTGTTTTTAGGAGCATTAACAACTAAGGCCAGGCCATATTGCTCCGGGAATATGCGGTGGTCATTCCCTGACCTTTCCGCATCCTCCGTATTTGGTGGTGACGGGCTCGAACCTCAGTCTAGTCAAGAAGCGTGTGCTACGCACTGCTGCTCCTTCCCATCTGGCTACTGAGACGCCCTTTACAGAGACGTATACAGATACGGATTTATGTCATCAGTTACAGGTAACACTAATATTTTGGTTTTTTTTGTGCAAAAAGGATAGGTGGAATAGGACCAGAGTATGTCTGCCAGACGCAAACGTTGTAGAGCAGATTTCATCTTTTAAGAGCACAAAAGGTGATATTGTTGTACTAATGACATCAAGTGTAGGATATCTGCTGATTTACTTAACAATTATAGATCAATGTTGAAAAAATGTTAATTGTCAAGTTATGATTAAATTTGAAAGTGTTTGCAATTCTTCCCAGACACTATAGGAGGGAGTATATGATGAGAGCCTTGTCAATTAAGTTGGCCCTGGAGAGATTGTGTAAAGCTCATGGGGTAGAATTTTTTTCAGTGTAGTCTGCACTTGTTAAGAAAAGAGACTGTTTCTACAGCGATGGGATACACTGAAACAGAAACGGCGCAAGAATATTTGCTGATGCTGTCCAGGCAAAGTCGGGTGGGTCGGAAAACTGCTAGCTTGGGGGAATTTACAGATTAATAGATTAACAGTAGCCACAGGCAAAGGTGGAATTGATTCTTGCACTGCTTCTATTGGAATGAGCAGAACTGGGGAAAGCAAGTTGCTAGGGATTTCAGAAACTGCTGGCAGACATGAAACAAATAAATACATGGGCTGTGTTACAGTAACTAAGACTAAGAACAAGTACATGTATACTTGCATGTATACCAATGCTAAGAGTAAAGTAAATACATTTTATGAATTTGAAGTGCTAGTCAAGGTATCAAAGACGGATATTGTTGGGATATCAGAGAAGCGGGGCCACACGGATATAAGGAATGCAGAATTTGAATCTGGGAGTACAATGTTTAAAGAAAGGATAGGAAGGGAGGAGGGGTTATGTTATTAGTTAAGAAAAAAGTAAAATCCAAGGAAGTGTATGCAGTTGACATAGATGGAGAGTGCAATGTTGAGTCAGTTTTAGTGTGACATCAGCACTGGGAAAGCAAAAATGAGGGTAGGAGTGTATTATAGGCCTAATGAGTCTAATGAGTACAATGAACAATTATACAGAGAAATAGAGTGGGCCAGTAAATCAGAATGTCTTATAATGGGGATTGTAGCTTTCCAGATATTGACTGGAACTTGTTGGTTGGTCACTAGCATACTAGCAAGGCTTTTGTGGATTTATTGCATGATTGTTTTCTAGAGGTAGTAACAATCTTGATATGATTATCACCAGCAATCTATTCATGAATTAAGAATTTACAGATAAAGCAACCACTAAGTGGCAGTGATCACAGTGTACTGATGTGGGATTTACTCAAAGATGTAACTACTATCAGGGGTAAAGGAAGGGTTTTTGCTTTCGTAAAGGTGACTACAGTGATCTCAGAGATTTTTAAAGTTCTATACAATAGGACCACCTGATTATGTTACCAACAGAAAATTCTAAATGGGAAGAATTCAAGGAAGTAATCCTGGAAGCTACTAGGCTTTTTGTTCCAACTAAGGAATACTGTTTTAAGTTTAGGCCCAAATGGATGTCAGATGAACTAATGAGACTCGGGGCAGAGAAGAAAAATGCATGTGATGCCTATAAATGGTCAGGTGACAGAATCCTATGGTAGATTCAAGCTAGTCTGTTATCAAGTCAGAAATGAGGTTAGGCAAGCGAACGCAGATTATGAAAAATCTTTGGCAAAGCATGCAAAGAAAAACAATGAAGACTTCTTTACTTATACAAACTCTAAAAGGAAGGGGATGAATCAGATTGGTCCACTTGATGTCGATGGTTTGGCTGTAGATAATCGAACTAAATGAGTATTTTGCATCTAAATTCACACATTAGGAGTTATTCAAGGAGGGGAGGTCCAGATGTTTATCAAACTCTAACAGGAAGTTAAATGATTTTTTATTAACTGAGACCAAATTGGAGGAAAAATTGTTGTTTGGACAGATTTTCAGATGTATTCATTTATATTAAAGGAGGGGGCATAAGAAGTAAACAAACCCTTAGCCATAATTATGGGAGCATCCTTTCAAGCAGCAGAAGTCCCTAGGGAGTGGAGTGAGGAAATGTATCTCCAATTCACAAAGGGTGACATGAGTAATTACAGACCCGTTAGTTCGTCTGACCATACGTCCCATTTTGAACGCGACGGTCCTGTTTTTTTGGTATGCGCCGGCCGTCCCTTCGTTTTAGTAAAAATATCATTTTTCCCCGTTTTTTTTTTTTTTTGTCATAAATCTTTAATATCAGTTGAACAATTCGTTGTCTGTCAGTATTGACTCAGTCGTCGGCATTACACACACAGTTGAAAGTTTTTATTTTATAATTTTAAAAGTTTTAAGCTTCAAAATTTAAAATGTCAAAAAAGAGAAATTGCCCATTTAGACCTTCAAAAAGAATTAAAAATTATTAAACATCATAGTTGGTATAGTTAAAAAACAAAAGTGGTCTGTGAGCATTGTAGTTTCATTTTTTTTTTTTTTTTTTTTTTTTTGTTGCTCATGGAGGTAGGAGTGACATTAACCAGCCATCTAGCTAGAAACATAAAGATGCTGAGAAAACTTTTAATTCGGTTCAAAGCATCAGCTCGTTCATCGTAAGACGTGATGATGGAGGTGATAAAATCGCAGCATGCGAAGCTCTTTTTGCCTATCATACCCGCATCACAATCAGTTTTCCTACAAATGACTGCTAGTCAAATTCATAAAAAAGATTTACAAACAAAATGTTCTTCCGCATATACAAAATCAGAAGCAATAATTAGTAACATTTTATCACCATATATATTGGATGAAGTGATAATGGATTTGAATGAAATTAAAAGCATTACAATAAGTTTAGATGCATAAAACAAAAAAGACATGAAACTGTTTCTGATTGCTGTGCGTTACATTTTGCCAAACTGTGGTGTTAAATTTAAAATTATAGATTTTATTTCTTTACCTGGTGAAACATCCGAACTACAATATATTATGTTGAAGAAAATAATAGATAAATTCTCCTTACAAAACAAAATCGTTGCTCTGTGTGCCTATAAGACCAACACGAATTTTGGAGGTTGTAAAAGAGTTGGTGAAAATAATGTATAGAGAAAATTGAAAATGAGTTGGAGTGAGAGATTATTGGTTTTGTTTGTGGTGCACATATTATTTACAATTGTCTCCAGTGTGCTGTCGACTGTCTACCAATCGATATTGATTTTTTTGCAGTTAAAATATACAAATTTTTTTAATATACAGAGTTAAAGAACTTAAAAACTTTTGTGAATTTGCAGGAGACAATTATGCAAAATTATTGGAATATGGTAATACAAGATTCTTGTCCATAGGCCTATTAATTGACAGAATTTTAAACATGTTTGACGGGCTTCGTTCATATTTTCTTTCTCAAGAGAAATGCCGTTATGTCGAAAAAATTATTTGAAGATCCATGTTTGAAATTATGGTTTTCATTCGCAAGAGATAAAGTTTCAACATTCCGAACGTATATTAATTTTTATATTAAAAACGTGTTTACTGGCATTATTCCAAAAATTTTGTAACGAAAAGCCGTCATGTGAAAAGCGTTACGAACATATATTCCACTTTAATCTTCTACTTCATCTTAGCTCTATACTTGAGGAGAAACTTTCAAACCTCTGAAAATTGCAGTAGTTTTTCCAGGATTGTGGAAAATATGAACATGTGATCAAGGAAATTTTCTCATGTAACAATGAAGCAGGTGCACGCACTTCTCTCTCTCTCTCTCTCTCGCACGCACGGCATCAATAGTTGTTTTGTTCTATTATAACGCTAGCTGATGAAGGAACCAGACATATTTTGTATATTTGTAAATAGTTTAGTATTTTGTAAATATCTTAGTTAAATATTTTAGTCCTGCTCTTTCGGATGCAATCATATTCATCGTGGTATTATGGAACCCGAAGCAAAAGACCTTTTCCTAAGTGACTTATGTAATCGCAGGTAAATAATTACATAGTGATATTTATTTGACCTTGGTAATGCTGCGTGGTGGGGTGTGGGGTAGCGAATGGGAGAAGCAGAGGGATGCCAGTCAAGCGATACAAGTGGGAGACGCAATTACATCACTACAAACGCACAGGTAAATAATTATATAGATCATTTTCTGATTAGATACTGATCAGTGCATTTTGACAGGTGTCTTTTAGTTGGAAAAGTTTTAACTTACTCCGTCATACATCCATGGGATGGCGAGCAGGATTAGAGCATCCTAGAGGTTATTATTATAAAAAAAGTATACAGATGGTGCTCTGCAAACATCTTTTTACCATTTTCTTAACAATGAAAACCAATAGTATGTGCTTCTCGTATACGCGGATGATTTCTTCACTTGGGTTATACCATCAAACTGAGAATTCATATCAGCATTAAATATCTTAAAAAATGAAATAAAAAAATTAGAAAATGAAATTGAATCGATCGAGCTAAAACTCAGTATATTAACTACTCACTAGCATGGAGAGCATCACACCAATTCTTAAGCAAGACCACTTGTTAAGTTCAGTTTTGGAGTCGTTTTAGGCTATAAATTTACCATTGCACTGAGTGGACAAAATTTTTTTTTTATGTGAACCCCAAACACGAGAGGTATTAGATCCTATAGTACTTGGTACCGTGCTTGGGTTGGAGGTTGAGAAGACGAAAGAAGGTATTTGTTGACATTGGACTTGAATTTCTGTAGATTGTAATTTTCAGGAAATACGTATGAAGGAAGGTTGTTCCAGAAAACGGCAGTTGAATGAATAAATGAGGAAGATGAAACGTTGGTTCTGTGGGTTTGAAGTTGAACAGTAAATGGATATTGGCTGGTGGCAGCACGTGTTCGGACTGTTTTGAAAGAGAGAGTGGGAATTATAGAAGCCAATTCAGAAGAACAGTGCCCATGGAAGTATCTGTAGAAGAGGCATGCAGCAGAAACAGCACATCTATGAGAAAGCGAGTGGAGAGACTCTGTTAGAGATGAATCATTAATTAACCTAACTGCCCTCTTCTGAATGGAATCAAGAAGCCTGAGAGAGGTTTTGGAGGCACCACCACAGACGTGGGAACAATATTCCATGGCAGGGCAGATTTGTGATTTATACAGAGTGAGCAGCTGTTTGGAAGAAAAGTAACGCCGAGAGCGAAAGAGAAAACCAAGTTTTTTAGATGCAGAGGAAGCAATATTTGTAATGTGCTTGTGCCAAGAGAGATTAGAAGTCAGGGTAATCCCCAAAAGAGATATATCATTTTGCCTAGAAATCGGATTGTCACTAAAGATAAGAAATTATGGCATACCTACCTAGTAATGGGTAGGCCCACCTTTCACCCGAATATGGGCAGTCACATGGCGAGGCATTGAGTCCACTAGTTCATGAAAGCGTTCCATAGGTATTTCCATCCATGCTTGCTGTCTGTAATTCCTTTGCATTCCCGAGTTGAGGATCCAAAGCTCGGACCTTAGAGAATGTTCTTTTCAAAGAGCATTCTACAGAAAAATCTGTAGAATGCTCTTTGAACCATGTTCTGGTCACCATGGCTCTGTGCAAAGGTGCATTGTCCTATTAGAAGTCCACTGCAATATGGGTGCATGATGATCATGAGGGGATGCAGATCGTCTGCAAGGATGGACATGTAGCCTGGACTGTTCGAGATGCATCTAGATGTACCACAGGTCCCAACTGAATATGTCCCAGACCATTACCGGCCGTCCACCTGTCTGAACAGTTCCTTGTTGACATGATGGGTGCATATCGTCGTGCGGTTTCCACCATATATGCACCCTCCCATTCGCCCAAAATAACTGGAAACGGGACTCATTGGACCCGTCTTCAATCATTCAAAATCCAGTGCCGATGTTCTTTTGCCCAGATGAGGCACAGAGTCCTGTGTATTGATGTTGGTGGCTCTCATTACCTATTGTAGCTAATGATTGCCTGATTTTAATGGACTTTTCAGCAACCTACCTTAAAGTCAGGAGATTTGTGCCACTGTCATTCTCCGGTTGGCTGAAACAATGTGAGACAGATGCCAACGGCCACGTTAATCCACCCCCCCCCTCGTTCAATGCCTACAGTGCTGTGATGTTATTCGGGAAATGGCATATTCCTGATATACTTTGATGCTATCGAACGGGGATTGTGTAATTTCCGTACCACCCACACGATAGTGCATGCATCAGGCACCATCCCTCTTTAAAAGTCGGTTAACTCATGTTTATCCATACTGACATCGACAGTATACACAAATGCAGTGTACCTATATACCTGAAAGTGGTCTTTTTTTGATAGACATTGCACTATCACGTAGATTGTAGTGTAGTGTAGTAGATTAAATAATTTATTAGTGAAATGAAACAATACTCATGAATAGGATGTATTTAAAACAAAGCTACAATATACTGAACTAGCAGCTCGGCAATCGTACATGGATTCGTTGGAAGGATAGAAAATAATTGTGTAACCTTACAGACATGTTATACACTGGTGTGCAAAACTTAAGGACAGGCCAGATTTCATCTGTAGCTTCTCATAGGAGTGGCCCGGATATGGGAAAAGTATACCAAATGAACCTCGTGAGGTGCAGAAGTGAAGGAAACAACACTGAAACAAAACAGTAGAGGGACTTTATTCAAAAATGGCAACATAGTACTGGCTGCCATGATACATCACTGCCAAAGATGGAACAAAGGGAGGAGAGCAAACAGTCCACCTTTGTGGTCACCTGGCAACAATAAATCGCAATATCCTGCATCTTGTGTGCAATGGATCCTGCTGTCTGGTCAGTTCCTCTTGGCCTGTAGGAGTATATAGCAGTCATCACTGGCCCTTTAAACAGCTGTACATGTTCTGAAGGCTGACCACACACAAAAGATGATGCTATGGGCGATACCGAACTCTGTAACCACACTCCTCGACCTTTCCAATTATTTGGCCCTGGGTAAAGTCCTCCAGATGTCTAGGCCATTTTGTTGTCCATAGCACTATGAAACCAATCGATTGTCTGTAAGAATCGTGCTCACCATTTGGTAACTTGCATTTAACTGCTGTGCTGCTTTTATGTTTGTGAGCCCTCTCATCACGATTCAAAGGCTATTTCGTTTGATTTTATGGATGTAACCTTTAGAAAGTGTTGGTCCTTGAGTTTTGCACACCAGTGTATCGATATGGGCTGTCAAATATTTTTGAAACCTTTTTTTAACTCAAAATTTGGGTGAAGTCAGTGATGGTTTTAAGTTTTAGGAGCATCAGAAACTAAGGCCATATTGCTCTGTGTGGTCTGTAAATTGCATGTGTTCAGCAGTCAATTTTCTGGATGAAAAACCCAAGTTTCTGGGATAAAAAATGATGTTATCGTCACCTAATGTTGCAAAAAACATTCATAAAAATTGCTCCTGTCATCGAAATTACGCCTTTTCCACCCAATGTAGGGGAGGACGTTGATGACCTAGGGGAACATTTTCATCAGTACATATCCATGATGGAAATGTACATATGTATATATGATTACTGCTGGTTTAAGAGGGAAAGCAAACTGGAATGTAAAAATTTTAGTGACACGAGACATTTCTAAGGAAATAAAATGTATTATGAATAATTTTTAAAATGGTGTATGAATTACTGTATATTTTAAATTGGATGCTCATTAAGTTAGAATCTGCACATTTTTCCTGGAGGTATGATTTTTATTTATTTTATTGGCTAGCATCAATAGAAGGCTACAACAGGTAATATCGGAAGTGGCATTTTTGTTTTTCCTAGCAATCAATTCCATTACTAATACTGTCTTTCAATATAGGGTTGTTTATTGGAACACAAAATCTGTATAAATTATTTATTCATTCACGTTTTTTTTCTTTTTTAATACAGACTGATCAAATGTATTTTCCACTTTTTCTTTTAAAATGCATCGAAATCTCAAAATGCATTTAAGTTTTTTTTTTTCGGCAGAATATTTCATAGAATACTTGGGAAATATTTATGGAATGCTGTATTAAGTGGAGTTTAAAAATATTAGGCAATCAATGTTATGGCAGAAATGTGAAACCACAGTTTAGTCTATTGGATAAGTTTATATCTCAAATTAGGTATTCATTTAGTTTATGTGAAACAAGACACTACTTTGTTCTTGTTGGGCACTTCCACTTATCTCCTAAATTGACATATCAGAATGAGCCTACTTGCCGCTTTGGGTATTTAATTTTTTTTACTTTTATCTGAAAAGGTAGTGGTCTCTTAGTTAAATTAAAGTGGCCATCTCAAAATGGTCTTTCTCTTCCCACCATATCATTAGCACTGAAAATGGCATACCTTTAATTTTTTCATTAAACCATTCTTGAAGTATCACTGCACAACAGGTATGTGGGTCCAAAGGCTTATCTTTATCTCATGTTTTGCAGCCAAAATACAGATGATAAACTTTTAATCGTAGAAATTTTGTGGTTATGCATTCCCCATTCACACTGAATTTTTGTGGCGAGTCAGTCTGAAATGTCACAATCAGTATGTTAAAAAACTCAACAGAAACTAGTTTATTAACACATAAACATTTGTGCATAAACATATGTTTCATTTACACATAACATAACCCAACTAGTCAGTACATATTGCAGTATGTTGAGATATCATACAGGAATGAGTATCACCCAGTCATTAATAACAATGATTTAAGGCCATTGTTGCAATGATTTGTGAAAATGAAATTTTCAATAGCAGTTGTAATTTTTTTACTACTAATCACAGAAGTACATTATTAATGAGATAATGAAATTATTTTAAATTAATTTTCCAGATTAGGGAGAGATAAACTACCTTAAAACAAGGTCCTGCTTCACCAGAAAAAAACAAAGGATGTGTTAATGGTGTGACTGTCCCATATTGACAATTGTTCCACATGGCAACTGGTCATTGCCACTTCATATATTATGGATACCATGGAAAACTGTGGCTATTCATTTGAATTAATCTTTTACTTGGCCTCAAACTTTGGTTATTATAAGCTGTGTTTTGTTTAGCATAACACTAAAGATTGTTTTGTCATTGCTTGACAAAAAACTTAAGGTAACATCAATTTGTAAAAACTCTGTTTGTAGGGGCCTGTTAGGACCAGAATTGATATGGTCTACAATTGCAAGCTGTGAATGAGTTGCCGATTTACTTTTGCTATTTGCTAGACGTGTGCTTCAAGTTTTTGTTTTGGGTGCTGGCTCTCCTCTAACAATAGCTTTAATTATGCTCTTTACTCTATCATGTTCCTTTCAAAGTTTTCAGCAGCTGCCCACATGAGAACTCCAAAGTGAAGTTTCTCAGCAGCAATTCCAAGCTTCTACATTGGGTGCTGGCAACTTTTACACCCCATCATCCCATATGAAAATAATGCTAAATGGCATTATTTAAATATTTAAAGAATGCTAATATAAAATTTAAATAGAATTCATAAATTTTATAAAGTCATAAGGTTCGTGTAAGTTTGTTTGTATGTTTTATTTAAATGTTACTGGGATTGTGAGATCACATTTTTGTGTGTGGGGAAAATATATGATTTATTTTAGTGATACTATGTTGATGTAATGTATGCACACTAGTGTGGCCCATGACATTACATCTCTATATTTGTGAGTGGGTGATCACAGGTATCGTCTGAAAACACAAAACTCTGGCAAAAAAAAAAAAAAAAATTTACTGTAATTAATATTTTTGCTGTTTTTTTAACTCCTTATAGGGGTAAAAAAAAGTCCCATCATCAGGACTACAATGTTGATTCAGTAATCTTGAATTTTGTTACTTAATGTAGCAAAATTTAAATTCAGAAATATAGTATAATAGTATTTTATTCTTTAATAACAATATACTGCATATCATCCCCCTTCCAACTGCTAATTATCCTTGACTTGGAAGTTCCCCAAGATTGACAGTGGTGTTGGCCAACTATCCTGTCAATAAATTCTCCTATATCCACCATATCAACTTAGTTATGGGTCATATATTTAATAAAGTTAATGATAATAAAAAACAGGAAGGTGGCATTTCTTATAAACAAGCACCTCAACATGCCATTAGGATTAGAATAATTAAAATGGTGCAAAGGTTTAAGTAATTTTTTTTGTATTTGGAAAATAACTAAATAAAGCTTCATAATGAAACATAAAAAGTGCAAAAAAAAAAAAAAAAAAAATCATTCTACTGGAAGAATTGTAAGACTCCAAATGAATGACAAATGGAAAAATTTTACATTAAACAAAATGAATATTAAAGCATCTTAAAGGAAAGTTTTGATTAAATGCTGACCGTTTCACCAGTTTATCAGATTTTTTTAGATGAATACTGATTTTATATATTGTAACTTTACTTGAAGAAATCTGCATGCAATCACATTTAAAAAAAACTTTCAATTTTTTTTGTGTCTCATCATCAGTCATCCACTTCAGGATGAAGGCCTCTCCAGCAACTTTCCAGTCCCTTATGTTTTGTGCAATGGCCATTCATTTACTGCCCATAAACTGTTGAATTTCATCTGTTCATCTCCATTTTTGTCTTCTTGGTTTTCTCTTGGGTATCATTGTTACTTTCTTAGTCCACTGTCACTATGTCTTCGAGCTGTCCTGCCCAATCCATGTGTTTCTCTTCTTATCCAACAGTCTGATTCTTAATATAATTCGTTCCATTTTCTGTGTAGTTTTCAGCTTCTCTTCCATTATTTTGGTGAGTGCCCAAGTTTCACTTCCATAAATCATGGTGAGGTTGCCCCTCAGTATGTGACTATATTTTCCTGAATGCTATGCATCTGAAATTTATTCTTCTCAACTTTACAGCCATTTATCATTATTACAGCTAATGACTTGTCCAAGATAAGTATATGAATCCACAATTTCTGCTCCTTAAATGATTATATCTCCTCTTTTGGCATACTTGTTCATCATTACTTTTGTTTTAGCCATATTCATCTTTAGTCCAAAATCCTTACTCACTCTGCATAACCGATTACGATTTTCCTATAATTCTTTGGAATCGTGGCTTATGACCATAATGTCATCTGCAAATCGTAAATGGTTTAGGTATTCTCTGTTCACATTGACTCCTTTCTGTGACCAGTCCAATCTTCTGAAAGCTTCTTGAAGGGCAGCATTAATGAACTTCGGAGATATTGTCTCCTTGTTGAACTCTTTTCTCAATTTTAAATTTGCTACTGTCTTTGTCTAGTCTAATAAAGGAGGTAGCATTCTCATATATTTTCTTCAAAATCCTAATGTATGGGATATCTATGCCTTCTTTCCACTGCCTGAAACATTGCCTTATGCTTTATGGGGTCAAATGCCTTTTCATAATCTACAAATGCCAGACATAATGGCATTTTATATTCATTTTAAGTTTAAGCGTCTAGCTGTTATGAACTATTTTTTAGTGACAAATAAAATATTTTACAAGAACCTGGCTCTTGTCAAGAAGTTGGCTAAAAAATTGATATACCGGTGAAAAACAGTGGTCTTTATTTAATCGAAAGACTTTCAATAATGAACTAGGATGTAATACTACTAACAATGTGTTTCATATTTTATTCACATTTGGCATTAAACCTGATAGTCTTTTTATAAAAGATGGTCTATATATTTTGAACTATAACTAAATATATCATATTTCTTATAGTTCAAGAATGCATGAATTATATATGTATATATTGCCAAAATGCTCAGTGCATCCAGTTCTTCTTACTCAGACTACACACGAGGCATAAATTCAACTTGAGAAAGGATAGTTACGGGGTAGATGTATGTAAATTTGCTTTCAACCAGCAGGTAGCTGATTGTTGAAACAAACTACCATCTGGTGTTACAAAAGTGGGTAGTTCGAATAAATACCAGAAGTTGAAAACTTATTAGAGGGGATGGATAGGTGATACGGGAGGGGCGTTGCTTTGCATCATCTGCCATCACTATGTGGCCAAATGTACATCTGGATATTCCCGGGATTTGAGAAAAAAATAATCATACCCACCATCCATGTGTCAAGAACAGATATAATAGTAACTACATTTGTGCTTATCTACTTCTAAGGGGAAGTCATCATAGGAGGCCACTATTAGTAAGAACCATATGTTGGGTACTGCAATGCAATACCCAAAGTAAATTATTGTCAACAACCCTGATGGGTTGTTCACAAGACTAGTCCCCATAATTCTGGAAAACAAGCTTAAAGACTGGCAAATCATGATATATCAATTTTCGACCTGATGGCCTGGCTTTTCAATTTTTTTCATTTAGGTATGCTCAGAGAACATTATTTACCAGTGTGTCATCCCAGCTTGGCACAGATGCTGTCACTGTCTGGGGTTGGGACTTGGATCATTGGTGGTTGTTCCTGGAACAACGATGTCATGCAATACACTGACAATTTGGACAATTCTGTTCTTCCTACAGAGTGGCAACAGTATTCGGAGGGTCCTTTTCTTCAGCTTAACAACACCACATCATACTACATAGCCTGTTTTGACTTGGTTTGAAGGTATAGAAAGCTTTTGCTTTCTATATCTTCAAACCAACTATAACCTAAACAAATTAGAACATCAGCTTTGGACTAGACCAACATGCCTGCAGTCAGCAGCTGAATTTACCATTGTGCTGATACATTATTAAATATTAGATCAATTAAGGTACTTTGAAAGATGCTGATGCTTCGTTACTTCTTGGAATATAGCATACAGCTGTTTAATTCTGTCTATTAATTTTGGAATTTTATTGAAAGTTATACACCTCATCATCGAGTTCTACTTTGGCTTTTTATTTTAAAGTTATTGCAACAAACATTTTATTTCACTGTAGTTTTGTGTACGTGTGTGACAGCAAATACAAGTCTAAAGCTCCAAAAAAAAAAAATTAATAAATAAAATAAAATAAAAAAAAACGTCTGTATTATAGATGTTGCTAATTTATAATTTATACAAAGTACTAATATTTTTCTCCACCCAACATCGCATGAATATTACAAAGTTGTTTGCCTTTCGATGGGCAAGCAGCTAGGAAATAATCAATTATAAGTATTACAGAATGTTTAACAGTGATAAAAGACTATTCACAATATAAATAACAATATTCTATTACAATTGTTACTAACAGATTAAAAAAAACCTAAAAAAAAAAAAACTAAAACTAAAACTATATATATATATATACATCATTAATAACAATCTACAGAGATTTCAACCAAACTTTACATATGAGCACTGAAATGCATAGTTACAGCTATAACAATAAGAGAAAACTGCAACACCTGTTGAGGTTTACAGTCTGATGTATTTGTTTTGTTAACAACAACAACAACAGGAAACAAAAGTCAGCCAACCCACGTGAGTAAAATGCACATCTGTTTTCTAGGTAAACTTTCAAATCTGAATTCTTTTCTATGCTCACTCCTCTTAAGAAATTTTTCATTGGAATCAAAATTTAATTGTGATTAGAATGAAATATACCATATTACAATGTCAAAAAGAGACAAACTGTAATACTGACTTTGTTATTCATTATTCCTGTAACATGATTTTAAAAGCTATTCATCATTTTAAATTTAATAGTACAATAACATTATGGCTAAATTTCTAGTTTGCTATTTTTTTGCCTTCTTTAGTATCAGTTGACACTAATTCTGATCCAAAAAATATAAATGATTAAGCTCATCATTCTAAATAACTATTAAAAGTTAACAAAAGTGGTTCTAACAGTTTACAAGCACTCTAGTAAACACAAACTGCAAAAAAAAAGTTTCTATTCATAATGCAAATTCACTTTTTGTTTTTCATGTTTTACATCAAATTTACCATTAAAATACTTCAGTTAATAATAACAATAAACAGTTGTTTGATTCTTAAACTGAGATACAAACAAGAGTAAGATTACTGATAACAAATGTGGTTGGACAAAAACACCACCTGCTTTGATAAAATCCCTAGTTTTTTTAAAATATATATATGCCCACATGTAAATATACATAAATCCTCCATTTCCAAAATATTCAATAAACTACCTCCCTATTAGCATATATTGCCAGTTATTTTCAATATTACATCACTCAGTGGAAGTAAAAACTGAACAGGAATGGTAATTTTGGAAAAGTCTGCACTGTCACTATGAATGTACAAAGAGGACCTTCCTTACTGACTAATGGACAAAGGCAAAACTCTCACAAAGGATTAAAAATAAAACAGAGAAATCTAAAGGGTTTTTTTATCATGTACATGATTAAAGGGGATTCCCTTAAACCGTTACCATGATTTCCCAGCTATGAATCTATTTTCTATTGGTGACCATCTGCAGATTTTTATTTTAGATACAAAACGAAAAAGAATTCTAATGACAGATAACATTTAGTTTGTTTACTTTACACATTTACCATAAGCATTTATTAATGCTTATGGTGAATCCCATTAGGTCTGCAGCACATCAGACATGGTAACAGCCAGTGCTGGCTTCGGCATGTTCAAATGGTTCAAGTAAGCCACCTTGCTCTCTCCCCCATGTTGGGGGGGGGTTTAAAAATTAAAGGAGGGGGCAGGAGGGCTTTAAAAAAAAAATTATTTTTGTATTGCAGTACAATTCCTAATGGTGTTCATGACAGCCTGATTACCAGCAATAAGAAATAGACAAATAAAGAAAATGCCATTTGTAACGGGTGACTAAAGTACAGCACGATGAGTACATCTCATGTGTCATTTATTTTTTTTAAATAAAACAAGCTTAAAATGGTGTACTTCGTAATGTCTATTTTAATGTTTTCTTTATTTTAACATTACAATAGATGCAATTAGAAACAGTATATATATATATATATATATATAAATGTTTTGTCAAGTGCACAGAAATTTCAAAATAAAAAAAATTCACTGGCCCCTCTATGTAAACTGACTGCTTATAATTATTATGAATATTTTAATTATCTTATATTCAATATGTTCTTAATAATATGAAAGGTTCTTAAAACAGCTATGATTAATTAATTTCTATCTATACATTAAAAAAGTTTTCCTCCTAGTGATATTTATTCGAGCCAATGAGAGAAGAGGGTGAGGCAATTATGTCATTACAAATGCAATTAATTATTGACAACTGCCTCCAAAATGTTCACCAACCTCATGCACGTGATTCACTGTCTAACCTTTGATGTCCCATTACAACATTTTTTGTATATTAATGAATATTGTATATTTGTAAATACAGTAATTTAGTATTTTGTAAATATTTTAAATATTTGTATAGTTTGTAAATATTTAGTCCTGCTCTTTCAGATGCAACAATATTCCTCATGTATTATGGAAGCCAAAGCAAAAGGCCTGTTCCTAAGTGACCTATGTAAATGCAGGTAAATAATTACATAGTGATACTGGCAGATGAAGGCACAGCTTAGGTAGGGTGTTTATCCCTCCATCCCACTGTTTTAAAATGGGAAAACGAGTTCCCAATTTAAAAACAGTAGCAAAAACACCCTAGGTATATCAACCCAGGAGGACAGCAGGCAGAAAAGCAGTGGCATCTTCCAATCACTGCTTTCTCACTGTTTTGCTTGCCGCCATGTTGGAGGGTGTACACCATTCTGGAGATTTTTCATGATATTTATTCAACCTTGAGAATGCCACACACTACAAATGCAAGGTAAATAAATACATAGCTCATTTCCTGATTAGATATTGACCAGTGCGTTTCGACAGGTGTTTCTTTCATGTAGAAAAGATTTGACTTACTCCATATACCTCTACATTTTAAGTAGAAAAGCATGCGCAGGGGTGTGCGAGCAAAGCCCCCTAGTTATTTATTAAAATTATAATCATTCAAGCAAGGTATAGCCTCATTCAGCATGTAGAATTGAGAAAACTTAAGTTTGGTACTTAAGTTCATCCATCTCAAATTGTGCAAGCATTTCACTGCAAGTTGCCTTGCTATTGCACTATACACTTTAAATTAAAAAAAAAAACAAAAAACAAAAATAAGAACTGCAACAGTGCAGAGGTATACTGCCATTTATTTAAAATTTATGCCATCCCTTATACCCAGGTTTTATGTCTTTTTTGGAGCCTCATTGGTAAGGAAATAGGCACTATAAGTGTATTACCTAATGACCAATTTATGAGAAATATCTACAATATGTGGGATACTAGATGGTCAGAAGTTTTAAAATCTGAATGAATTTAGGGAAATGCTTAATGCTACAAAAGAACTATAAAATAGAAAAATAAAATCTAAAATCTGTATGCAACATTGAGCAAGCTAATTTTGCTATTCATATTATATTCACAAGTGGCCTTGTTATTGTACTATGCACTTTCGATTCAGTGGATATATGTATATCACTATTTATTTTACATGTATGCTATTTCCCCCAAGTTTTGACTCATTATATGCAGCAATGAAATACTTATTTAATCCGCCCAGGGTCCCTAAAGTACAGCAGAATAGAGAAAGAAGAATGAAAGTATGAGAGTAAAAAGGGAGACCTCTCTATCAAACTATTAAGCTCAGAATCTCATGACTAATGAATCTCATTCTGTGTTTCAGCTCTTTTTGTAGTAATCAATAAGGAAATAGGTAGTATAGGAGAATGAACTGGCCAATCATGATGAATCAGGACAAAAGACCTCATGCTATGAAAGAGCTTTTAAATATAGCTCTTTAGTGCAAGTATGGCAGCACTGAGCAAACTAATTTTGCTACTAAGTGCATCGTTCTCACATGGAGGAAATTTTCCACAAGTTCCTGTTATTGTACTATGCACTTTATATAAAAATAATTGCTCCAGTGGAGAAGTTTAGTGCTATTTATTTAAAATGTTTGCCAATCCACCCCCCCCCCCCCATCTCACATTTTAGCTGCTTTTGGAGCTGGTAGGGAAACAGACACCGTAAGTGAATGATCTAACCATTCATTGAAGAGAAACCAGGGATGGCATGTTTTAAATAAATAGTAACATACTTTTCTGCTGGAAAACTGCTTTCATAATATGAGATTGATGCACTTAGCAGCAAACTTAGTTTGCCAGAACTAAGTACAATTATACTTAGTTTGCCCTACTTGTACAATTATACTTTACAGCTCTTTTGCAGCAAGATATTGGGCCTTCTTCCTTACTGATGTGGATCCAAAAAGAGTGGCTCTTTTTGGATCCACATCTAATTTTATTCTAATTTTGAGAGCCATGCAGGCTGTATATAATGAGCTGAAATGAGCTATGGGGAATGGAATATTTTAAATAAATAGCAATATATTTTAATAAATCAAGCACTGGGGCAGTGCTTGATTTATTTAAAGTATGTAGTGTAATACCAAGGCAACTCATGAAATGACACCTCAATATGAGATCTATGTATTAAGCAGCAAATTTAGTTTGCTCAATGCTACATACAGAATGATGATATGCCTACTTATACAATCATATTTCATAACTGTTTTGCAGAATGATGTCTCTGCCATAAATTTATCGAGCTGTTAATTAATTTTAGTGATTACTGTAGGATAATTTAAGTTATTATTTCTATACACTGGTGGTGTCTGTCACACCTTCATATAACCCAGTTCTGGATTTACTACCTGAAAAGACAGGCACTGCAATTAAATATTCAGCCAGGTCTGTTTAAAGCTCATCCTGGTATGGCAAATAAGATAATCTGCCAAACTGTGTGATTGGCATGTCAATTCCCAGCCAATAAAAATTACCGAGGAGAGTACCAAATTGACAGATGCCTCCAAGCCAATGAACACAGCTTATGGCAAAGTTTCCCTGGGTGTATATAACCAAACAATTTACAAAGCAAGTTTAGGTTCATCAAATGATTAAGCACATGACCTGCGATGAGTGAAATATGATCAAAGTGTGAACTGAAAGTAGTCAAAGCAGTGCTGTGATCTGCAAAATAGAGGCTCAGAAAGGCAACCACAAATGGCAAAGCCATGAGCTGTAAAGTTTTCTTGGACATTGTTTGGCCATTCTTGGAAACTAATGTTTTTAAAAACATCAAAACAGTGGATTAAAACAATGTCAGTTTTTTATTATCATAATTTAGGTGAATGCATTAGCTGCTGTAAGAATTTAAACATTAAAGTCAAGAAGACTGGCTTTTTTTTTTTTTTTTTTCCCTCATATAAAATTTATCTATACAACATTTTTTGTACCAATAATTTTAAATAAAGGAATGGTACTATTAAAACTAGCATGCTAGATGAACTGGTAATTTTTATCACAGAAGGTTGTTTCAGTTACATCAAATATCTATTTAAAAATCTGGTAATAAAACTGATTGATTACAAATATATTGGAGGATTTATAGTATAAATGCATGAATGTCTGAATGTACTTGTGCAAACTACACTTGAATTATCCATGTTATTGCTTCCCATGATTTGAAAATTGAACATCACATGTTATATGGAAAAATAGACCAAACCTTAAATTTCAATCACATTTTACTTTAGAGCTAAGAAATTTCAACAGGAAATATTGTGAACTTACATAAATCTATCACAATCTTCAATAAAGTCAAATACTTGCGAATTTCCTAAACAGCTCATGCCATTGTGTGTGTACAGCATATAATTTCCTAAGCTAAACTGATCAAAACAAGTTAATATACTTTTCAATAATCATATTTCTTCTGATATTTTATCTATTTGCAATTTTCTGTAATGTGAACAAACAAATAACATATATGTCTAAAATTCTTGCTTTTAACAACTTAGTTTCCATTTACATATAGGAAACAACATTGCCCACACTATACTCATCCAGCACATTATACTTCAAAAGTAACGAACAGCACCCTTTAGGAATTTGCATGTGCAACCATTAGGCACAATTTACTTCTCCCAAAGGCACCTGGAGCTGGCTGGTGGAATATCATCCAAGGTGTGAACACAAGAGGTGCTGACTACAATTTATGGAATGTCTAGAGACTGTTTTTAAACTTGAACTGCATTTTCAATCCCTAGACACCATCATTGAGATGTTGGGTCCACTTTTCTGCAGCACTGCTGATGCCTTATCATGAGACAACCTTGTGAAATCAACACCATCTACCTGCATATTAAAATAAAAACTTATTACAGCACTTCCCAAAAGACTAACTGATAAATTATAATAAAGAAATTATTTTATTTATAAAATATTATTTCAGCATTAAAATTTTATTATTGCTTTAATTATGGAATATAACAATACTGATTACAGAAGACAAAGTACAGTAAAAGCTCAGTAATCTGTCTGGGTATCCATTCTTTTAGAAAGCTGCTGCAGGTGGCTCATTTTAAAAATTACATGTTGAAAAATCAAAAGCAGTTGCACCACTGAATACCTAGTAGCAAAGAGACTTAATTCAACATTGAAAAAATGTATTAAATAAAAATATTTAACAAAATTAGTTATATTATCAAAAAAAAAAAAAAAAAAAATCCCAGAAAGTTGGTGAAAAACATAGGCATGCTGTTTTTATCTTAAAAAAGAAACTGACATTGGTAGAAAACTACAAAAAGAGCTTAAAATAATGTTCTTGGGATTTTTGATGATGAGAAGTGTAAAAAAAATTATTTTAAAATTATGCCAAAGGAAATAAAGTATAGTGCATACATTATTGTAAAAGCCAGAAATATAAACTCCTTTCACTTTATTTCGCACTACCATTCTAATACAAGAAATGCTAATAGATTAACAACAGTCACAGGCAGAGGTGAAAATGATTCTTGCACTGCTTCTACTGAACAATCCCGAGCTGTATATCATCATCATTCCTCTCTTTTTTGGTGATTCTCTCCTACCTAATGGATGGCTTCAGGGCAGGAGGCAGAGGGTTGTGATAAATGGCTATTCCTCAGATTGGGTTGATGTAAGAAGTGGGGTTCCCCAAGGATCAGTATTAGGACCACTGTTGTTTTTAATTTTCATAAACAACATCGATGAAGGGATAGAGAAATTTAGACATCATGCCCTCTATCCCTCTGAAGGGATAGAGGGCATGATGTCTAAATTTGCAGATGATGTTAAAATTGGTAGAGTAGTTAATGATCACTGTCAAGCTGAGCTTCTTCAGAGAGACTTTGATAGACTTCAGGAATGGTCAGAAAAATGGCAGATATGCTTTAATCCAACAAAGTGTAAAGTATTACACCTGGAAAACAGTACTCCCAAAATAACTTATTCACTCGGTGGAGTTCAACTAAACCCAGTACCGAAGGAAAGGGACTTGGGTGTTACGATACGGTCAGACATGAAATTCTCTGAGCATTGTAAACAGGTTGCAAGGAAGGCCCATGGCGTCTTATCGATGATCTATCGAACTTTTGCAAGTAGAGATAAGGAAGTGATAATCCCATTATATAAGGATTTTGTTAGACCACATTTGGAATACTGTGTTCAAGTATGGAGACCGCACCTAAAGAAAGACATTGAGCTTCTTGAAAGGGCGTCCTTATGAAGAAAGACTTCAAATATGTGGGTTGCAGAGTTTGGAACTAGACACCTTAGAGGAGATTTGATTGAGGTGTTTAAGGCTCTGAGAGGCATCAGTAAAATGAATTAGGACGAAATTTTCAAGATTATAAATGATGCTAGAACTAGGGGACATAAATTCAAGTTACAGGGGGAAATGTTTAGATTGGACTGCAGGAAGTTTTATTTTAGCCAGTGAGTTGTAAATTACTGGAATAGGTTGCCTACATGGGTGATAGAAGCTGACAGTTTGGGGAAATTCAAAGGTCATCTGGATAGTACCTTCGGGTGAGGGAAGCGCATAGGATGATAGGTTTAATTTCCTTTTCTTTTATTAATTATTATTCTTTATTACTATTTTTTTTTATCATTGTTTCATTCGGTTTTTTTTTTTTTTTTTTTTGGCTGGTGCAGCATAAGCCATAGGCTTTCTTGCACTATGCAGCTAATACTAATACCTATCCCCCCTCTCTCTCAGGGTACTAAAATTTTTTTTTGGCTGGTGCAGCGTAAGCCATAGGCTTTCTTGCACCATGCGGCTAATACTAATACCCCCCCCCTCTCTCAGGGTACTAAATTTTTTTTTGGCTGGTGCAGCCAAAAAAAAGCCTCAGGTTTCCTTGTGCCACATGGCTCACGAGCAGGACACTCTTCCCCGAGACTGAAAGATTCGTGCTCCCCATCCAAGACAAGGTAATCAACACCAGAAACTATAGAAAATACATCGCCAAGGAGACTGGAGTGTCCGATGACACATGCCGACGATACCACCTGGCCTCAGAAATGATCCAACACATCGCTGCGGGATGCAAGGTGATCACCCAGACTGAGTACACTCATAGACATGACCAGGTAGCTAGGATAATACATCAGAAGCTAGCAAGGAAATACAGTTGGTTGAAGAAAGTGTACCATACTACAAGTACAAACCCCAGGCAGTACTAGAGACCTCAACCCACAAGCTGTACTGGGACTGTGCCATAATAACGGATAGGACAATCCCACACAACAGACCGGATATAATCCTTGTGGACAAGAAGGAAAAGGCTACCTATCTGATTGACATAGCGGTACCCAACACTGGCAACCTGCAGAAAATGCATGGGAAAAAAATCAGGAAGTATAAGAATCTAAGACAGGAGATCAAGGAGATATGGCATATGCAACAAGTAACAACCATCCCGATCGTCGTGTCAACCACAGGTATGGTGCCAAAGACCCTACATAACAGCCTAGCAGCAATAGGTCTCTCAGCGAACACCTATAGGATAGTCAGAGAGTTCCTCGACCAACAGTAACACCAGACATAACAACAACCACCCTGTGTACTTGGTAGCAATACCTGTCACGAGGTGGAACCCCCAATCAGGGAGAAATAATATAATAATAATAACAAGCAGCACTGTGTTGTTCCTTGAGGGTTTTACGACACAAGGACATCGAAGTTCAAGATGTATTTTTTCCAGGTTTCTTAATGTAACTTATGTTTTGTTAGATTTGTTTATTAAGTAGATTTGTTGAATGAAATGACAGTGTAGATTTTCAGAGTTAACTAATATCTGTTAACGCTGATTATCACATAAGCTCTGGAAACAAAGTAATCTGGAATTTCTGTATTTATAATGTATTTATTGAAAGTTGAAATTGGCACTGAGAGGGGATTTTCATTAGCTAATAGATGATAGTGCGTAAGATGTGTATGGTCAATTCACAGTCTAGCAAACAACTTTTTTGCTGCGATTTTTTCTGACACTGGAGTCCCATATTTGTGGATTAAGTTTTATTTCGTTTCATTTTTTGTTGGTTTGGTTTCTCCATGCCTGGTCCCATTCATCTTTACTTGCTCTTCTAATAATTTGTTCAAAGTCAGTGAAAGATTTTTTGGCTGAAACTAAAAAAGCATCAACAAAAAAAAAAAAAAAAAAAAAGAAGAAGAAAAGAAACACTTCCCATTTCATTCATTCATTCCCTCCAATAGTTTGTCTAGTTCTTCCTTGATTTTATTTAAGCTAACAACTTCCACACAACAGATAGAAGTTTTATTCGTTGCAATCAGTGCCTCACCAGCCACGAGGAAAGATCTGGTCTATTGAGAAAGAGATATTTTAGGTTTTTTTTTTTTTTTTTTTTTGATTTGGTAGTTGTTGGCGCATCGGCTTCTGTGGCCATATTGCACCTCCCAAGGTTTTTGCAGTACTTTGATCCAAGCCCAAGGCGGGAATCGAACCCGCAACCTTTGGGTTGCCGGGCAGGTATTTTACCCACTCGGCTAGCCCGGTCGGCAGATATTTTAGGAGGAATTGTAATATGTCTGAGTTGAAAATTCTCCAGTGTTTTTGCTGTACTGGCATATGATTTGGAAGGCATCAGGTTTATAATGTCTGTTTCTTGGACATTTTTCTCTACCTTGTACTTTAGAATTTTCTTATCCACTATCCATGATTCACAAGCATTGGAATATGCAGGATGAGCACCCTGACAATTGAGACATTGTGGTGAGCAGTGCATTCAGATTGGGAGCGGTCTTTTGAACATAACCAGGGACAAATAGCTATACTGTTCAGGCCATACAAGCCATACTTGACATGCTGTTCAGGAATGTCCATACGTCTGGAATTTAAAGCACCTAAGTGGATTTGGAATATATGGACAGATTTTACAAGAAAGGTAGTTGGCTTTAGCTGATGCAGGAAGATTTTTCTTTTGGCATTGATGGCATATTGTGCTTTAAGTTCTTCAGTAATTTCTTCCTTGGGAACACTAAGGTGATTCCATTCCAAGATTATTCCTTTAGAGGTGTTTAGAGTTCTCTGTGGGGGGGGAGGGTTACAGAAATGGGAAGGCCTCCAAAGGTTGACTGCTTTAAGAGCTACTTACAATGACTGGAATGAGATGTTTTCCATAAGGAGATCTGAGTGAAGTTAACTGACTATTTTAGGAGTATCTGCTATAGTCTCTACATACCAATATCCCAATTTGTCTGAAATATAAAATAATGAACCAATGTATACTCCCCACCATGACTTATGGAAGTGAAGCTTGGGTACTCACCAAAAGAATGGAAGAGAAGCTGAAAACTACACAGCGAAGAATGGAATGAATTATATTAGGAATCAGACTGTTAGATAAGAAGAGAAACACATAGATTAGGCAACAAACACAAATAAAGGACATTCTTACCAAAACTAAAGAACTAAAATGGTCTTGGGCTGGACACATAGCTTGAAGACATGATGACAGATGGACTAGGAAAATAACAGAATGGTACCCAAGAGGAGCTAAAAGAAAACCTGGAAGACAACAATGGAGATGGACTAATGAAATTCATGAGTTCATGGGTAGTAAATGGATGGCCAATGCACAAAACAGAAGTTACTGGAAAGTTGCTGGAGAGGCCTACATCCTGCAGTGGATTGAAAATGGCTGATGATGCTACAGCCTCTATTTTTTTTTTTTTTTTTTGTATAAGAAATGGCGATAATCTGCTTAGAGGTTTTGTTGATAATGAATGCATGATTAGGAAAATAGTAAGTCTGGTAGAGAATATTTTTTGATTAGACTCATGCTCAAGGAGTGAGCCTATTAGGCTCTATATTTGCTCGGATTAAGGGGGGTCCATGTTCGCTCCTTTTTGCTCTGAGTATTCGATTTATAATGAGGTTACTGATCCTGCCATGTGGAGGCAGTGTCTCCAGTGATGAGGTTAGTGGGGTAATGAAGTTAGGTATACAGCCAAACCCATTTATAACGAGCATAGTTATAACGAGTTTGGCTAATGCAAGCAAACAGAGAAGAGGTGACTGGAAATGATGTATTTTAGAGCAAAATTTCACAGTTAAAGTGATCACAGTAGTTAAGAGTTTCATGGGTATAAAGAGCAAATCTTTGAGCCATTACAACGAGCAGTGGTAGAACTACTGTATAAGGGCCTAAGGTTTATTATTGCTTTGCCCATTTATGATATTTCCCCCTTATCACTTTCCACATCCCTGCCAATAGCAATTTACACATAACCCTTTTAACGATTCACAATCTTTTTAATGTGGTACACTACTACAAAGAGCATAGTCCTCATTCCAGTGAAAGTGGAAATCCAAGACCCCTTCGTAATGAATCCAAGACCCCCCCCTCGTTAGAGCCCCCCATAGGCCTTCAACACCCCTTCAGAGTGCTGAAGGCCTATGGGGGGGCTCTAGCAGTCATTCCTAGTTGGGGGGGGGGGCAGGACAATTCCACTACACATACCGTGTTTAAATAAAGTCTGTCCCATGCTGCAGGTTCATGTCAACAATTAGTCCTAATCTCTTGATCATCTTTTGTATTGTATTTCTTCCCTATTTTTATAAATTCTCGGAAGACCTAGGGAGA
Organism: Mastigoproctus giganteus; assembly: GCF_048544385.1. NCBI lineage: Eukaryota > Metazoa > Arthropoda > Arachnida > Uropygi > Thelyphonidae > Mastigoproctus > Mastigoproctus giganteus. Next base: position 163,777,504 of record NC_143586.1, on the reverse strand, counting down.
GAAATCATCCAGCAGATTATCCAATGAAATTTTTCTGCAAATATTCAGATTCGGTAGAAATGAAGAAATTCAGGTTAAATTCAAATCTTTGTGTGCGAACGTGTCTCTTTAAAACTTGGAATTTTTAAAAGCTTTAAAAACACTTGGAATTTTTAAAAACTTTAAAAACACTTGGAATTTTTAAAAACAATTTTTCTTTTGTAGTTAAAGTTTCGTTGTGCTGTATTAAATTCGATTCTTTTATTTTTATCTCGAAATGGCAGGGGAGAAAAGAAAAATTTGACAATCAGTGAGAAAGTGAAAATTATTCTTGACTTAGAGAATGGAACAAGCAATGCATCCATTTTCAAAAAGTTAAGGCTTAACTCATTAACTGTGTCAACCATTTGGAACAACTGAGAAAATTACTAATGCTTTCAAAAAAAAAAAAACATCACTGTGAAACAGTTGCGTAGGCATGATAAAAGTGATCTGGATAAGGCTCTTTTAAGTTTTTTTACATTGAAAAAAAAATTGTATTCCTATTAGTGGCCCTCTACTGAAACTACAAGCTGAAAAATTGATTCATCAACTGGATATGCCAGATTTTGTTTGCAATAACTAACAGGTGGCTTGACAGATTAAAAAAAAAAAAAAAAAAAAGAGAAAGAAAGAAATAATATTGTTTATGGTAATATAAGAACTGGCAAATCTGGTGGTGTGAAAGAAGTGAGTAATGACTAGATCGAAAATGTGTGGCCGGATATAAGAAAAGGTTTATGTGAAAGTGCCATTTTTAATGCTGATGAAGCTGGTGTGTTTCATATGATTGCCTCCTGCATGACTCAAGTTTAAAGGTGAAAAGCACACATACAAAAAATTATCCAAAGAGTGACTGACTGTACTGATTATTTCAAATATGAGTGAAACTGAAAAAATAAAACTTAGTAATAGGCAAATTCAAGAATCCAAGATGTTTTAAAAACATTAAAAATCTTTCAATAATATGCTGAGCTAACCTAACAAAATAGCCTGGATGACATCATCCATTTTTGAAGAAGTACATAACTGGGACAAAGAACTTAGAAAAAAAGATAGCAAAATTTTGCTGATTTTAGACAACTGCTCATCACATTCCATTCTTTTAAATCTAACTAACATCAAATTTGTATTTTTTACCACCAAACTCAACTTCTGTTTTCCAACATATAGATCAAGGTGTTATTAGAAGCTTTAAATGCCATTTTAGAAAAATTTCAAACTTCACCTTTTGATGCCATCTGATTCATGAGCAATGCATGGGACAAGGTATATATCACAGATCATCAAAAATTCTTTTAATAAGGCAGAACTAAAACCCATGGAAGTAAATGAAGACACTGAAGAAAATGATGACAATATTCCATCAACAATGTAGTTGAAGAAACAATAACTTGGATACTGGGTTGGCATGGGTGGATAATTACGAGACCGCAGACAACCGCGTGACTGCCAAAATGATGACAGATGAGGTCATTCTCGAACCTGTTTGAGTAAAAGAGGCTTTTGAAGATGACATTCAGAAGGGTGATGAGTGTCCAGCTAATGTACAGTGCAGAGGTACAAACTGCTTTAAAAACTCTTTCTTTGTTTCATGAAATTAATGACATTGATCCTGAATTTCGATTTTATCTCAGTACAATGAAAGATACTGCTCATAAATTTCACCATAAAAGAAATTTGAAACAAAAGACATCGCAAGATGTCTTTCAAAAATAAATACAATGCAATATATTGACTTTTTAATAATGAAATTATTTTTCTTGTGAATATTTATATAGTGTATAAATATATTGAATAAACTGTTAATCGTGTTGGTTTATTCATTATTGGTTATTCAATGTTGTTTTTATCCCATTTTCATAAGTACTGTATACATTCACATGTACATGATAAATGTAGTGAGTAACAGCAAAAGTAACATATAGCTAAAATAATAGATATTATGAGTAACAGTAATAATGAGCAATATTTTTTAGTCACTGGAATCTTGGTATAACCGAGTTTGATTGCATATGCAAGAAGAATGGTGCATTTCCTTATAGGGGAGGACTTTGGCCTAGGTAGACTAGGCAACTGCCTAGGGCCCATAAAATGATTTTATTATACATTTTTTCATTATTTTATTTTAAATAAATTTATAATGTTCCGCTTGTTTCATGACAATTAATCAAAGCATCTTTGCACACAGTGCTATCTGGTAAATCATCGTGTATACCACGCCAGGTGCGGTATACACGGTGATTTATCAGATAGCGTTAGTTGCACATTGATTAGGTAGATTTAATTAGGCAGAGGACTCTTTTTAGCTTTCAACATAATACAAGACCTGTATTTTTATATTTAGTAATAGAAGACCTTTTTTAACCCATTCAACTGTGTCCTCCATTACAATTTCTGAAAGGTGGCAACCCTATGTGGGGCCCGAAATGAGAATCTTGCCTAGGGCCCTATTTTTCCTTAGTCTGCCACTGTTTCCTTTCATGATATAAAGCTTAAATTTTATTTTAAAAAAGAAAAAATAAGACAACTTTGTAAATGAAAAGATTTTAATATTCTCTTTAATCAGCCAATTGGAGAGAATATAATTTCAAATTGCTATGATCACTTGCTTGGCAATCTGGGGCTCAAACAGCAGCCTGGAAAGCAAGAAGTTGAGGATTTCGAGACCTGCTGGGGGATCCTCATAGAACAAGCAAATACATAGGCTGTGTCAAGGTTGCCAAGAGTAAAAACATGTATGTATACTAATGCTTAGGAGCATAATATATAAATTTGATAAATTCGAAGTGCTGATCGAATCATCAAATGCAGACGTTGTGGAGATATCAGAGACACGGTGTCATGTAGATTTAAGGAATTCAGAATTTGAATGGGGTATACAATGTATACAGAAGGGTGGGAAAGTATATTCAGTGGAAATGGGTGGCTAGTGCAATGTTGAATCAGTTTGGTGCAACATAAGCACTGGAAAAACAAAGATTTTTAAGTGTCTTATAGGTATAAGAGAGGACTCATAACTTTCCAGATATTAAATGGACCCTGTGGAATGGTCACACAATAGCAACTTTTGTGGATTTATTGGATGACTGTTTTCTACACTAGCATTTTAGAGAAAGCAATACTCTTGATTCCAATTTTCAGCAGCAGCAGCAGCAGTGATCTTCATGCATTAAGAATTCAGATAAAAGACCCACTAGTTGGCAGTTATCATAATGCAATGATGTGGGATTTACTCAAAAGCAAGGGATAAGGCTTTTGCTTTCATAAAGGTGACTGCAGTGGGGGTCCACTGATGGAGTTACCAACAGCAAATTCTAAATGGGAATTATTCTGGGATGTAATGTAGAAACTACTAGGCTTTTTAAACCAACAAAGAGATACAGAAACTGAAGCCTGTTTTGGTAAGACCAACATTTCATTCCCTTTCGTTCTTTGCCAGAGACTTTCAGAGAGACTGTAGACGATGAAAGTCTCTGGCAAAGAACGAAAGGGAATGAAATGTTGGTCTTACCAAAACAGGCTTCAGTTCTGTAAATTGCAACATCTTGATGCTAGGCACCTGTGAGGTGATCAGATCGGGTTTTAAGACTTTGAATGGATTGAGCAAGATCAATGCTGATGGCATTCTTCCTCTTGCTCAGACTACACATGAGGAGGCATAAATTCAAATTGAGAAAGGATAGTTGAAGAATAGATGTCAGGAAGTTTGCCTCCAGCGAGCAGGTAGTTGACTGTAGGAACAAATTTACATCTTGTGTTGTAGAAGTGGGCAGTTTGAATAAATTCAAGGCAGAACTAGACAATTATTGGAGGGATAGAGAAGTGATGTGGTTTTTTTTTTTTTGGCTGATGCTTAATAAGCATGATTCCTTGCATCATATGCCACTAATAATAATAATAAAGGGCGCAATCAGCCTAATGGTTACAACACTGGACCATATATTCCATGGACATAGGTTTGAATTCTGTCAAGAGAAAAAAAAAAAAAAAGCGAAAGTCACTTCCATCAGACCTACCTATCCCTTGGTTGAAGTTATTGCTAAGAGTAATGCCACCTCCAATAACTACCACCCACGATTTGACGCAAAACTGAAAGCTAAAGAGGTCCACCTCCAAAGCTGGATGAAGATAAGAAGTAAAAATATTAAACCTTATACAATTAGTGAGGTGCAGGATAAAGTCATTTGAGTTCAGACTTTAGGCAGAGGGGTTCAGTTCAAAAAGCTGGAGACAGTCTGTCCTTGCCCCACTAACATGGATAACAGTGGGGCAAGTGGTGCTGTCTCCTGTAACCACTATTGAGGCGTGAGACCACCCAGTAAGGAAGAAATCAACGCATGAAGTGGAGCATTGAAATGAATATGTTCATCATGCAAGCATACTACGAAGTAATTAAGCTAGACTGAGAAGACAATGCACAGGACAAGACTACACACACCAAGTAGTTGTAATGGTTACCAACTATTCAGGTCACTGAACAGCAATGGACCATTGTCATAAATAACCTGATACTCCTGCAATCTTGGAAAAAATCAAGCAGGATGTGAGTGACCAACCATAAAGAACAACAAACATGGATACAACGGAACCAGAATTGGAGGAGGAACACAAAGTACAAGAACCACAATGAGGTTACAGTATCAAGAATAAAAGAGTGAAGAAGACCCTAGCAGAATTCGAGGGAATGTTGTTGTTGTTTGGTTTTTAGGAGCATTAGGAACTAAGGCCATATTGCTCCGGGGATATGCGATGGTCATTCCCTAACCTTTCTGCATCCTCCGTATTTGGTGATTATGGGCTCAAACCCCGGTCTAATCAAGAAGCGGGTGCTACGCACTACTGCTCCTGCCTGGCTACGGAGGCACCATTTGAGGGAATGAATCCCACAAAGACCCACACCATACTAAAACAAAGACCCAACAGAATCCTGTGGCAAGTCGGAGACCAACTTAATAGGCAAATAATATTGGATTACCTCAACAACAACAACAACGAAGCAACATTAGACACCATCCACACAGCCAACAGGATGAAAGGAAGAGAAACCAGAGACCAACAGACAACAAAATGCAAATACAAGGAACCACCAGTCTGGTAAAGAGGACTACAGCAGAAGACAGAGGAGCTAAGAGTAAAGATAGGCCAACTGATCCAGTACCAATGGGGTAACAGAAGTAAGAAGCTGATCAATAAAGTGGAGGCCATCCTCAACATTCAGAAAGACAACATCCAGAGCAAACATAATCAGAGGATAGAAGAATACCTTGACAATCTTAGCAGAAATACCTGGTACTCAGTGAGACCGCGCTATTACAGAGAGAGTGCCCAGAGGAACAGATAATAGGATATTTGATGAAAACCAGAGAGAAGGGAAACAGAGTCCCCTCCCCATAACCCAAGAAGACACTCAGGCAGTTCTGGGGTAGCCTGTGGAGCAGAGAAGTTAGCTACAATCAGTGTGCAAGGATATCTTGAAAGGAAGACGTGCAATCTTTCCTTATCAAAGATTGCACGTCTTCCTTTCAAGGATATCTTGAAAGGAAGACGTGCAATCTTTGATAAGGAAAAGGACAAAGACATTAGAAACCTGAAACCCGGCAAAGTAGAGACCAATCACCTGTCTCTAAACGATAATATCTTGACCAGATGCATAATTAAGAGGATATTAAACTACTTGGAGAGCCAGAACATCATGGCCAAGCAGCAGAGGGGTTAAAGGAGATGAGCAAAGGATGCAAGGAGCAACTGACACTGCAATTATGGAGAGAGCATACAAGAAGCACTGCAACCTGTATACAGCCTACATTGGCTACTACAAGGCCTTCAACTCTGTGTCCCATAACTGGCTGATTGAGACACTGAAGATCTACAAATTCAGCCAAACAATGACACAATTCCTAGAAGCAACTATAGTCAAATGGAAGATCACCATCAAGGTCACGAACAGCATGACCAAACTAAACCCCTTCAGAAGAGGAATCTTCCAGTTAGTTGCCCTGAGCTCACTGTCCACAATGCTCAATAACAGCAAGTACAGATATACCCTAAAAGGAGGGAGGAAGAACCTGTATGCCATCTTCACCTGATGCACATTGATGATATCAGACTCTTTGCTGTAACCAAGATCAACTCCAACAGCCACTCTGAAGAGTTCAGAACTGACATTAGCATTAGCAAGGGCACATGATGCAAGAAAGCAAGCTTATATAGCATCAGCAAACAAAAAAAAAAAAAAAACACCCCCTTCTCATTTCACTCATCCACTCGCTCCAAATGTTTGTATAGTTCTGTCTTGAATCTGTTTAAGCTATCAACTTCTACAATGACAGATGGAAGTTTGTTCCAGCAATCAACCACCTGCTGGGTAAAGACAAACTTCCACACATCTATCCTACAACTGTCTTTCCTCAATTTGAATTTATGCTCTTTCAGGCGATTATTCTGAGCAAGAGGAAGAATCCCATCAGCATTGAGCATGCTTAAACCATGCAAAAGTATCAAATTCCATTCAAAGATCCAAATATATGATATCAAAATTATTCTTTGCATCCAGTTCCTTTGTGACTACATCATAGTATCCAAACAAATTGGTCAGACAAAACATTTCCTTAACAAACCCATGCTGGGTCCGAGCTATAAGTGAAGTCTTGTCTAGATGATTCTGCAATGCTTCTTTAACCAGTGCCTCCATCAATTTTTCTGGAACAGAAGTTAAACTAACAGGTCGGTAATTACCTTTGATCTTCCTTTGTGTCTTGTTTTGATCCTCCTTTGTGGATTGGGGTCACATTTGCACATTTCCAGTCCATGGGTACCTCCCCTGAGTCCAAGGAAGTTGTCATAATTATGACTAATGGTTTGCTTACTTCCTTTGCTGTCTCCTTTAATATTAATGGATAGATTCCATCCACCCCCAGGTGCCTTTCTTGTGTTTATCTTCTTTCACAATTTCTCCTCCACTTTACTCTCAGTTATTACAAGATTATCTAGCTTACTGCCAGAGTTTAATACACCTCTGGCATTCTCTTCACTGAATAACACCTCATGTGTGAATGTAGATGCAAAATATTCATTTAGTTTGTTAGCTACCTGAGCAGGATCATCAACAGTTGAACCATCGATATCAAGTGGACCAATCTGATTCATCCTCTTCCTACTAGAGTTTACACAAGTAAAGAACTCTTTGCAGTTTTTCTTTGCATCTTTTGCAAAAGATTTCTCATAATTTGCCTTTGCCTGCCTAACCTCTGTTTGTGACTTGGTTACAGACCAGATTATATCTATCATAGGCTTCTGTGTCACCTGTTAATTTATATGTATCCTATGCATTTTTCTTCACTGCCACATGTCTAATTAGTTCATCTGACATCCATTTAGGCCTAAATCTTGAACAATATTTCTTAGTTGGTATGAAAAGCCTAGTAGCTTCCAAGATTATTTCTTTGAATGCTTCCCATTTTGAATTTGCTATTGGTAACATCAGTCGATCCCATCGTATAGAATTTAAATATGGTCTCAGACCACCGTAGCCACCTTTATGAAACAAAAACCCTTCCCTTTACCCTTGATGGTAGTTACCTCTTTGAGTAAATCCCACTTCAGCACACTGTGATCACTGCCACCTAGTGGTTCCTTTATCTGAAGATTCTTAATGCATGAAGAATCACTACTCATAATCAGATCAAGAGTATTACTCCCTCTAGTTGCCGCCTGAACATGCTGCTGTAGAAAACAATCATCCAAAAAATCCACAAAAGCCTTTCTAGTGTGGGAGTGACCAACCCACAAATTCTAGACAATCTGTGGAAAATTAAAATCCCCCATTATAAGACACACTGATTTACTGGCCCACTCTATTTCTATGCATAATTGCTCATTATACTCATCAGATTCATTAGGCCTATAACATACACCTACTCTCATTTTTCCTTTCTCAGTGCTTATGTCACACCAAACAGACTCAACATTGCATTGTTTACCAACAACAATTGGATGCATTTGATGTGATGTGTTTTTTAACTGACAGCATAACCTATCCTCTCTTCCTGTCCTGTATCTTTTCTGTACACATTGTACTCCCCAAATTCCAGTTCTGCACTGCTTACGTCTGTGTGACACCATGTCTCTGATATCCCAACAATATCTGCCTTTGATGTCTTGACCAGCACTTCAAGCTCATAAAATTTATTAACTATATACTCCTAGCATTGGTGTTCATGCAAGTATACATACACCTGTTTCTACTCTTAGTTACCCTAACACAGCCCATGTATTTACTTGTGCCACTATGACTCACAGCAGTCCTGGAAATCCCCATTGCCTTGCTTTCCAGGCTGCTGCTCAATTGCATTAAAACAGAAGCAGTGCAAGAATCACTTTCACCTCTGCCAGCGGCTACTGTTAATCTATTAGTCTGTGTATCCCCCCAAGCTAGCGTTTTCCAACTCACCTAATTCTGCTCGATAGCATTTATATTTAAGTGTATCCCATCCCTGTAGAAGCAGTCTCTCCTGGTAACAAGCATAGACCAGGCTGAGAAAAATTCTACCCCTTGACCCTTGCATAATCTCTCCCAGGGCCAAATTGATCGACAAGGCTCTCATCATATACTCCCTCCTATCGTGTCTGGGCAGAATTGCAGACACTTTCAAATTCAACCCTAACTCATGGCTTTTTTTCGACATTGATCTGTACTTGTTAAGTAATTCCTCCGGTCTCCTACTCTTAATATCATTAGTGCCAACATGTACAACAATATCATCCTTTGTGCCCTTAAAAGATGATATCTGCTCTATGTCATTAACCTTTGCCCCTGGCAGACATACCTTGGTCGAGTTTCACCTATCCTTTTTACACAATATGTTCCCTGACAATAGAGTCACCGACAACAACTAGTTCCTCTGGGACCAGCACATTCTGCCTTGGGGATTGCTGCTATGTTGTTTGATGTTCAAGTGCATCGTCTCTGATATCCCAACAATACTGCTGAGTTGGCACCTGATTTCCTCACACTCCTTTCATCGCGCACACACACACACAAAGACATTCCCCTTGGCAATATTATGTCCCATTCCTGATTGCTCCACAATCATCAAACAAGCAATCTTCAAATAAGAGGAATCTTCCAGTTAGATGCCCTGAGACCACCACAGTTCATGTCTAGCACTGAACGCACTGTCCACCATGCTCAATAACAGCAAGTACAGATATATCCGTAAAGAATGGAGGAAGAACCTGTATGCTGTCTTTCTCACCTGATGCACATTGATGATATCAGACTATGCTGCAACCAAGGGTCAACTCCAACAGCTACTCTGAATCACTGAAGAGTTCAGCACTGACTGCAGGATATAATTTGGCACAGAGAAATTTGGATGAAACAATTAGCCGAATACCGGTGAAGAGATTGAAGCCATGACAGAGGGAGAGACCTACAAACATCTGGAGATCAAAGTCTTCCTGGCTGAGAAATACCATCAGATACTTAGGATCCTGCAAAAATCAGTGCTGAATGGCCGGAACATGGTCATAGCCATAAACACTTAGGCAGTACCACTACTAACATACTCCTTCGGGATCACATATTATACCAACATCAAGCTGGAGGAGAGTATGAGATTTATCAGGATAATGATGACCAAGAACTGTTGACACCACCCAAAGTGGGCCATTGAGTGATTGACAACAGAATGGAAAGGAGGTTGGGAGGGGATTGACTAATCACATTGAACAAGGGAAGAAGGCGATTAAGAACCTGTTGGATTACTTCCAGGAAACAGCACCAATCAATCAAGCCAGAAGAAAGACAAATGGTGCACAACACTCAACTTCAACAAGGAGGGCCCTACAAGGGCAAAGATGACACTCCATGGCAGACACTACAATGACCCAACAAGACTACATATATAAGATGGCTTCCAACACTTGCCTCATAAACGATTCTTGCTCGCCATCTAAGACTATGTAATTAACACTGGACTACCAGCCTGATGGACCAGGGCTCGAGTCCTGCTTTCGCAGAAGTGAATGCGTCTTCACCACACTATAATGATAGTAATAAATTAGAATAATAATAAAAAATAAAATAAATAATAAAATAAATATAGCAAAAGTTGCTCCAGTGGACCTACCTTCCCCAAGGGTGGACTGACGGTTAAGTTAGATAGTGCCGCCATCTGGTGTCATCCCCAAGAACTAACACTACCACTGGATGCAAGCCGAAGCTCAACAGGTCCACCTCCATAGATGGAAGATGTCGGAGAGAAATAATAATCATACTGCATCAAGTGTGGTGCAGGATAGTCACTTGCGTTCAGGCCTTAGGCAGAGGGGATCGGTTCGAAAAGTTGGAAAGATTCCCGAGGAAGGCAGTGGAGCAAGTGGTGCTGTCCCTGTATGGCTATCACAAGAGAAGGGCAAGATCATCCAGTCCAACTAACTGGAAGTGTTTCCTGCACAACTGTGCTAGTGACCACCCAGGAAGAAAGAAAATGCCAATGCATGAAGTGGCGCATTGAAATGAATACGTATATCATGTGAGCATACCATGAAATAACCAAGCTAGAGATTGATATGGCAATGTACAGGTCAAGACTACATATGAAGTGGCTGAAATGATTCCTGGATATTCAAGTCACCGAACAGCAGACCAGAGAAGGACCTGATAGCTTCTCAATCTTGGAAAAAATCAAGCAGGATGTGAGTAATCAACTACAAAAAACAAGGAATATGGACAACATGGAACCAGATGAGGAAAAGCAAGAAGAAATATAACCCAGAGCAGCTGTGGTGGAAAGAGACAAGGTCATCATGATATCCAGAACAGAGGATGAGTGGAAGAAGGCCTTAACAGAATTCAAAGGAATCGATACCACAAAGGCCCATGTGATACGGAAGAAGAGACCCAATAGGATCCTGTGGAGAGTCACAGACCACCTCAATTGGGAAATAATACATTACCTTGACAACAATGGTGCAACACTGGAGGCCACCATGCAGCTGTATACTGTGCTGCCATAGCAGCCACTATGACTGATGGAAGAGAAACAAGAGGCCAGCAGCAGAAGAACCGAAAAAAGAAGGAGCCACCAGCATGGGAAAGAGACTTCAGCAGAAGACAGAAGAATTAAGAGTCAAGATAGACCAATAACCCAGTACTAAATGGGGCAAAAGGAGTACGAAATTGATTGGAAAAGTGAAGAATCAAGAGAGACAGCACCCATAGCAAACATGAGTCCAAAAATCAGAGAATAGGTGAATACTTGGACACACTGAAGCAGAACCTCCTTGCCCTCAGTAAGACTATGCTGATAAAAAGAGAGCTCCCCGAGAAAAATAAACAACAGTATTTACAATGAGTACCAAACAGCCTTCTACAGAAGTTTCAGAGAAGAGAGGAAATACGGAAACAGACCACCTGAGCAGAAGACAATCAAGGAGTTCTGGAGCAACATATGGAGCAGTGAAGTAAGGCATAACAGCTGACCCCCCTGGATAGATTTAGAATGGAAGAAAACCAAGGACGTACAAGAGATGAGAGCGAGAGGGAGAGAATTGGGAGGAAGAAATAAAACAGTTGATCAGGAACTCCGACAACTGGTGAACCTCAGGAAAAAATAATGTACATAACTACTGGTATACAACTTGTGTGTGCAAGCACCTACTAGAGCAGTTCACCAGAATGATAAAGCACCCAAAGAGTTTCTCACTCAAAGGAATCACATATCTGAAGCCTAAGGACCAAGATACAAGAAAACTGGCAAAATACAGGCCAATCATCTGTCTCCCAACGACGACAAGATCCTGACCAGCTGCATAACCAAGAAGATATCAGACCACTTGGAGAGGCAGAACATAATGGCCGAACAGCAGAAAGGATGCAAGGAGCAATTAACCACAGATGCCGCAGTTACAGAGAAAGCATACAAAAAGTGCCACAACTTGTACACGGCCTACTTCGATTGCAGCAAGGCCTTCTACATTGTGCCTCATAGATGGCCAATAGACGCTAAATCTCTAAAAAGTCAATCTGACAGTGACAAACTTCCTAGAAGCAATGATGGTGAAATGGAGTACCACCATTAAGAACAAGAACATCACAAGCAGACCAATCCCCATCAGAAGAGGAATCTTTCAGGGAGATGACCTGAGCCTGTTGTGGTTGTCTAGCATTCAACCACCATTCACTATGCTCAACAGCAGCATGTAGTAGTAGTAGTAGTGGCACATGATGCAAGAAAGCAAGTGTAGGAGCTTATGCAGCATCAGCCAAAAAAAAAAAAAAAAAAATCACACCATTCCCTCCAAATGCCTGTCCAGTTCCTCCTTAAATTTATTTAACCTATCAACTTCCACAACAACAGATGGAAGTTTGTTCCAGCAATTAACCACCCGCTGGCTAAAGGCAAATTTCCGCACATCTATTCTACATCTGTCCTTTCTTAATTTGAACTTATGTCCCCGTAGGTTCGTAATCTGAACAAGTGGAAGGATCCCATCAGAATTCAGCGTGCTCAACCCATTCAAAGCCTTATAGACCTCAATCAGATCACCGCGCAGGTGCCTAGTCTCCAGCCACTGCAATTTGCAAAACTTAAGCCTCTCTTGGTAAGAGTATCCCTTCATTCCCCTCACCAATCGTGTTGCTCTTCTCTGTACACGCTCAAGCAAATCTACATCCTTCCTAAAATGAGGCCTCCAGACCTGTACGCAGTACTCAAGGCGTGGCCTAATCATTGCCTTATACAGAGGGACAATCACCTCCTTTTCCCTGCTAGCAAAATTCCTATATATCATGACAAAACCCCATGACCTGCCCTAGCAGCCTGTCTGCATTGCTCAGAAAACTTCATATCTGACTGCACAATTACTCCCAGGTCTTTTTCATTTTCTACCACCTTAAGTATAGTACCACACAGTTGGTACGTTTCTCTGGGGTTACTTCTACCCATATGCAGTACTTTGCATTTGTCAAGGTTAAACTTCAGTTGCCACTTCTTAGCCCATCTGCCCAAATTATCTAGATCCTGTTGCAGTAGCTCACTGCCATTACTGTCATTAACAACCCTGCCAACCTTTGTGTCATCTGCAAACTTCGACATTAAGCCTGATATACCTTCATCAATATCATTGATAAATACACAAAACAACAGTGGACCCAACACCGAACCCTGTGGGACTCCACTAATAACATTAGTCCACGAAGAGCAGCACCCATTGATTACCACCCTCTGTCTTCTCCCACTTAACCATCCTTTTATCCATTGTAGCAACTTACCCTTAATACCATTCTGCTCCAATTTGTACAGTAGTCTTCCATGCGCAACAACGAAATGGGCAGAGGGAAGAGCAACAAGATTAGTGAGGAGGGAAAAGGATGCTCTTGCCAAGAATTGCTTCAGTTTTATGAACTGCAGTGTCTGGACACTAGGTACCTACGAGGAAATTGATAGAGGTGTTTTTTAAGGGCTCTGAATGGATTGATCAGTTTGCTTGCTTGCTTACACACCCACACACACACACACACACTACATTCAAATAGTTAATAAATTCCCATTTAAGGTTATAGAGGTGGACAGTTTGATAAATTCAAGGAAGAACTAGACAAACTGTTAGAGGTGAATGGACAGGTGATATGGGAAGTGTTATTTTTTTACTGATTCTGAATATGCTTGCTTTCTTGCATCATTTGCCATTTCGGCAAAGATAAAGAAAGCCTGCACGAGAAGCATGCAAAAGTTCGATGAAATTTACCGGTAAAAGAACTTTGCCGTAACGGCATTTGTATTATTGCTCGCTCGGTAAACAGATGGTGGGTGTTATCGGGCAGGAGTAGAAATTGAATCCCATGGGAGATTGAAACCCTCCCGAAGTGGAGGGGGGTAACCTGACCTTTTTTCTTTAGAATCACTAGTGGATAAATTGTTTATTAAGAAAAAAAAAAAAGGTAAAGGAAGCCCACACAAGAAGCACGGCAAACTTCCAAAAGGTTTACCATTGAAACTACGTTACAAACATTTTTTACCATGCCAGAACTACCAATATGACTCTGTTCGTGATTCAATTAGTGATTCTAAAGAAAAAAAACATAAGGTTACCCCCCTCCACTTTGGGAGGGTTTCAAGCTCCCGTGGGATTCAATTTCTACTCCAGACCGATAACACCCACAGTCTCTTTACCGAGCGAGCAACAATACAAATGACGTTACAGCAAAGTACAGTCAGTCCTCGTATAGCACGATAGTTGTGTTCCTAGAAACCCCCGTGCAATGCAAAATCGTGCAATATAAACAACAGGTCCTATGGGAAAAATAGGGTTAGGTGCCGACCACCCAAGATTGAACACACATTTGTAACCAAAACATTACCAAACACAATAAATAATGGTAATAAAATACTTACGTATTTTATTACGACTATTACGTAATAAAATATTGCTAATGCTTTTGCTTCTATCATAAGCAAACTTGTTTTTTGTTTGATTTTCTATCCAAACAGATGAGAGCTGTTCCATCTCTTCCAATTCCTTGTGTCTTAATCTAATGGCTTTTAATTACACTTTGAGTTGTTCCTGCTATGAAAGTGTTTTTTTTTATTTTCTCTGCATTCTTTGAAATTCTCGGCGTTGCCTCATTTAGGCTTGTAGCCTGTGCAATATCACATGATCTTTCATTTCGCTCAAAGCGCTTCACAATTTCATATTTTTTCTCTATCGACAGAGGCGGACTGGCCATAAGCCTTACTGGGGAAACCCCAGTGAGCTGGAGGCCGGTGTGATTTTGGCCATAAACCATAGTATGAGGCCACTATAAATTTTCCAGGGTAAGAATTTTTGACCCAGTCCACCTCTGTTTATCGATATTGCTTTTCTTTTTCTCTCTGAATCTGCAGTGTCTTCACCAGGACGCTTCCTTTTCACACCTTTTAAGTATTTTACTCATTTTTAGGGAATAAATCACAATTACAAAATGGGGAGGCACGCTTGATACACATAAACAAAGCTGCACGCGTGTAGCAACTGAATAAACAACACCGTAAAGGCAGAGATACACTATTAACACCGCACATTTTACTAAAGCACATTTCTAGGGGTTACTACCATAAAACAATAAAAACAATTTCCAGTTGCATTGCTGCTATTGGAATCTGTTATAAACTGGTAGTAAACTCGATCTAATTGCATTTGCAATTATACTGATAGCTGGAATTGTGTTGGTTTTTACGTTATTATGGTGAAATGTATTTCACCTTCACTGATATAAAGAACATAAATACATTTTCAGAATCTTCTCTTCATTCCTATCGTGTTGCGTTCAGTTGGGGTGATTCCGGTCCGACTGCCATTTCTTGTAAACACAGAGGCGAATCGTGCATAAGCGAATTTGGTTTGTGTTATATAAGATATCGTTCCCCTATTTATAAATCGTGTATCATCGAATTTGTGTAGTGTAAACACGTGTTATACGAGGACTGACTGTACTTTTACCGGTAAATTTCATTGAACTTTTGCGTGCTTCTCGTGCAGGCTTTCTTTACCTTAGCCACCATTTCTAATACTAACACTGGTATTTTCATGTGATAGTAACATGAAAATGTTATGCAAAACTAAAATCATCAAAAGTGTCTACTGCTGTTATGTTCATCTTTGATGACACTGAGATTTTCTGACAAGATCACATTTCTTTTTTTCTCTTAGATAGAAGAAGTTTATAGAACTAATCCCATACTTTGATAGATATATAGGATTAGTTCTATAAACAGAATACTGTATTTATGCAGGAACTAATTTGTATTTCTTGAAAATAACAATCAGAAGGATTAAATATTATATTTTACCTGCAATATCTTATCTCCAGGATGTAAAGTTGCACTGGCAGGACCATTTGCAACAACACTAGCAACATAAACACCCTATAAAACAAAAGTTAAAAAATTATAAAAAATAGTTTAATAATATTCTTAATTTTTTAAACAAAATAAAATAATTTTCTACATTAATTGAAAGCAACAATTTAAGTCCAATTTTTATATAGCAAAAACTTCTCCACACAGAGTTATAATTTGCAAGGGCACCATACTGCTGGAATTACAACGGGGGAATTGCAGCATCTATAGTTCTCTTTATAATTATATGCAAACATATTAAAAATTATGGTACATAAATTTATAATATGCTGCACTGTAACGTTTAGACAAAAAATGGCTACTTAAGATTAGAAAATAGCACAACACTGTAATTGCTGTGTAAGCCTATTGACTTTTCTAATTAAATATTTTTTGTGAAATCTTTCCTCAGATAGAATTAGGGTGCTGTGTTCTGTAAGCATGCAAATAAACATTTCAAGTAATGTGGAATTTAACTGATGACTGGAAATTACCAATGTTCAAATGTGGCAATGAGAGTTCTGAAAGACCCTGCACTAATCTTGGTGTTACTATTTTTTTTTTTTTAGTTTTGTGTAAACATGTATGGTTCTTCTTCTTGTTGGATTGTTGATGCTACTTCTGGGATATTAGATACTATTCATTTTATGTTTGAATTATTATGTAAAATGGTTTCTTTGTATATTATTATTTATTTATTTTGTGAAATATATATTATGGATGACACTCCCAATTACAGTAAGAAATAATAAAATAAATATTTTATATTAAATTAAAATAAAATAATGCCAGATATAAGGATATAAAATATTAATAACAATAAACACATATATATAGGTGGGTCAGAAAACTGCTAGTTGGGGGGGAGGATTCACAGCCTCAGGGGCTCATATCTGGTTAAGTATGGGCTTGGCAAACCTAAGGTCCTGAGCTGGATATCATTATTCTTCTCTTTCTTGCCTTCTTGGTGATTCCCTTCTACTTCTGACTCTCTCTCTCTCTCTCTCAGGGCAAGGTGGGATTTTTTTTTTTTTTTTGCTGGTGCAGCATAAGCCTCGGGCTTCCTTGCACCATATGGCTAATAATAATAATAATAATATGGTAAAGAGATCGAAGCCATGGCAGAGGGAGAGGCCTACAAATACTTGGGGATGATGCAGGCTCAGCAGTTTCAGTACAAGGAAATTAAGGCCTGCCTGACCGAAAAATACCATCAGAGACTTAGAAGCCTGCTGAAAGCAAACCTGAACAGAGGGAACACAGTTAAAGCTATAAACACCTATGCAGTCCCAGTGCTAACATACTCCTTCAGGGTCATAGATTGGACTAACACCGAGCTGGATATCATAAGAAAGACAAGGACAATGATGACCAAGAGCCGCCAACACCACCCGAAATAAGCCATGGAGAGACTGACAATTGCCCGGAAAGGAGGAGGAAGGGGCCTGATAGACCTCATCGAGCAACAGAAGACAGCAATTGCTAACCTGAAGGATTATTTCCAGAAACGCACAGCAGCACTCCAGCAGGCCATAAGGAAGATAAGACAAGCGGTACACCCCACTCAACCTAAGCGAGAAGTCACCTCCCAGCCAGGAGGCACAGATAAAGCTAGAAAGATGGGCAGAGAAGACATTCCATGGTAGACACTACATGATCTCTACACTACATGAACACTACACTGGCAACCTGCAGAAAATACATGGGGAAAAAAATCAGGAAGTACACGAACCTAAGACAGGAGATCAAAGAGATGTGGCATATGCAACAAGTAACGACAATCCTGATCATTGTGTCAACCACAGGTATGGTGCCAAAGACCCTACATAACAGCCTAGCAGCAATAGGTCTCCCCGCGAACACCTACAAGGAACTCCAGAAAGTTGTAATCCTGAACACCTGTAGGATAGTCAGAGAGTTCCTCGACCAACAGTAACACCAGACATAACAACCACCACCCTGTGTACTTGGTAGCAATACCTATCACAAGGTGGAACCCCCAATCAGGGAGAAATAATATAAGAGCAATAATAATATATCAAATATATATGCTAAGCAGAAGTGTGTATGATGCTGAATTTTCAAGCACTTAATTTTTCTAAGCTTGAAAATGGCAGACTAATGCTTTTATGTTTATGATGATTTACTCCCTCTTTATCAGCAGAATTAATAAATGTTATTTCACTGAAAATACAAAATTATATTTACGAAGTATAGCAATCTAATAACGGTAACTAAAAGGTGAGGCACTGGTATACTCCAATAATTGGGGAGGGGGGGAGGTGGAGAAATTTTTTTTTTTTCTGAAAAGGAAGAAAAAAAATTTGTTCAGGCTTCTTCAGCTGCCATAACCTGGAATTTAAGTTTTTCATGTTTTGCTCAGTGTACTGGTTGTTGGATTAAATTCATGTTAATATGCATTTTTCAGGAAATATAAATCATTCTTAACACTGCTTTTTTTAAATTCAAATAAAATTATTTTAATAAAAACCTTGTTGAAGCAAGCAAACTTCAGTCGATTTTTGAATTAGCTCTTCAGTGCAGAACCCCTTAAAAGCACAATTGGTATGATTTTCTTTAAACCATTTTTTTGCAGTAAGCATGTAATAAGCTTTTTGTGTGTGGGCTCTGCAGAGCACACACATTTTTTCTCCCCCAAGTTCATTTCAAATTTCAAAGTACAGTAAGTTAAACTAGTCCTCTGAGTGCTGCCATCTCCTATCTGTGTTTCTAAGTGATTATAGATAGTTTATAATAGATTTCAGCACAAAAACAGATTTTTAAATCATAGGAGATTGTGCCTGTCAGCCACTGTTGTCTAATTTATGTACAAAAGCTAAAATTCTCTGGAATTCAGACCCAGAAATTGATGAAACTGAATAGTGATACATGAATATACATATATATACAGGTGTTTCAGTTAAACGTTTCAGAACTTCTAAGAGGGGTAGGGTACATCCTGACAACTCGAAATCAAATAGCAATGTGGGGTCGGAAATGCTTTCCTGAAGCGGTGTTGTACACAGAAGCACCATAAAGAAAAGAGACCGTAAGTGAGAAATTGTTTTAATAATACATGAAAAGAAGCAAAAGGTACATTGATTAAAGTAAGTGTTCGAAGTTTCTTCCACGGGCTACAATGCACGCCTCACATCTCCGACGCATGGACATCCGAACATTCTGGAATACTCCAGGTGAATTTCGAATTTCTTCGGCAGCTACTGCGATTCTTGCAACCAGCTCCTCAGCATTGTCAACAGGGGTGTCATAAACTAGTGATTTCATATGACCCCAGAAATAAAAATCAAGACATGATAGGTCGGGTGACCGAGCAGGCCAACGCACGGGACCACCACGTCCGATCCACTGTTGACCAAATGTGACATCCAGGTAGTTACGAACATCTTCGCTATAATGGGCAGGGGCTCCATCGTGTTGGAACCACATTGTCTGTTGCATCGATGCAGCAATCTGTTCATCTCTCAAAAGTTGTGGCAATACTTGCAGAAAGATCAAGTAGATAGGTCCGGTTAGACGACACGGTAACAGGTAAGGTCCGATGAGGTGATCTCCCATAATACCGGCCCATACATTGACCGAAAATCGAATCTGTGCTGCACGACGTCGTATTGCATGCGGGTACTCGACCGCCCAGATATGGTCGTTATGCGTATTGAAAATTCCTTCCCTTGTGAAGGATGCCTCATCGGAAAACAACACTTCAGCAGGAAAAAGGGGATTTGTAGCACATTTTCCAAGGTACCACTGTGCGAAAGCAATACGAGGTGCATAATCCTCCGGTTGCTGTGTCTGGACACGCTGCACGTGAAACGGATGCATGTCTTGTTCTCGGAGAATCCTCCAGACGCTGCAATGGGAAACCCCGACTGCGTTTGCTAGACTTCGTGTACTCGTTCTTGGATTCCCCTGTACATGCTGCAGCACATTCTGTTCGACGGCTGGAGTCCGTGCTATTCTTACCCTGTCCCTGTCAGCTCTTTCAAATGAACCTCTCTCAGCTAACCTCTGGTGCAGTCTTGCAAAGAAATTATGACTGGGAATACGCCTCGTCAGATATCGTTCCGCGTACAAACGCTGTGCGGCTGGCCCACTACAATTTGCAGCCCCGTACGCCAAATGCATATCGGCTAACTCTGCGTTCGTGTAATCATCCATCCTACTAACTTGGCGTTCTTGTTCAAGAAATTCGAAATTCGCCTGGAGTATTCCAGAATGTTCGGATGTCCATGCGTCGGAGATGTGAGGCGTGCATTGTAGCCCGTGGAAGAAACTTCGAACACTTACTTTAATCCATGTACCTTTTGCTTCTTTTCATGTATTATTAAAACGATGTCTCACTTACGGTCTCTTTTCTTTATGGTGCTTCTGTGTACAACACCGCTTCAGGAAAGCATTTCCGACCCCACATTGCTATATGATTTCGAGTTGTCAGGATGTACATTACCCCTCTTAGACGTTCTGAAACGTTTAACTGAAACACCCTGTATAGAACAAAGTACCTTAAAAAATAATTGAAGTAATGACAATTTTTTTTTAATCTTTTTTAGAATTTCTTTTACTCTGATTTTCATTTTGATATAATTTTACTCTAATAATTTGCAACAAAATCAAAATAATAACAAATTAATATTTAAAAGCATGCGTACAAAAATTTTTTCAGTTTTATGAATATCAAAATTTCATGAAAAGCTTACTCCTCGGGATCCACATGTGTTTATAAACTCATTCCTGTAGAGGTTACATGAGATATGTACTGAAGGAAGTTTCAATGTATTGTATTTGTTAATAGTGTTATTATTATTATTATTCTTAGCCATATGGTGCAAGGAAGCCTGAGGCTTATGCTGCACCAGCCAAAAAAATTCCTGCATTACCCAGAGAGAGAGAGAGAGAGAGAGAGTCAGAAGTAGAAGGGAATCACCAAGAAAGAGAAGAATGATGATAACCAGCTCAGGACCCTGGGTGTGCTAAGCCCATACTCACCAGATGTGAGCCCTAGAAATGAAGTATTAATATTACATCAAATATAGTGGTTCTGAAAACGCCAATTCATATACAGGCAAAGAGGCCTCATAGCATCACAGATGCACTTTTGTTACCAAAAAATGATGCAATGTTATGAAACTAGGGTTGCATTCGTAGACAACTAACTAAAAGCACATTTTATGGATAAGCAATTCTTCCAAATAACTTTTGAAAACCAGTTATTACAAAAGCAGGACAAGGAACCAATAAAACTAAAAATTGGTTTGTTGGCCACCTTTAATAAATAGGCAAAAGCTTTCCTGAAATCCAAGTACAGATAACCCTCGTATAACACGGTAGTTAGGTTCTTATAAAATGTTGTGTTGTGTGCGAAACCGTGTTATACAGGACTAAGAAAAAGTACAAAAAGGAGGGTTACGTTGCAAGCTAACAACAAATACACTATTTCGTTAACAAAATGTTAACAAAACTAACAAAAATACATTCAAAAAATTGAATGTATTTTTGCATTTAAAAAATCAGTAATCTGGGTTTGATTGCTTTTGCTTGATAAATCTTTGTGAATTCCATCATATGGAACTAAGCATTTTTGAAATTCCCTTTTGAACTTTGGGCTGCTTTCAGTCAAGAATCTGCATTCAAAAAATAAGATTCTAATTGATCGACTAATTTTATGCCTTCCTCTATGCTTTTTAGTGTAAAATTTGGAAGTTTAGAATTTTCATCTGTGCTATCATCCTCTGAATTGATTTGATAGATTTTAATAGATTTTACTGATTAATTTTCCTGTAACAATGGCGGATATTTACGAACGGTAAACACGTGTATTTGATACCCTTTCCGATACTAAGTAATACCTACAAAATCTCTATCTAAGTTACTTTAAACTTAAGTACCGTAATAGGAATATAAAGCTACTCTAGAAAATAAGTTAATATGTCAATTTAAACTAATAAAGCAGAAAATAAATCAGAAAAAACTTCTCTGTTCCCTTAACCAATCTTACCCATTCCAGCAGATCTACATCCTTCTTAAAATGAGACCTCTAGACCTGTATACAGTATTCAAGATGTAGTCCAATCATGGCCTTGTACATAGGGATAAGTCCAGTTATATTGAAGGAGGTAGCAATGGAAGTAAGCACACTCTTAGCCATAATTATAAGAGGATCAATAGATTCAGAAGAGGTCCCCATAGACCGGAGATGTGCAAAATTTGTATCCCAATTCACAAAGGGGTTCAAAGGGTGACACAAATAATTATAGACCTGTTATAGTTTAACTTCTGTTCAGGGGAAAATAATACTCACTGGTTAAAGAAGTAATGCAGGATCACCTAGACAAGACTGCAGTAATAGTTCAGACACAACATGGGTTTGTTGGGGGAAGTCTTGTCTCACAAATCTGATTGGATACTACGATATGGCCGAAAAGGAATTGGATGCAAAAAATAATTTTGAGATCATATAATTGGATTTCAGAAAAGCTTTTGATACTGTTGGACATGGAAGACTGCTGTACAAATTGGAGCGGTACGGCATTCAGGGCAAGTAGCTGCAATGGATAAAGGGATGGTTGACTGGGAGACGACAGAGAGTGGTAATAAACGGATACTGCTCTTTATGGACTAATGTTATTAGTGGAGTACCCCAGGGTTCGGTGTGGCTTTCCAATGGATAAATGGATGGTTGAGTGGGAAATGAGAGAGAGTGGTAATAAACGGACACTGCTCTTTGTACACTAATGTTATTAGTGGAGACCCCCAGGGTTCAGTGCTGGGCCCATTGTTGTTTTGTGTATTTATCAATGATATCAATGAAAGTATATATCAGGCTTAATATCCAAGTTTGCAGATGATACAAAGGTTGGCAGGGTTGTTAATGACAGTAAAGACAGTATGCTACTGCAACAGGATCTAGAAAAGTTAGGCAGATGAGCTGAGAAGTGGCAAATGCAGAGTACTGCATATGGGTAACAGTAGCTCAAGAGAAATGTACCAACTGTGCTGTACTACACTCAGGCAAGTGGAGCATGAAAAAGACATGGGGGTATTTGTGCAGTCAGATATGAAGTTCTCTGAGCAGTGCAAACGGGCTGCCAGAGTAGGCCATTCAAGTCTAGTCAATGATATATAGGAATTTTGGTAGTAGAGACAAGGAGGTGATTATCCCTTTGTATAAGGAAATGGTCTGGCCACATCTTCAGTACTGCATACAGTTCTGGAGGCCTCATTTTTGGAAGGATGTAGAGTTGCTAGAACAAGTGGGGCTCACATCTGGGGAATATGGGCTTGGCACACCCAGGGTCCTGAGCTGGATATCATCTTTCTTCTCTTTCTTGGGGGGTCAGAAATAGAATTATCTTCTATTTCTGACCCCCTTTCTCTCTCTCTCAGGGGTAACTAAGAATTTTTTTTTTTTTTTTTTTTTATGGTTGGTGCAGCAAGAGCCTCAGGCGTCCTTGCACCATTTGGCTAATTATAATAAGTGCAAAGAAGGGTAACAAGACTGGTGAGAGGAACAAAGGGGTGCTCTTACCAACAAAGGTTTAAGTTCTGTAAGTTGCAGCATCCAAAGACTAGGCACCTGCAAGGTGATCTGATTAAGGTGTATAAGGCCTTGAATGGTTAGAGCAGGCTCAATGCTGATGGGATTCTTCTGCTTGCTCAAATTACAAACCCAAGAGGGCATAGATTCAAATTAAGGAAGGACGTTTGTGGAATAGAGGTGTGGAAGTTGATAACTTAAATAAATTTAAGGCTGAACTAGACAAACAGGTCCAGGGTATGTCTGCCAGGGGCAAAGGTTGATCACGTTGTAGAGCGGATATCATCTTTTAAGGGCAGGTGATATAGTTGTACACGTTGGCACTAATGATATTACGAGTAGGAGACTGGCGGAATTACTTAACAAGTACAGGTCACTGTTGAAAAAAAGCTGTGAATTAGGGTTGAATTTGAAAGTGTCTGCAATTCTGCCCAGACACGATAGGAGGGAGTATATGATGAGAGCCCTGTTGATCAATTCGGCCATGGAAAGACTGTGCAAGGCTCAAGGAGTAGAATTTTTTTCAGCCTGGTCTGTACTTGTTAACAGAAGAGACTGTTTCTACAGGGATGGGATACACTTAAATAGAAAGAGTGCAAGAATGTTTGCTGATGCTATCGAGGCAGTGTTAGGTGGGTTGGAAAACTGCTAGATTGGGGGGGGATACAAGGACCAATAGATTAACAGTAGCCACTGGCAGAGGTGAAAGTGATTCTTGCACTGCTTCTATTGGAATGAGCAGCAGCCTGGAAAATAAGATACAAGATATTTCAGAGACTGCTGGGAATCATTGGGGTACAAGTAAACACATGGGTTGTGTTAGGGTAGCTAAGAAAAAGAACATTTGCATGTATACTTGCGTGTACACCAGTGCTAGGAGTTTAGTACATAAATTTGAGGTATTGCTCAAAATATCAAAGGCAGATATTGTTGGGATTTCAGAGACATGGTGTCACACAGATATAAGGAATGCAGAATTGGAATTTGGGGAGTACAATGTCTACAGAAAGGATAGACAGGATAGGAAGGGAGGAGGGGTTATGCTATTAGTTAAGAAATACATAAAATCCAAGGAAGTGAAGCGAGGACAGCGCTGGACAGTGCAGTGTCGAATCAGTTTGGTGCGACATAAGCATTGGGAGATCAAAATTGAGAGTAGGAGTGTGCTATAGGCCTAATGACTCTGATGAGTATAATAAGAAACTGGACAGGGAAATAGAGTGGGCCAGTAAATCAGAGAGTCTTATAATGGGGGATTTTAATTTCCCAGATATTGACTGGAATTTGGGGGCTGGCCACTCACACACTAGCAAGGCTTTTGTGGATTTATTGGATGATTGTTTTCAACATCAGCATGTTCGGGAGGCAACTAGAGGGAATAATACTCTTGATTTGATTATCAATAGTGATTCTTCATGCATTAAGAATCTGCAGATAAATGAACCACTAGGTGGCAGTGGTCACTATGTGCCGAAGTGGGATTTACTCAAAGAAGTAAATACCATTAGGGGTAAAGGAAAGGGTTAGTGCTTTCATAAAGGCGACTACGATGGACTGAGACAGTATTTAAATTCTATACTGTGGGACCAACTGATGACGTTACCAACAGCAAATTCAAAATGGGAAGCATTCAAAGAACTTATCTTGGAAGCTACTAGGCTTTACATACCAACTAAGAAATATTGTTCAAGGTTTAGGCCTAAATGGATGTCTGATGAACTAATGAGACATATGGCACAGAAGAAAAATGCATGGGATACATACAAATTAACACGTGACACAGAAGCCTATGATAGATACAAGTTGATCTGTAATCACGTTACAAAGGAGGTTATGCTGGCGAAGGCAGATTACGAGAAATTTTTGGTAAGGGATGCAAAGAAAAACAGCAAGGAGTTCTTTACTTATGTAAACTCTAGAAGGAAGGGGATGAATCAGATTGGTCCACTTGATATCGATGGGTCAACTGTTGATGATCCTGCTCAGGTAGCTAACAAACTAAATGAATATTTTGCATTGACATTCACATATGAGGAGTTATTCAGCGAGAGGAATGCCAGAGGTGTATTCAACTCTGGCAGTAAGCTAGAGAATCTTGTAATAACTGAGAGTAAAGTGGAGGAGAAATTGTTGAAGCAAACCCTTAGCCATAATTATGAGAGCTTCCTTGGACTCAGGGGAGGTACCCATGGACTGGAGATTCGCAAATGTGACCCCAATTCACAAAGGAGGATCAAAGGCTGACACAAGTAATTATAGACCTGTGAGTTTAACTTCTGTTCCAGGAAAATTAATGGAGGCACTGGTTAAAGAAGCACTGCAGGATCATCTAGACAAGACTTCAGTTATAGCTCGGACACAGCATGGTTTTGTTAAGGGGAAGTCTTGCCTGACCAATTTGATTGGATACTATGATGCAGTCACAAAAGAACTGGATGCAGGGAATAACTTTGATATTATATACTTGGATCTTAGAAAGGCTTTTGATACTGTTGCACATGGAAGACTGCTGCACAAATTGGAGCAGTGTGGCATTGGAGGCAAATTGCTGCTATGGATAAAGGGGTGGTTGAGGGGGAGAAGACAGAGAGTGGTAATCAATGGACACTGCTCATCGTGGACTAATGTTATTAGTGGAGTCCCTCAGGGTTCAGTATTGGGTCCATTATTGTTTTCTGTATTTATAAATTATATTGATGATGGTATATCAAGCTTAATGTCCAAGTTTGCAGACGATACGAAGGTTGGCAGGGTTGTCAAGGACACTGCTGACACTGCAACAGGATCTGGAAAGGTTGAGCAGATGGGCTCAGAGGTGGCAAATGAAGTTTAACATTGACAAATGTAAAGTACTACACATGGGAAACAGCAACCCCAGAACAATGTATCAACTCTGTGGTACTACACTGACAGTGGTAGAGAATGAAAGGGACCTGGGGGTGGTTGTGCAGGCAGACATGAAGTTCTCTGAGCAGTGCAGACGGGCTGCAAGAGTAGCTCACGGTGTATTGTCAATGATATATAGGAATTTTTCTAGAAGGTTTAAGGAAGTGATTATTCCCTTGTATAAGGCAATGTTCAGGCCACACCTAGAGTACTGTATACAGGCCTGGAGGCCTCATTTCAAGAAGGATGTAGAGATGCTGGAACGTGTATAGAGAAGGGCAACAAGATTAGTGAATGGAACAAAATGGTGCTATTATGAAGAAAGGCTTAAGTTTTGCAAATTACAGTGTCTGCAGACTAGGCACCAGCAAGGTGATCTGATAGAGGTGTATAAAGCCTTGAATGGTTTGAGCATGCTCAATGCTGATGGGATTCTTCCTCTTCCTTAGAATAATCACCT
Source organism: Mastigoproctus giganteus (assembly GCF_048544385.1). Lineage (NCBI taxonomy): Eukaryota > Metazoa > Arthropoda > Arachnida > Uropygi > Thelyphonidae > Mastigoproctus > Mastigoproctus giganteus. The sequence goes on along the minus strand of NC_143586.1, from coordinate 163,750,704 downwards.
CAGAGGGCATAAATTCAAATTGAGGAAAGACATATGTAGGATAGACGTGAGGAAATTTGTCTTTAGCCAGTGGGTGGTTGGTTGGTGGAACAGACTTCCATCTCTTGTCGTGGAAGTTGATAGCCTAAATAAGTTTAAGGCTCATCTGGACAGGTATTTCGAACGAACAGAGGGGTGAAGTGGAAGTGGTTATTTTTTATTTATTTATTATTTATTTTTTTTGGCTGATGCTGCACAAGCTTGCTTTCTTGCCTCAAATGCCTCTACTAATTAGCATTAGCATTAGCATTTGATGCAAGAAAGCAAGCTTATGCAGCATCAGCCAAAAAAAAAAAAAAAAAACCCACTTCCACTTCATCCCTCTGTTCGTTCCAAATACCTGTCCAGCTGAGCCTTAAACTTATTTAGGCTATCAACCTCCACCACAAGGGATGGAAGTCTGTTCCACCAACCAACCACCCACTGGCTAAAGGCAAATTTCCTCACGTCTATCCTACATCTGTCTTTCCTCAATTTGAATTTATGCCCTCTCAGGTGATTTTTCTGAGCTAGAGGAAGAATCCCATCAGCATTGAGTATGCTTAAACCATTCAAGGCTTTATACACCTCTATCAGATCACCTCGCTGGTGCCTAGTCTCCAGACACTGTAATTTGCAAAACTTAAGCCTTTCTTCGTAAGAGCACCCCTTTGTTCCATTCACTAATCTTGTTGCCCTTCTCTGTACTCATTCCAGCAGCTCTTCATCCTTCTTGAAATGAGGCCTCCAGACCTGTATACAGTACTCTAGGTGTGGCCTGACCATTGCCTTATACAATGGAATAATCACCTCCTTATCCCTGCTGGAAAAATTCCTGTATATCATTGACAATATTCCATGAGCTACTCTTGCAGCCCATCTGCACTGCTCAGAGAACTTCATATCTGCCTGCACAACCACCCCCAAGTCCCTTTCATTCTCTACCACTGTCAGTGTAGTACCACAGAGTTGATACGTTGCTCTGAGGTTGCTGTTTCCCATGTGTAGTACTTTACATTTGTCAATGTTAAACTTCATTTGCCACCTCTCAGCCCATCTGCTCAACCTTTCCAGATCCTGTTGCAGCAGCATAGTGTCAGTAGTGTCCTTGACAACCCTGCCAACCTTTGTATCATCTGCAAACTTGGACATTAAGCTTGATATACCATCATCAATATCATTTATAAATACAGAAAACAATAATGGACCCAACACTGAGCCCTGAGGGACTCCACTAATAACATTAGTCCACGATGAGCAGTGTCCATTGATTACCACTCTCTGTCTTCTCCCCCTCAACCACCCCTTTATCCATAGCAGCAATTTGCCTCCAATGTCACACTGCTCCAATTTGTGTAGCAGTCTTCCATGTGCAACAGTATCAAAAGCCTTTCTAAGATCCAAGTATATAATATCAAAGTTATTCCCTGCATCCAGTTCTTTTGTGACTGCATCATAGTATCCAATCAAATTGGTCAGGCAAGACTTCCCCTTAACAAAACCATGCTGTGTCTGAGCTATAACTGAAGTCTTGTCTAAATGATCCTGCAGTGCTTCTTTAACCAGTGCCTCCATTAATTTTCCTGGAACAGAAGTTAAGCTCACAGGTCTATAATTACTTCTGTCAGCCTTTGATCCTCCTTTGTGAATTGGGGTCACATTTGCAGATTTCCAGTCTATGGGTACCTCCCCTGAGTCCAAGGAAGCTCTAATAATTATGGCTAAGGTTTGCTTACTTCCTTTGCTGCCTCCTTTAATATAACTGGATAGATCCCATCCACCCTGGGTGCCTTTCTTGTGTTTATCTTCAACAGTTTCTCCTCCACTTTACTCCCAGTTATTTCAAGATTCTGTAGCTTTCTGCTAGAGTTGAATACACCTCTGGCATTCCCCTTGCTGAATAACTCCTCATGTGTGAATGTTGATGCAAAATATTCATTTAGTTTGTTAGCTACCTGAGCAGGATCATCAACAGTTGACCCATCAATATCAAGTGGACCAATCTGATTCATCCCCTTCCTTCTAGAGTTTACATAAGTAAAGAACTCTTTGCTGTTTTTCTTTGCATCCCTTGCCACGGATTTCTCGTAATCTGCCTTTGCCTGCCTAACCTCCTTTGTAACTTGGTTGCATATCAACTTGTATCTATCATAGGCTTCTGTGTCATGTGTTAATTTGTAAATATCCCATGCATTTTTCTTCTCTGCCATATGCCTCATTAGTTCATCTGACATCCATTTTGGCCTAAACCTTGAACAATATTTCTTAGTTGGTATGTAAAGCCTAGTAGCTTCCAAGATAAGTTCTTTGAATGCTTCCCATTTTGAATTTGCTGTTGGTAACATCATCAGTTGGTCCCACTGTATAGAATTTAAATACTGTCTCAGTCCATCGTAGTCGCCTTTACGGAAGCAATAACCCTTCCCTTTACCCCTAATAGTTACCTCTTTGAGTAAATTCCACTTCCGCACACTGTGATCACTGCCACCTAGTGGTTCGTTTATCTGCAGATTCTTAATGCATGAAGAATCACTGCTGATAATCAAATCAAGAGTATTACTCCCTCTAGTTGCCTCCCGAACATGCTGATGTAGAAAACAATCATCGAATAAATTCACAAAAGCCCTGCTAGTGTGTGAGTAACCAGCCCCCAAATTCCAGTCAATATCTGGGAAATTAAAATTTCCCATTATAAGACTCTCTGATTTACTGGCCCACTCTATTTCCCTGTACAGTTCCTTATTATACTCATCAGAGTCATTAGGCCTATAGCACACTCCTACTCTCAATTTTGATCTCCCAATGCTTATGTCACACCAAACTGACTCAACACTGCACTGTCCGGCGATGTTGACTGGCTTCACTTCCTTGGTTTTTATGTGTTTCTTAACTAATAGCATAACCCCTCCCCCTTCCTATCCTGTCTATCCTTTCTGTAGACGTTGTACTCCCCAAATTGCAGTTCTGCATCCCTTATATCTGTGTGACACCACGTCTCTGATATCCCAACAATATCTGCCTTTGATGTTTCGAGCAATACCTCAAATTCATCAAATTTATTTACTAAACTTCTAGCATTGGTGTACACGCAAGTATACCTGCACCTGTTTCTATTCTTAGCTACCCTAACACAACCCATGTGTTTACTTGTACCGCAATGGCTCCCAGCAGTCTCTGAAATACCATGCATCTTGTTTTCCAGGCTTCTGCTCATTCTAATAGAATGCTAAACTAATGCTAAACAAATGCTAATGCTAAACATTTGGAGTGACCGAATAGGTGATATGGGGTTTTCTTTTTGGTTGATGCTGTATAAATTTGCTTTCTTGCATCATATGACTCAACTAATGCTATTGGTAATGCTAATTTCAATGAACAAAGGTCCTACCTGATTTTTTCTTTTCTACTTTGTATGTATGAATAAAATTCCCCGCTTGGCTCTCATGGCCAATGTTTTCTGATACTTAATTTTGCCTGCTTACTTCCCTCTGTGGTCTTGTTATTAATCACCTAATAATTATTACATGAATTTGAGCTACTTTTCATTGTATTGTGTGACACAGCTTTTATCTGTTCTATCATGCTCACTAAATTCTTTTTTTAATCTATCCTAGCATCCTCTTGGGTGTTACCCCTTATTGGAATAAATTCCCTCGTGGCTTTGATGATGAATGTCTTGAAAGTACACCACAGTTCATTTGTTTCTTCCCTCATATATATATATATATATATATATATATATAAATTTCAAATACATTCCTAGTCAAGATCCTTGGATTTGACTTGCTAATAGCACCCGGCTTTGAGACTGACTAACTCAAGATACTGAGGAGGAAATCCACAACTACTGACAGCTGGTCTTGAACCCCACACACTCCTCTCAGCAGCCTTAAACTCCTAACATGGCTACCAGGGCCCCTTCCCTCATATACAAGTTTGTTAAAATTAAAGTATCCCTATGTAGAGGGCACTGGAGCGAGTTCTAAGGTTTGTACTGAAGATAAATTTGGATAACAGATACAATAAAGAATGCGCTTGCCATTTATTTGGGAAAAAAAATTAGTTACAAAATTTGTTACTATATGGCACTGTGGCAATACAAATCACTTAAGCAGCGCTACAATTTTCAATGTGTCCTCCATTTTGGCCAATAACAGTTTCCATTCGAAGAACAGTATTTTCTACAGCAGAATGGAATAGCCGGCACATGATGTCTAATGCTGTCCTCCAGAGTTTGACATGCTTCCTGATACACCTGGTTCTTCAAAAACCCCCGCATGGGATGAGGGGTGGCCAAGATGTCTGAAAACAATGGCTGATGACCCATTCGCCTGTAAAGTATTGTCTTAGCAATCTTTGGACACAACGGTGGATGTGGGGCGGCACACTAACTTGCACGAATATGGTATCCTGGTGGCACCCACGTTGCAGCTCTGGTATTGCAAAACTTGCCAACATTTCATAATATCGCTGTCCAGTGATGGAACAGGTGTGGGGGTCCAGGCGGTGTTACCTGTTCAAAAAAAATATTGCCCAATCATGAATGTGGCCATAAATCCACACCACACTGTCACTTTTGGAGAATGCAACAAGACCTCTTGGATAACTTGAGGATTTTCTGTTGCCAAATGTGACAGTCGTACATATTCATTTGTCCATTAAGCAGAAGTGGGCTTCATCACTCTAAAGGATGTTCCATGGCCAAGTGATATCCACTGTCATTTGTGCCAGAAACTGAAGTGCGTATGTGAAACGAGTATCCGCATCACAATGCTTCAGCTGTTGTAGTATGTGTATCTTGTAAGGATAGTATACCGCAACACCTGATTCATTACTAGCCTTACAGTGGAATACAGCATGTCCACTTCACATGAAAAGCTCACACACTTGCGCTACCACATGAAGATTGACTTGATAAATCCACGACAGCCATAGCCACATCTTCAGCACAAGAGGAGTCCACTTGTTTTCGATCACTACTTGGTTGAACTCAAGATGTCCTGTCGGTTCAAATTTTGCAATCATTTTGTGGACAGCACAAGCAGTGTCTTTGGACACAATGGTGCCTTATGCACGTCTGATTCTGGAATTCTCTGATAGCCGCATCTGCACTGTTGCTGTTCTGATAGCACAGCTTCAGTAACAGCACCTTTTCCTGCAACGTTGTTGGCATTGCTGCTGTAGTGCAGACAAACATCTACTATGATTTTGAAGAGATTGCTTTGCTTTTATACAGTACAGTAGAACTGAGTAGTGGCGCTGTGGCAATAACTTACAATTATACAAATTTTGTAACCAATTTTTTTTTCAATAAATGGTGAGTGCATTCTTTATTGTACCTGTTGTCCAAATTTCTACTACCTGAAAGACTTTTTTGTAGCAACCAGATGCTTCAAGTGCCTAGCCTATGGGCACTCAGCAAAGTACTGCAGGCAGAGTGAACACACATGTGGCCACTGTGGCGAGGTGGGGCACCAACAGGCCTCCTGCACTAAGCCGGATGGACCGGCTACATGCCCAAACTGCAAAATACGGAAGCGAGATAGCAATCATTCTTATAGAGATCATACATGCCCGGAGTTTGTAAGGGCCCAAGAGATTACCAAACAAAAGACCAGCTACATTCAATCAGATCAATAATAACACAAGTAGTGACAAATTAACCTTCTGCCAACTGAATTGCCAACGCTCGGCTTCAGTGACCTCAGATCTCGCAAAAACTGCACTAGAAAAGAAATTTGATATATTAGGCCTACAGGAACCCTATAACTATAGGGACAAGGTAAAAGGATTGCCACACAACACAAGGATTATACAAGCAGAACCCTCAACTGACGGAGTGGGGAGAGGGGCAGTAACAAGGGTGTGGGCTGCACTGGCAGTATTAAATCCAACAATAATAGTGACCAAAATAAACAGCTTATGCAAAAAATATGCAGCAACTGCCTGCCTAGAGGGCCCATGTGGGCAAATATATGCAACCTCAATCTACATGAGATGCTCAGGTAGAAACCAAGACATAGCCCCATATATAAACTTCATAGAGGCAGTCCTAAATACCCTCCCAGGAAAACAAATAATAATAATGGCGGACGCCAATGCATCCTCACCATTATGGAATAGCCCCAATCAAGATGCAAAAGGGGAGCTATTGGAGGAACTCATCATTTCAAAAAACTTGATAGTGCACAATACTCCAGGACACCCACCAACATTCTCCTCAGCATCAGGAGAATCATACATAGATGTCACCCTCACCAGCAGCTCACTAGCAAATGCAATAACTAACTGGACAGTCCACCCATACTGGTCAACAAGTGACCACGCAGTAATAACATTTACCTACACAACAACACAGAACCCCCATGGTAACAGAATCCCCCAGGTTGCTCCCAGATATAAAACAAAAAATATAAACTGGGAAAGATTTGACAAACAAGTAACAGATAAATTCACAACTAACCTCCTAGAAACAATGAAACAACTGCCTGCAGAACAACTAGTGGAAAGAGTAATGTCACTCCTCACAGAAATATGTGACGTCACATTAAAGAAAAAATGGAGAAGAGAAAACCAGGTGCCCTGGTGGACCAATGACTTATCTACTCTAAGGAAGACAGTGAAAAAATCCAGAAAAGACTTAAAGAAAGCAAGGAGAACACACAGACCACAGGACCAAATAGAAAGACTCCAAGAAATATACAAAGAGACCAGACGAGGATATTGCAATGAAATATACAAAGAAAAACATATAGCATGGAAGAGGCTGGTTGAGGTCACACTGGGGAAAGACCCATGGGGCCTGGTCTACAGGCTAGTGTTTGAAAAAATACACCCGGGAGAAGTATTCTCCTCGATCATAAGCTCCCCAAACAATGAGACACTGACATGGGAACAGTCAGTAAATAAAATTCTGGATGGAATAATAAAGCAGGACACTGCAAACCCTGAAAGCCCCACACAAACAACCATCCGAATACAACACCTGGCATACAGAGCAACAGATAAAGAGGATGACTTCACACACGGGGAGATAAATGAGGCAATACTCTCCTTTAGTGATGGAAAATGCCCAGGATTGGATTTAATAGAGGTGACTATCATGAAAAGACTGTGGAAAAAGAATAGCACAGTACTGGAAACCCTATTTAATAAATGTCTGCATGAGGGCACCTTTCCTGCCCCCTGGAAAACAGCAAACCTTAAAGTCCTAATTAAACACCCAGACAAACCCCTAAACTTAGCTTCCTCCTACCGCCCCATTGCCATGCTTCCTGTCATAGGTAAAGTACTAGAAAAACTAATAGTAGGCAGATTCCTACAATACTATGCTAAGAAAAATCTATCCACACAATGCCAGTTTGGTTTCACCCCCGGCAAGTCTGCCGTGGGAGCTATCAAGCAGGTTCTAAACACTATCACTTCCTCGGAATTCAATTATGTCCTAGGTCTCTTTGTAGACTTCAAAAGGTGCCTTTGACACCTTATGGTGGCAAAGTGTGCTGGCGAGGTTTCGAGAGGCAGAGGTCTCAATTCCGATCTATCGTCTAATTACAGACTACTTCTCAAACAGGCACCTTGTGGTCTCAAGTGGAGCATGCTCCATAACAAGACCCGTGACCCACGGCTGCCCACAGGGATCTGTTCTTGGCCCTGTCTGTTGGAACATGGTCCTTGATGAGTGGCTCGCAAAAGACTCCCCCCAAATAACAAAAATAGCATACGCAGACGATCTTGTTCTGCTCCTACATGGCAACTCACGGCGACAGCTGGAAACCAGTGCAAAAGAGGTACTGAATGATCTAATTTCATGGTGTATAACAAACAAACTGGAACTGTCAGCAGAAAAAACAAAACAAGTCCTATTCAAGGGAAAGCTTAACAGAAACAGACCCCCATTAATCAAAATCAATGAACAGAGCATAGGCATGGAATCCAAATACAAATATCTAGGAGTAGTACTAGATGAAAAATTAAACTTTGTGGAGCATGCAAAATACCTAAGGAATAAAACCCAACAATTAACAGGGAAACTACTAAGAATAGCAAGAAAAAAATGGAACATAAAATCATCCACATTGGCAATGTACTACAAATGTTTATTCCTACCCATAATATGCTATGGAGCAGGTGCCTGGGCACCCAGAATCAGACACAGCCTAGTAAAAAAATACCTAATACAGGCACAAAGAATATTCCTACTGGCCTCCTCTAGAGCATGTAGAACCATCTCCACATCAGCACTCCAGATAATCTGTGGAAAACTTCCAATAACATTCGAAATAATACAAGCATACTTAAAATACTACAGGAGACAAAGAATAGCACATTCCTTTGAAGAATATACAACAGATCCAAATGAAACAGACAAAGAAGAACAAAGAAGACTAAGAGAAATGTTTCTCACACAATGGCAAAGAGAATGGAGAGAAGACACCAAAGGGAGAACAACATACCAGTTCTTCCCCCTGGCACAGGAAATAAGTAAAATAAATAAACCCTGGCTGCAACCAGGTTTATACACTACCTTCCTCTTATCGGGTCATGGAAGCCTAAATGCAAGACTGCATGCTCTGAGGCTAACAGATTCCCCCAACTGCAAATGCGGGTTGCAAGAAACAGTACAACATATAATGCTGGAATGCATAAACTACACGGATCTGGGCAACCACTCCAGCTTATAACAGAGGTGTACCACACAGATGATTTTCCAAAAGTATTGGAATCACCAGAAAAATTCCAAGCACTAGCAACCTTTGCAACAAAAGCATTTAAAAGAAGGAGAACTCTCCAAGGCATGCCAGAGTAAGGCATGCTGCAACACACAAGCCCATATCTAAAATGTGAAGGAAACACAACAAGAACGGGGTCAGATGTACGGAAAGGGACTGACATACATAATTATCCCTGACCAAATTAGTAGTACAGCATGAAGAAAAAGTAATGACTGAGACATGAAAACAACAAAAATAAAATCAAGGGGCATGATACTGACCAACATTATCAGTGTCCATGATTCAGACATCACAGCACTCTACTAAAAGAAGATGGGCTATTGGAAACAATGAATGATGAATACAGACCTGTCATTCTAGAGAACCATAGCAATGGTCATAAACTATGGAAGTACCACAAACTACTAGTGCCATGCTCACCAACACCAGTCAACCCTATCACTGCCTAAGCCTAGGGAACACCTAGAGTGAATGGGTAATGGTGAGTAAAAATCCTAGATCACAGTTGTGTTACATGAACAAAAGTAATGATTGTGACATTGAAAACAGCAAAAATAAAGTCGAGGGGCAAGATATAGACCTACATCCCCAGTGTCCATGTTCCAGGCATTATAGTACTCTTACCTTACAAGAGGTTATGTGCTAATGAGAAGAAAGCATGTTGCATGACACCTACAGCCCTAACAACTCAGAGAAACATAACACTGGTCATAAACTTGTATGTACCATAAATCACCAGTGCCATGCTCAATAAGACCAGATAAATCTGTCATGGCTTAGGCTTAAGGAATATCTAGAGTACATAGATAATGGGGAGTAATCACCCTGGATCACAGTAGTACTATATGAACAGAAGCAATGACTGTGACATTGAAAACAACAAAACTAAAATCAAGGGACAAGACACTGACCTACATTTTCAGTGTCTATGTAGCAGACACCACAGTACTGACTGAGACATTGAAAATAACAAAAATGAAATCAAGGGCATGATACTGACCAACATCCTCAGTGTCCATGATTCAGACATCACAGTACTCTACTATAAATAGATAGACTATTGAAAACAATGAATGATGAATACAGACCTGACATTCTAGAGAACCATAGCAATGGTCATAAACTATGGAAGTACCATAAACTACTAGTGCCATGCTTACCAACACTAGGTAGCTCTATCATTGCCTAAGCCTAAGGAACACCTAGAGTGAATAGGTAATGGTGAGTAAAAATCCTAGGTCACAGTTGTATTGCATGAATAAAAGTAATGATTATGACATTGAAAACAGCTAAAATAAAATCAAGGGGCAAGATATAGACCTCCATCCCCAGTGTCCATGTTCCAGGCATTATAGTACTCTCACCTTACAAGAGGTTATGTACTAATGAGAAGAAAGCATGTTGCATGTCACCTACAGCCCTAACATCTCAGAGAACCATAACAATGGCCATAAACTTTGTATGTACCATAATTCAACAGTGCCATGCTCAACAAGACCAGATGGAACTGCCATGGCTTAAGCCTAAGGAATATCTAGAGTATATAGACAATGGGGAGTAATCACCCTGGATCACAGTAGTATTACATGAACAGAAGCAATGACTGTGACATTGAAAACAACAAAACTAAAATCAAGGGACAAGACAGTGACCTACATTCACAGTGTCTATGTTGCAGACACCACAGTACTCTACAATAAGTAGACATGTGATATTAAAAACAATGCATAATGACCACAGACCTGTCATCCCAGAGAACCATAGAAATGGTCATAACCTACGGAAGAACCATAAACTACCAGTGCAATGCTCACCAACACCAGGTAAATCTGTCAGTGCCTGAACTTAAGGAACACCTAGAGTGTATAGGTAATGGTGAAGAATAATCCCAGATCACAGTAGTACTGCACGAACAAAAGTAATGACTATGACATTGAAAACAACAAAAATAAAACCAAGGGGCAAGATACAGATCTACATCTCCAGTGTCCAAGTTCCAGGCATTACAGCACTCTCACCTACAAGAGGTTATGTGCCAATGAGAACAAAGCATGTTGATGTTACCTACAATCCTAACATCTCAGAGAACCATAACAATGGTCATAAACTTGGTATGTACCATAAATCACAAGTGCCAGGCTTAACAAGACCGGATGAATCTGCCAGTGCCTGAGCCAAAGGAATATCTAGAGTGTATAGGAAAAGGTACACACAAGGACATATCCAGGAGGAAAGAAAAGAGAGGAAAGAAGGAGAAAAGAGGGAAGAAGGGAAGAAAGAAGAAGAAGGAAAATGGAAGAGAGGGGAAAAAGAAAGACAAGAAGAAATGGACACTACCATGCCAGATTGCGTACCAATATGAACTGATCACATCATTCCCACTCTTGGTCAGGATTGAGCCCTGCAAGAGATGGAATAGTACATCCCTCCCACTCTTGGCCAGGACTGAGCCCTGTGAGAGATGGGGTATAGGGATATCGAAAAGTAAATGATAGTCCTTATATTATTATAGTTTAATTTATTTTATTTTATTTATTTTATTTTAATATATTTTACTTTATTTTATTTATTTTAATTATCTTATTTTATTTTACTTTACTTTATTTTAATTGTTTTATTTATTTTATTTTACTTTACTTTATTTTAATTGTTTTATTTATTTTATTTTATTTTATTTTATTTCATATCTAAGGGGAAATAAAACCAAAAAAGTGTGCCCTGGTAATTCTGAGGGGACCTTCCCTGATGCATTACCCGGCCACACAGGATTAACTTGATGGGACATCAGACGTCCAAAAACTTAACCACAGGACCGGATCAGTCCGTGTCCTCTTAAGATAAAGTAGATCCTGGCTGCCTCCATGTGGCTAGGGATGGGAGTGAGGGGCTGTGACACAAACCTGCCACAGCCCCCTACTGCTAAATGCCAGGTGCCGGCTAACACACAACGCAAACACAACACTAATGCACACCTAATTACATATTTCATCTATCAGATGCATTTTTTTTTTTTTTTTTTTTCTTCTCAAAATTCAAAAAACTTAAAAAATTTAAAGATTTTTTTTTTTTTTTTTTTTTTTTTTTTGTGTTAAATATATACGTGAAATTTTGATGCTCTTTTAAGTTCTTTTCTAAGCCGGCAACTTGGCAAAAAGCCTAACAAACGGCGGATATAGGGGAAACCCTGGAAGCCGCTAATAACTTACAAATACACTTTATCTGTATACATGTAGCGAATGGATATATATGTGAGAATGTATATAGAATTGTGTGTATAAATAAATGTAAATGTAAAAATGTCCAAATTTCTCTTCAGTACGAGCCTTAGAACTTGCCCCAGAGCCCTCTACATATGGATACTTTAATTTTAACAACCCTATATATCATCCTAACTGATTCCAAGACCCTCCTTTCCCTTAACTACCAAAATCTCAACTGTCATCATCCATTTCATACTTCACTGTCACTCCTGCAAATGTTACCTGTACCATTAACTATTTGTAAAATTATTAATCAGACTGCTAGCATGACCAGATCATTCTTTCGAGTTCCTAATTAATTTATTTTAAGATTTTATTTTTTAAAACAAAACTAAATATTTAAAAAAAAACAAAAAAATAAAACAGTAATAAAATAATTCTATTGAAGGTTAAAAAAAAGTTACAACCATAAAATATAAACAGGCATCTGGTAATTTGGTTTTGGAGTTGATAAAATCATTCAGCACATTTAAATTCAAAGTTACAGTGACACATTTTTGCTTAAAACAAAATATTGCTTCAAAAACATTATGAGTAAAACCAGGTCTACATTTAGGAAGGCAGAGGGAGTTTCAGTCATTAATCTTCACAAAAAAAAAACAGCACAATTGTCTTGTGCAAGTTACCTAACAGGTTCAACACAACCCCTGCTAGGTCAACAGAAATAGAAATAACAGCAATTGTTTGTTAGGGGGGGGGAGGAATCCTATCTGGTCAATGAATAATATTCCACATTAGCATAGGCACACGATGCAAGTAAGCCAGCTTATATAGCATCACCCAAAAAAAAAAAAAAAAAAACCTTTATTTCACCCATCCACTCGCTCCAAATGTTTGTCAAGTTCTGCCTTGAATCTATTTAAGCTATCAACTTCTACAACGACAGATGGAAGTTTGTTCCACCAATCAACCACCCACTGGCTAAAGGCAAACTTCCGCACATAAATCCTGCAACCGTCTTTCCTCAATTTGAATTTATGCCCTCTCAGGCGATTATTCTGAGCAAGAGGAAGAATCCCATCTGCACTGAGCACGCTCAATCATTCAAGGCTTTATACACCTCAATCAGATCACCTTGCAGGTGACTAGTCTCCAGACACTGTAATTTGCAAAACTTAAGCCTTTCTTCGTAAGAGCAACCCTTTGTTCCATTCACTAATCTTGTTGCCCTTCTCTGTACTCGTTCCAACAGCTCTACATCCTCCTTAATATGAGGCCTCCAAAACTGCATACAGTACTCAAGGTGTGGCCTGACCATTGCCTTATAAAGGGGATAATCACCTCCTTATCCCTGCTAGAAAAATTCCTGTATATCATTGACAAGACACCATGAGCTACTCTTGCAGACCATCTGCTCCACTCAGAAAACTTCTTATCTGCCTGCACAATTACTCCCAGGTCCTTTTCATTCTCTACCACTGTCAGTGTGGTACCACATAGTTGATATGTTACTCTGGGATTACTGCTTCCCATATGTAGTACTTTACATTTGTCAATGTTAAACTTCATTTGCCACCTCTCAGCCCATCTGCTCAACTCTTCTGGATCCTGTTGCAGCAGTGTACTGTCATTAGTGTCATTAACAACCCTGCCAACCCTTCATATCGTCTGCAAACTTGGACATTAAGCCTGATGTACCATCGTCAATATCATTTATAAATACAGAAAACAACAATGGACCTAACACTGAACCCTGAGGGACTCCAACCAATAACGCCAGTCCATGAAGAGCAGTGTCCATTGATTACCACTCTCTGTCTTCTCCCACTCAACCATCCCTTTATCCATAGCATCAATTTGCCTCCAATGCCACACTGTTCCAATTTGTGCAACAGTATCAAAGGCTTTTCTAAGATCCAAATATATGATATCAAATTTATTCTTTGCATCCAGTTCCTTTGTGACTACATCATAGTATCCAATCAAATTAGTCAGACAAGACTTCTCCTTAACAAACCGATGCTGTGTCCAAGCTATAACTGAAGTCTTGTGTAGATGATCCTACAGTGCCTCCATTAATTTTCCTGGAACAGAAGTTAAACTCGCAGGTCTATAATTACTTGTGCCAGCCTTTGATCCTCCTTTGTGGATTGGGGTCACATTTGCACATCTCCAGTCCATGGGTACCTCCCCTGAGTCCAGGAAAGCTCTCATAATTATGGCTAAGGGTTTGCTTACTTCCTTTGCTGCCTCCTTTAATATAACTGGATAGATCCCATCCACCCCCAGGTGCCTTTCTTGTGTTTATCTTCAACAATTTCTCCTCCACTTTACTCTCAGTTATTACAAGATTCTCTAGCTTACTGCCAGAGTTGAATACACCTCTGGCATTCCCCTCGCTGAATAACTCCTCATGTGTGAATGTCGATGCAAAATATTCATCTAGTTTGTTAGCTACCTGAGCAGGATCATCAACAGTTGAACCATCGATATCAAGTGGACCAATCTGATTCATCCCCTTCCTTCTAGAGTTTACATAAGTAAAGAACTCTTTGCTGTTTTTCTTTGCATCCTTTGCCAAAGATTTCTCATAATCTGCCTTTGCCTGCCTAACCTCCTTTGTAACTTAGTTACAGACCAGCTTATATCTATCATAGGCTTCCACGTCACCCATTAATTTACATGTATCCCATGCATTTTTCTTCTTTGCCATATGTCTCATTAGTTCATCATCCATTTAGGCCCAAATCTTGAACAATATTTCTTTGTAGGTATGAAAAGCCTAGTAGCTTCCAAGATTAATTCTTTGAATGCTTCCCATTTTGAATTTGCTGTTGGTAACATCATCAGTTGGATCTACTGTATAGAATTTAAAAGCAAACCCTTCCCTTTACCCTTGATGGTAGTTACCCCTTTGAGAAATCCCACTTCAGCACACTGTGATCACTGCCACCTAGTGGTTCCTTTATCTGCAGATTCTTGATGCATGAAGAATCACTACTCAATCAGATCAAGAGTATTACTCCCTCTAGTTGCCTCCCAAAGAAGCTGCTGTAGAAAACAATCATCCAATAAATCCACAAAAGCCTTGCTAGTGTGTGTTAGTGACCAACCCACAAATTCCAGTCAATACCTGGGAAATTAAAATCCTCCAGTATAAGACACTCTAATTTACTGGCCCACTCTATTTCCCTGCACAATTGCTCATTATACTCATCAGATTAAATTAGGCCTATAACACACACCCACTCTCATTTTCCCTTTCCTGGTGCTTATGTCACACCGAACAGACCCAACATTGCATTGTCCACCCACATCAATTGGATGCACTTCCTTAGATTTTATGTGTTTCTTAACTAACAGCATAACTCCTCCTCCCTTCCTGTCCTGTCTATCCTTTCTGTACACATTGTACTGCCCAAATTCCAGTTCTGCACTGCTTATGTCTGTGTGACACCATGTCTCTGATATCCCAACAATATCTGCCTTTGATGTCTTGACTAGCACTTCAAGCTCATCAAATTTATTAACTATACTCCTAGCATTGGTGTACATACAAGTATACATGCACCTGTTTCTACTCTTAGTTACCCTAACACAGCCCATGTATTTTCTTGTTCCACTATGACTCCCAGCAGTCCTGGAAATTCCCACTGCCTTGCTTTCCAGGCTGCTGCTCAATTGCATTAAAACAGAACCAGTGCAAGAATCAATTTTACCTCTTCCAGCAGCTACTGTTAGTCCGCGTGTAAGTCCAAGCTAGCAGTTTTCTGACCCACCTAACTCTGCCTCGATAGCATCAGCAAATATTCCTGCACCCTTTCTATTTAAGTGTATCCCATCCCTGTAGAAGCAGTCTCTCCTGTTAACAAGCACAGACCAGGCTGAGAAAAATTCTACCCCTTGAGCCTTGCACAATCTCTCCTGGGCAGAATTGATCGACAAGGCTCTCATCATATACTAAACACTTCTCTATAAATTGAAGCAATGTAGCAAGTTACTGCTATGGATAAAGGGATGGTTGAGTGGCAGGAGAAAGAGGGTGGTTATAATTGGGAAATGCTCGTCATGGACTAAGGTTATTAGTGGAGTCCTTCAGGGTTTAGTGCTGGGCTCCTTACCATTAATGATATCTATCAATGATACTGATGAAAGCAAGACCTATAAATATTAGACAATTGGACTGAGAAGTGGCAACTGAAGTTTATCATTAGTAAATGCAAGGTTCTGCATATAAGCAACTGTAAATCAGAGAATAACATACCAATTAGGAGGTATCACATTCAAGGTGGCAGAGAACGAAACTGATCTGGGGGGGGGGTGATAATTGTATAGCTAGACATGATGTTCTCTGAGTAATGCTGACAGGTAATTAGAACAGCTCATGTGGGTTCTGTCAAATTATGTCAGCTTTGCCAGAATGGACAAGGAGGTAATTTTTCTATTGTATAAGGCTGGGCTTCGTATATGGTTGAATAATCATCTTGAATACCGCATATATATCAGGAAGCCTCATTTTAAGAAAGATCTGGATCTCTTGGAATGGGTACAGAGAAGAACAACCAGATTAGTTAAGAACAGAAAGGGATTATCTTATTACAAAGGACTTCAGTTCTAAAAATTGCAGTGCGTGGGAGACAAAGCACTTGTGAGGAGACCTGACTGAAGTGTTTACGGCGTTCCTAAAAAATATATCTACTGTTGAGGATAGAGGGAAAGCATTTTGCATTTGTAAAGCTGGCTACAATGGTCTTAGACAGTTTTTAAATTTTTTTCAGCAGGACCAACTAATATTGTTACAATTGCAAATTCTAAATAGGAATTATTCAAGATAGTAATCATAAGAGCTACTAAGAAAAATGTGTAGGATGATTATAAATTAGCATGGAGATATGGAATCCTACAGTAAGTACAAAACCAGTCTACAATCGGGTCGCTTTGTGTATTAAGGAAATTAAGGTAGATTATAAGAATTAATTAGCTTGGAATACAAAGAAAATAAGCAGGGTGTTCTTTAAAAGAAGGAAAGAAATAAAAGAAGGGTTAACAGATGGAAAGGGATAAATGGCAGTGGCCCACTAGATATGCATGGCTGGCTAACTACTGATGATCCTCTTCAGGTTGCTGACAAATTAAAAAAATATTTTGAATCTGCATTCAAGTGTGAAAAAGTGTTTAGGGATGTGAATACCAGAAATATAGCAAGTTATAAATGGGAGCTAACTATCATTCATCAAAAGTGAGAGGAGAGTGCAAGAGAAATAAATCTATACAATTATACAGGGTGTTCAGAAAGTCACTATACACCCATATGACCATAATGTGTAAAATGATATGAGTGAAATGAGTCACCATGCACCAGTGGCAGATCCAGAAAAAAAATGACAGGAGGGGCACCATTTGTGACAGGGTGCACAAAATAATGCACAGAACAAAACAAATATGGCACTCAAACATAATGTGACTGGCAGGCACACAGCTAAAGCCTGAATTACTTTGAAGTAAACATTACACATGACCAAATTGCATGACACCTTAAACTAGAATGGCGATCACATCAGCATCAGCGTTTCCAACTGTAGTCAGTTGAAAATAGAGCCACACGCAAAAATAGATAAAATAAAAAAAAAAAAAAAATTTTTTTTTCTTGTAGCTAAAGGGAATTTAAATTTAAATGATGTATATTCCCAGAAACACGACAGGGGTGGGCATGTGCCCCTACCCTGAATCTACCACTGCCATGTGCCACCATGTGGTGTGATATGAGATCCTGTGCATCTAGTGATGCATGTCAAGGTCAGTTGGCTGTGAGGTAACTACTGTGGCAGTTGATTGTGGAGTGCGTAAAAGATTGTTTTGTCATTGGAGGAGCATATTTTTTTGGCTGAGTATGTTTTTAACAAGTGTGGCAAGTATTTGCAAAGTGTCCAAGCAAACTTTTATAAGAAATTTCTAAATACACCAGTACCACATTGGCATGCTGTGCAGCCATTAATAGGCAAATTTCATGAGACAGGTGGTCTACGTGACGTGGAGTGTAGGAGAAGGCCATTGAAAAGTTTACAAAAAAAAATCCCACAATTACTTCAGGAATTCAGAACTGTTGTAACTGCTTACAACAGAGTCATCACACAAGAACTAAAGAAAGTTTTTGAAAATAAAATTAAATATGTTGAGGCCTGTTTGTGAAGATCAATTTCAACATCTATTGTAATGGACTACTATGTAAGTAAAACTGGGCAATAACAAATGATTTGTAATAATAACATACACTAAAAACTTACTTTCCTTTGAAATAAGTGTATAGTGACTTTCCAAACACCCAGTATTAAAAGCAGCAGCAAAAGAGGCAATCAAATTATTGGCCATAATTAGCATTAGCATTAGCATTAGCAGAGGCATATGATGCAAGAAAGCAAGCTTATTCAGCATCAGCCAAAAAAAAAAAAAAAAACTCACTCCCATTTCACCCCTCCGTTCGTTCAAAATACCTGTCCAGTTGAGCTTTAAATTTGTTTAGGCTATCAACTTCAACAACAAGTGATGGAAGTCGGTTCCACCAACCAACCACCCGCTGGCCAAAGGCAAATTTCCGCACATCTATCCGACATCCGTCCTTCCTCAATTTGAATTTATGCCCTCTGAGGTGATTATTCTGAGAAAGATGAAGAATCCCATTGGCATTGAGCATGCTCAAACCATTCAAAGCCTTATACACCTCTATCAGATCACCTCGCCGGTGCCTAGTCTCCAGACTCTGTAATTTGCAAAACTTAAGCCTTTCTTCGTAAGAGCAACCCTTTGTTCCATTTACTAATCTTGTTGCCCTTCTCTGTACCCGTTCCAGCAGCTCTACATCCTTCTTGAAATGAGGCCTCCAGACCTGTATACAGTACTCAAGATGTGGCCTTACCATTGCCTTATACAAGGGAATAATCACCTCCTTATCCCTGCTAGAAAAATTCCTGTATATCATTGACAAGACACCATGAGCTACTCTTGCAGCTCGTCTGCACTGCTCAGAGAACTTCATATCTGCCTGCACAATTACCCCCAGGTCCTTTTCATTCTCCACCACTGTCAGTGTAGTACCGCAGAGTTGATACGTTGCTCTGGGGTTACTGTTTCCCATATGCAGCACTTTACATTTGTCGATGTTAAACCTCATTTGCCACCTCTCAGCCCATCTGTTCAACCTTTCCAGATCCTGTTGCAGCAGCATAGCGTCAGTATTGTCCTTAACGACCCTGCCAACCTTTGTATCATCTGCAAACTTGGACATTAAACTTGATATCCCATCATCAATATCATTCATAAACACCGAAAACAACAACGGACCCAACACCGAACCTTGAGGAACTCCACTAATAACATTAGTCCACGTTGAGCAGTGTCCATTGATTACCACTCTCTGTCTTCTGCCACTCAACCATCCCCTTATCCATAGCAGCAATTTGCCTCCAATGCCACACTGCTCCAATTTGTGCAGCAGTCTTCCATGTGCAACAGTATCAAAAGCCTTTCTAAGATCCAAATATATAATATCAAAGTTATTCCCTGCATCCAGTTCTTTTGTGACTACATCATAGTATCCAATCAAATTGGTCAGGCAAGACCTGCCCTTAACAAAACCATGCTGCGTCTGAGCTATAACTGAATTCTTGTCTAGATGATCCTGCAGTGCTTCTTTAACCAGTGCCTCCATTAATTTACCTGGAACAGAAGTTAAACTAACAGGTCTATAATTACTTGTGTCAGCCTTTGAACCTCCTTTGTGAATTGGGGTCACATTTGCACATCTCCAGTCCATAGGTACCTCCCCTGAGTCCAAGGAAGCTCTCATAATTATGGCTAAGGGTTTGCTTACTTCCTTTGCTGCCTCCTTTAATGTAACTGGATAGATCCCATCCACCCCAGGTGCCTTTTTTATGTTTATCCTCAACAATCTCTCCTCCACTTTCCTCTCAGTTATTACAAAATCATCCAGCTCACTGCCAATGTTTACTTTACCTACATCATTCTCCTTCCTGAATAACTCCTCATGCGTGAATGTAGATGCAAAATACTCGTTTAGATTGTTAGCCACCTGAGCAGGATCCTCAACTGTTGAACCATCAATATCCAGTGGACCAATCTGATTCATCCCTTTCCTTTTCGAGTTCAAGTATGTAAAGAACTCTTTTCTGTTTTTCTTTGCATCCTTTGCCAAGGATTTTTCATAGTCTGCCTTTGCCTGCCTAATCTCCTTTGTGACTTGGTTACAGACCAACTTATATCTATCATAGGCTTCCATGTCACCCATTAATTTGTATGTATCCCATGCATTTTTCTTCTCTGCCACATGTCTCATTAGTTCATCTGACAACCATTTAGGCCTAAACCTTGAACAATATTTCTTAGTTGGTATGTAAAGCCTGGTAGCCTCCAAGATTAGTTCCTTGAATGCTTCCCATTTTGAGTTTGCTGTTGGTAACATCATCAGTTGGTCCCACTGTATAGAATTTAAATACTGTCTCAGACCATCATAGTTGCCTTTACGAAAACAAAAACCCTTCCCTTTACCTCTGATGGTAGTTACCTCCTTGAGTAAATCCCACTTCAACACACTGTGATCACTGCCACCTAGTGGTTCATTTATCTGCAGGTTCTTAATGCATGAAGAATCACTACTGATAATCAGATCAAGAGTATTGCTCCCTCTTGTTGCCTCACGAACATGCTGATGTAGAAAACAATCATCCAATAAATCCACAAAAGCCTTGCTAGTGTGCGAGTGACCAACCCACAAATTCCAGTCAATATCTGGGAAATTAAAGTCCCCCATTATAAGACTCTCTGATTTACTGGCCCACTCTATTTCCCTGTACAATATCTTATTATACTCATCAGAGTCATTAGGCCTATAGCACACTCCTACTCTCAAATTTTGATTTCCCTATGCTTATGTCACACCAAACTGACTCAACGCTGCCCTGTCCATCGATGTCGACTGGCTTCACTTCCTTGGACTTTATGTGTTTCTTAATTAATAGCATAACCCCTCCTCCCCTCCTGTCCTGTCTATCCTTTCTATACACATTGTATTCCCCAAATTCCAGTTCCGCATTACTTATATCTGTGTGACACCACGTCTCTGATATCCCAACAATATCTGCCTTTGATGTTTTGAGCAATACCTCAAATTCATCAAATTTATTTACCAAACTCCTAGCATTGGTGTACACGCAGGTATACATGCACCTGTTTCTATTCTTAGCTACCCTAACACAACCCATGTGTTTACTTGTACCGCAATGACTACCAGCAGTCTCTGAAATATCCTGCATCTTGTTTTTCAGACTTCTGCTCATTTCAATAGAAATGAGCAGAAGTCTGAAATGAGAGCATCCTTGTATTAAGGCGAGATTTCTTATAGATTGGATATATGGGGTAGTAAATGTATGGCCAGTGCTAAAAACAGAAGGAACTGGAAAGTTGCTGGAGAGGCCTTCATCCTGCAGTGGATTGAAAATGGCCGATGATGTGTAAATGTTTCTCCTACTCGCAAAGGGGAAACAGAAGAGGGATGTGAGCAGTTACAGACCTGTAAGCTTGACTTCTGCTCTCAGGAAAATAATGAAGTTAGTGGATAAAGAAGTACTGCAGGATCATCTTAAAAGGGGATTAAACTATATGGAAATCACAATATGGATTTAAAGGGGGAAATCCCATATGACTAAGCTGATTAATTACTGACACAGTTGTGAACAGTATTAGCATCCACTAACAAAGGAACTGGCTGCAAACAATTTTGACATTATATATTTAGATTTCAATAGAGCTTTTGATACTATTCCACATGAAAGCCCTCTGCACAAACTGGAGCAGCATCGGGGACAAGTTACTGACAGAGATAAAGGGATAGTTGACTGGCAGAAGGCAGAGTGGTTATTAATGGGTGCTGCTCTTTTTGGACTAATGTCACTTGGGGGAATTTCCAAGGGCTCAGTGCTGGACTAGGTGCTGCTTATTAAGACGATCAAATGCCTATTTACAATATTTATTAATGATACTGATGAAGGCATATCAAACTTACTGTCCAAGATGAAGATGATACAAAGGTTCGTAGGGTTGTTAATGACAGCAATTAAGCCATACTACTGCAGCAAGACTAAGAAAAATCAGACAGACTGAGAAGTGGCAAATGAAGTTTAACACTGCTTGATTTACCTTGGATTACTGCTGCATATAGGCAACAGTAATTCAAAGGATAACATATCAGTTAGGTGGTACCACAACAAGTTGCTGAAGAATGAAAGAGACCTAAAGGTAATTGTAAAATCTGACATTATGTGCAGATAGGCTGCTAAAACAGCTCATGGGTTGTCAAATGATATACAAGAATTCTGGCAGCAGGGACAAGGAGATTACTATCCCATGATATAAGGCAATGGCAGGTAGCACTTTGGGTCTGGAACTGCATGCAGCTCTGGAAGCTTCAATTTAAAAGGTGCAGATCCCTTGGAACAGGTGCAGAGAAAAGAAACCAGATTAGTCAAAAATGTTATCACAAAGATTTTGGTTCTGCAAACTACAGTGCTTGGAAACAGGCACTTGTGAGGAGATCTGATTGAAGAGTTTAACGCTTTAAATAGATTGAGTAAACTTAATGATGATGATATTCTTACTCTTTCTTGAACATCACACATAAGGAGACAAACTTAATTTGAAAAAGCAATGGCTGCAGGAAAAAACAATGGCAAACTATCCACTTCCACAACACTATCTGGTGTTGGAAGTGGGTAGCTTGAATAAATTTATGAAAGAATTAGGCATATTATAGAAAGAGATGAGGATGGCGCCTCCATAGCTGGGTGGGCAGGAGCAGTAGTGCACAGCATACGCTTCTTGATTAGACTGGGGTTCGAGCCTGTGACCACCAAATACGGAGGATGCAGAAGGTCAGGGAATAACCACCGCATATCCCCAGCCTGAATAAAGGGTGAGGGTTGGCGTCAGGAAGGGCATCTGGCCGTAAAAATTGCATGCCAAAACAATAAAAATGCTGACCCCATATAATAATGGGAAAAGGTGAGGGGAAAAAAAAAAAAAAAAAAGAGAGAGATGAGGTGAGCAGTTTTTTTTTTTGGCTGATGTTGCATAAGCCTGCTTCCGTGAATCATTTGTCACTTCTAATAATAATAACAGCCCCACTTAAAAAGCATGTGAAGAACATGTTTTGTATATGGATGACTGTTAATAATCTCTCTTTGGTCAATTCACTTGCAACAGGTAATCAGTTGTGGTGCTTCTAACATGATCCACAAGCAAAGAGAAAGCACTGGAATGGTGATTGATATGCTCTCTGACAGAAAGTTTTTCAAAAATCAAAAACGAGAGTGATGTTGATCACTTTTTTGATAGTAAGAGTATTCTTCACAAGGAATTTGAACCAAGACAGAAATTCCTTGTGTTTCACTAGGTAAGGCAGTGAATATGGAGTAATGTGTATATGTTTCAGATCATTTGGTTAAAATAAGGCCTTAGTTTTGAGAAAAAGAGGGTTTGTTCCAGTTGGACAAGAATGCTAGGATGCATTTTGCACTGATTATCATGGAGTTTTTGGCAAAACATGGGTTCATGCAGCTAGACTTCCTGCCACATTCCCCAAAATCAAATCCATGCTGGAAGGACAATGATTTTTGGGTGTAGAGGACACTTAAAGACAAAAGAAAAAAGAATTAGTGGTGGCCAGTTCAAATGAATTAAAAAACTTCCAATGGCTCTATGTAAACTACTCAAAGTGATTATTTTTAAAATATATGCATGATACAAAAGATTCATGTTTCTAGAAGTGAAATTTATAGAAATGTGATCTTTTGGAACATACAAAGATTGGCACGTCTCAATAACATCATCTTTGCTTGAATGCTTCCTTCTTAATTTTTATCGATGTTGTTGGAGTAGTTTTTTTAGTGCAAATTGTACCAAAAAAAAAAAAAAACAACCCCACAATGGAGTTAAAATGAACATGCCTTTAACATGAGCTCGAAAGTGCATATATAATTTAATCAATTTCAGATAACTGAAAAACTCAGATTGAAATTGCCTTCAATAATGTGAGTGAACCAAAGAGTTTGTAAGTTAAGAGAGGGATCAGAAGGATGCAGATCTAGCAAGCAAAGTGGGGGATCATCTTCTATCAGTAAAAAGAGATGTGTGAGATAAGTATAAGCAATACATGTGCTGGCCAGCACAATCTCTTTATGTCTGTTTGATCAGAAGCTAGAGTTCCACAGATGTAGATTCTGCTTTATGGTTCATAACTTGTTATATATCTGGTTATGCCAAATTTCTGCCGACCGGGCTAGCCAGGTGGGTAAAGTGCCTGCCTGGAAACCCAAAGGCTGCGGGTTCGAATCCCGCCTCGGGCTTGGATCAAAGTACTGCAGAAACCTTGGGAGGTGCATTATGGCCACAGAAGCCGATGCGCCAACAACTACCGAAAAAAAAAAAAAAAAAAAAAAAAAAAAAAAACGCCAAATTTCTGTGCACTTTTCCTTGCACACTCAGTATGATTGGATCATACTGTGTGTGATTGGATCAGTGTCAGAGGGGGGTTCTTCTTGCAGCTTTATCTGCATGCTAATTTCCTCATATTCCAACGTGCCTAGGAGTCCAAAAGAATGTAAGTCTGTTTATTATTATCAAGTTGCAATATTTGTGACCCTATTTGTTTTAGAAAAATGTGAAGAGTTGGAGTTATCTTGGAGTGTGGTTATTGCACTTGTAGAGTCTGTAGAGACTATGGGCTTCTGACTGAGAAGAGTAGTAAGAAAAGTCAAATAATGGCATAGAGTTCTGCAGTGAACATACACTACATTCCTGTGGTATTGAGACAGAAAACCAACTGATGTTGTGAAGATCACTGCAGATCCCACAGCTGTGTCAGTTTTGAGTCAGTATAAATTCGATGCATATTCCACTATTGCATTAGTTCTTGTAGGCAGATTCCTGTAGGTTTATTTTTAAGAGATTTATTTCTGACAAGATTTACCCATCAAGGATCACAGAGGTGTGACCAGATGGGATGAGAAGACTATGGATTTTAACTGCATAATTAAGGAGTAGATCTTTCTATTAAGGTGAAGTGGAGAACCAGTGTCTTCTCTATATAGGCTTTGAACTGGCAATGTCCTGAATGTCCCAAGGGCAATCCCGAGTCAGTGTTGTAATGGGTTGAGGCATGCTAAAGAGTTTTTCAAACAGTCATAAACTGGGGCTCTGTAATCTAATCGACATCTGATCAAAACTCGATATAAGTGGAGTAGGGTATAGCAGTCAGCCTCCAATGCCACAGAGATGACTTTAAGTATGTTCAACTGTTTCATACAGAGTTTTCATGTTTGTAGGATGTGTTTCTGAAATATGAGTTTAGTGTCAAACGTTAAGACTTAAGAGTAAATATTGTTGGCAAGTGGTACTGATTGAGATTCCAGCAGTATTCAGGTTCTTGAATGTGACTGACTCTTTTTGCAAAAGTGAATGGCTGTAATTTTGATGCCAGCAGACAATAATCATTATGTAAAGCCCATGACACTATTTTGTTTACTGTGAGCTGCAGTTACCTTTCAATGGAATACATATTAATGTGAATGGCAAGATATTGCAAAGTCATTGGCACAAAGGTAGATGTCAACATTATCCACAATGTTCTGTGCTAAATTGTTTATTCTAATAGCAAAGAGTGTAGTGCAGAGCACTAATCTCTGTAGTTCCCTTTTGACAACAGATTGTAATGTGAAACAGCTCTGTGATAATGAATTTGAATAGTTCTATTTTTAAGAAAACTCTCTATGATCACCAATCATCAACTTTGGAATCCTATGGCATATTGATCTTGAATAATGCCATAGTGCCAAGTGGTGTCAGACTTTTTCAATGTCCAGGCATACCACAACAATATGTTCTTTTCAGATAAAAGCATTCATATGTTACACTCAGCTTTCATCATTGAATCTAATATGGATTGATTTTTGTAGAAGCCATACTGCTTCTACAAAAGCATCCCATGCAATCATCACTCATAATCTATACTTGATTATGAGTGATGATTGCATGGGATTCCAGGTACCATACCAATCTACTGTGGATCATCTTTTCTAATGCTTCCCCAATCAGCTAGTTATGGATATAAGTCTATAGTTGTGTCGATTCATCTATCTTCTGCTAAGAAGTTAGCACTCTTGAATGACACAATGAGTTAGGATAGTAGCTTTTGGAGAAGATTCAATCCAGAAACAACTTTAGGGGCTGTTTTTCTTGGTGTTCTAAAACAAATCAAACAAATGAGGCATCGGGTCCTGGGTCCTGATGGACCCAATGCCTCATTTGTTGATTTGTTTAGAGCATTCTGTAGCTCCAACATTGTAAAGAAATGATAGTCTTGTGCTGAAATTTAATTTGCATTGCTAAGCATTCTTTTATCCTGCTGAAAAGATAATTTATACGCAGATGTATCTGATTTATGCAAAATTTTCTGTCCGAGCATTGGTTATTTCTACTGTACCTTGCTCATTCTATCTAAGAATTGGAGAGGATTTGGTGGAAATCTGCTATGCATTTTTTTGTTTGTTTGTTTTGTACCTGATTATTCTGCTATTCATATCCTTTGTATATCAGAGGAATCCAAGAATCTCCTTTTTAGCCTATAAACCATTTCTTTGTTTCAAGTGTTTTGAAACTGATAAGGGCTCAGTTGTCGGATGCTTATGAAACAGGTTCCACACTGTTTTTCTCTTTTCTTTTTGGAAAGTTGGCACACATAACCCCAATACCAATTAGCATATTTACAAGGACCAGTAGAGACTTTGGGTGTGGCACTGGCTGCAGCAATTAGAATCTGCACCATAATGTGTGTTCTGTACTCATCATAATACAATCATTGAAGACGCTTGAAGAGAATCAATTTTAATTAGCCTTGGAAAATTTCCATTTTAAGTGGGTTTCTGTCTTTGAGTTTGAATTTCACAAATTAATAGATAATGGCTGCTTTTTAGTGGGTTGCCTACAGTTTACCACCACATGTGTGGAAACAGTGTTGGAGAGCAGACTGTACGGTCTATAGCTGTAGTTGTTTCAGTGGAGTGGATAAATGTATATTAACAGCACCAGTACTTAGCAATGTTAGATTAGGTCTATCAAGTAGTATCTCAATAAGTCTTTCCTTGTCTATTTGTATGGTGGAAGTCCCAGAGTGGATGGTGTGCATTAAATTTCCCTAAAAAAAAAAAAAAAAAAAAAAAAAAAAAAGGGAGGAGGAATCTGTATAAGAAGTATATTTTCTTTATTTGGTGATAGGTAAATTAAACTACTATTAACATAAACCTACGTAGATATGTATTAGTACAGTTTCTAATGATATGTGCAGTGAAACGTACTTAGTGGGAATTCTTGAGTTCACAAGCATGGTCACACCTCCTGCAGCAGTGTTGTGGCAATTAGCTTTAGTGTAATTCTTGTAGGCATAATGCTTGCCAGACTATACCGCTTGATTAGATCATCAATATTGCTAAGTAGGTCTCTACAATTCTACTGTATGATGCAATCCATTATTTGATTTTGGCAGTTGGGTTTGATTCAGACTGTTTATATGCACCCAAGTTTACCTTTTCCTTTTTTTTGGAAAAGTAGGGCTTCAAGTGTCAACATCATATTCTGCACAAAAGTTCAAGATTGGTTGGTTCAGGTTGGTTTGTCATCTATATCTCTGTTCATTAAATTTGGCTATATTCTTCACTGGTACAGATTTTAGTTTTTAGGGCTTCTGCTTAAGTATGGGATGCATTTGGTGGAACTGCAATTGTTATGTTGTTAGTACAATCTATTGCATGCTGTGAGGATGAGAGAACTGGCTCAGCCCAATCTGTAATAGATATTATTGATGGAATTGACACAATCATTTATGCCACTGCTGATTGGTGTTTCTTTATTGTTTCTGCATAGTTACAATTTAGTGTAGTGGGCATAATTTGCTTCTTTGCCTTCTGATAGGTGGCTTTCTGCTCTATTTGCAGATAAAAGATCCAATAGGTGGTAGTGATCACAGTGTACTGGTGTGGGATTTACTTAAAGACGTAATTACCATCAGGGGTAAACGGAAAGGTTTTTGCTTTCGCAGAGATAACTACAGTGGTCTCAGACAGTTTTTAAATTCTGCACAGTGGAACCAACTGATGATGTTACCAACAGCAAATTCTAAATGGGTAAGCATTCAAGGAAGTAATCGTGGAAGATACTAGGCATTTCATACCGATTAAGAAATACTGTTCAACGTTTAGGCCTAAATGGATGTCAGATGAACTAATGAGATTTGCGGCAGAGAAGAAAAATGCATGGGATGCATATAAATTATCAGGCGACACAGAAGCCTATGGTATATATAAGCTAGTCTGTAATCAAGTCACAAAGGATTTTGTTATTTGGTTTTTAGGAGCATTAGCAACCAAGGCCATATTGCTCCGGGAATATGCGGTGGTCATTCCCTGACCTTTCCGCATCCTCCGTATTTGGTAGTGACGGGCTCGAACCCCGGTCTAATCAAGAGCGTGTGCTATGCACTGCTGCTCCTTCCCACGTGGCTACGGAGGCACCGGTCACAAAGGAGGTTAGGCAAGAGAGGGCAGATTACGAGACATCTTTGGCAAAGGATGCTAAGCAAAACAGCAAGAACTTTAGTTATATAAACTCCAGAAGGAAGGGGATGAATCAGATCGGTCCACTTGATATTGATGGCTTGAGTGTTGATGATCTTGCTCAGATTGCTGACAATCTGAATGAGTATTTTGCATATACATTCACACACAAGGAGTTATTAAGGGAGGAGAATGCCAGAAGTTTATCAAACTGTAACAGAGTACTTAATGATTTTCTAATAACTGAGAGAAAGTGGAGGAATAATTGTTGAAGTTAAACATAAGAAAGGCACTCGGGGTGGATGGGATCCATCCAGTTATATTAAAGGAGGTGGCAAAGGTAGTAACCAAACCCTTAGCCATAATTATGAGAGCATCCGTGGACTGATTTTGATAATTATATACAGCCACTCCCCAGCTTATGTAATACTTGACTTTATGGAAATTCGACTTCACATAAGTTTTTGCTGGCCGGTGCAAACTTAAAAAAAATTGTGGAAACGTATTTTGCATCCCACAGGAATAAATGGAGGTATTATAAAAATATCGTAATGTGAACCCAATAACACATTTTTTTTGGTAATTCGTTCCAAGACCTTGGAAGTTGAAATTTTCGCTATATAACTCTCTAAAAGGTTATTTTTATAATGGAAATTGCACTACACTTTCATCGTTATCATATGTTCCATTATAAGAATCAATTTTGATCAGCTTTGTGATATTTTTTTAAAACACATTTCTCGAGATTACTACCATAAAATAATAAAAACAATTTGCACTTTTTGGTTTATTGGGATTTTCTGTTAGCGTAATCTATTATAAACGGGTAGTACACTCGATCTTATTGCATTTGCGATAATACCGATAACCAGAATCTGTGGGTTTTTACTTTACAGTATTATGGTGAAATGAGTTCCCCTTCACTGAAATCTTCAATCATATAAAAAGCATAAGTTTTCAGAATTTCTCTTCATTCCTATTTTCTTATTACAATGGTGAAGGGAAAGGGACCAATGGAAAGTACAAGTGCTGCAGTGCTAGGAAACGAAACAAAATTTATTTAGAAATGAAGATGATTAATTAAGAAGTACAAAGCAGGAACAAAGTGCCATCTACTGCACGAAATTAGATCTTGCTGCTTCAACAGTAAATACTATTTTAAGGGACAGCGCACGTATAAAAGAACACGTTAAAGGATCAACGCATTTAAGATCAACAGTGATCATAAAACAGTGTTGAGGTACTATATCGAAGATGGAAAAGCTATTAATAATATGGATAGAAAATCAGATTCAGAAGCAAGTGCCCCTGAGTCCAATGGCCATTCAAGCAAAAGCAAGAAGTATTTATGAAGATATTAAGGATAAGTACAGCAAACTCCAAGCCAGGTACATGGCAAGCAACAGGCGGTTTAACGAGTTCAAGCATCGTGCTGGTTTCCAAAACATTAAAGTATGCAGTGAAGTCACCAGTGCTGATTCTGCAGCTGCAGAGAAATTTTGTGATGTGTTGGAAAAAACCCCTCCTAAATCTCCACAACCCTCAATTTCTGAAGCGGTGTGCTTATCAGCTGGAGAGTTAATTCTGGCAATGATGCTCGAAAGTTAAAACTTGCTGACATTATGACTGTCTCCTTTCTCTTTTTGTAATTTTATAATTTTGAAATTTTTTTAATTTTTCCTGCGCACGAGATAAAAAAATTGAATAAATAATTCTATTTACATGTTCATCGAACATTTATTTTTTGCTTCAATCAAATTCAATTAAATTTACGAGTGCTGCATAAGCATTTAGTGAAATTCTGACTTATGCAGAGTTCCACAGAACGCAACCCTTATGTTAGTTGGGGAGTGGCTGTACTTAGATTTCAGGAATGCTTTTGACACTGTTGCGCAGGGAAGACTACTGTACAAATTGGAGCAGTATTGTATTAAGGGAAAGTTGCTACAATGGATAAAATGGTGGTTGAGTGGAAGAAGACAGACAAGTGGTAGTGACTGGATGCTGCTCTTCGAGACTAATGTTATTAGTGGAGTTCCCCAGGATTCAGCGCTGGACCCACTGTTGTTTTGTATATTTATCAATGATACTGATGAAGGTATATTAGGCTTAATGTAGAAGTTTGCAGGGTTGTTAATGACAGTAATGGTAATATCTAGAAAGGATGGGCAGAAGAGCTGAGAAGTGGCAACTGAAATTTAACATTGATAAATTCAAAGTACTGCATATGGATAGAAGTAACCCCAGAGTAATGTAGCAACTCTGTACTACACTTAGGGTGGCTGAAAATGAAAGACCCGGGAGTAATTGTGTAATCAGATAAGAAGTGTTCTGAGCAGTGCAGACAGGTTGCCAGAGCAGGTCATGGGGTATTTTGCTAGTAGAGAAAAGGAGGTGATTATCCCTATGTATAAGGCATGGTCAGGTCAGGTCTTAAGTACTATGTAGAGGTCTGGAGGCCTCATTTTAGGAGGGATATAGAGTTGCTTGACTGAGTACAGAGCAGGGCAACAATACTGGTCAGGGGAATGAAGGGTAGTCTTATCAAGAAAGGCTTAAGTTCTGTAAATTGCAGTGTCTGGAGACTAGGCACCTGTGACGTGATCTGACTGAGGTGTATAAGGCCTTGAAAGGGTTGAGCAGGCTCAATTCTGATGGGATTCTTCCTCTTGCTCAGATTACGAACCTGACGGGGCATAAATTCAAATCGAGGAAAGACAGTTATAGAATAGACGTGCAGAAATTTGCCTTTAGCCAGCAGGCAGTTGATTGCTGGAAGAAACTTCCATCTGTCGTTGTGGAAGTTGATAGCTTAAATAAATTCAAGGAGGAACTCGACAAATGTTTACAGGGAATGGATGTGTGAAATTTTTTTCCTTTGGCTGATGCTACATAAGCTTGTTTTCTTGCATCATGTGCCTCTACTAATGCTAATGCTATTTTGTATTTTTTGGATGATGGCCTGACAGTGCAGGTTTCAATGTCACAGTCTGTAAATGGTTTTTGGACAAATGGTGGGCATAACGCACCCCCCCCCCTCGAAAGACTGTTCAAGTGACTAAATTTCTGGCCTTTATAACATCTGATTGGTTAGGAACACAGTCTTACACTACAGTTGAGATAGCTTTAATACTAGAAGGTAAATTTGGTATAAGAAACATAAGGATGATATTCCATGGGAGAAGAAGTTCACCATCTTTTATAATCACAATTTGCCTTGCTTGCATAACTTTTTCATATTTTAACTCTTGGACCAGTTCATAGTCTGTGACATTCAAGCCCACTCTGCAATTATCCCTTCAGAGGTATTTAGCATTGAATGAGGTTGAAAGTTTTAGCAGAGTCTCAAAATGCTTTAGATTCATGGATCCACTAATCAAAAGTAGCTAAGGTAGCTAAGAAAAAGAACAGGTGCATGTATACTTGCTTGTACACCAATGCTAGGAGTTTATAAATAAATTTCAGGTATTGCTGAAAACATCAAAGGCAGATATTGTTGGGATTTCAGAGACGTGGTGTCACACAGATATAAGGAATGCAGAACTGGAATTTGGGGAGTACAATGTCTACAGAAAGGATAGACAGGGTAGGAAGGGAGGAGGGGTTATGCTATTAATTAAGAAATACATAAAATCCAAGGAAGTGAAGCCAGTCGACATTACTGGACAGTGCAGTGTTGAGTCAGTTTGGTGTGACATAAGCATTGGGAGATCAAAATTGAGAGTAGGAGTGTGCTATAGGCCTAATTACTCTGATAAGTATAATAAGAAACTGTACAGGGAAATAGAGTGGGCCAGTAAATCAGAGAGTCTTATAATGGGGGATTTTAATTTCCCAGATATTGACTGGAATTTGGGGGCTGGTCACTCACACACTAGCAAGGCTTTTGTGGATTTATTGGATGATTGCTTTCTACATCAGCATGTTCGGGAGGCAACTAGAGGGAGTAATACTCTTGATTTGATTATCAGCAGTGATTCTTCATGCATTAAGAATCTGCAGGTAAATGAACCACTAGGTGGCAGTGATCACAGTGTGCTGAAGTGGGATTTACTCAAAGAGGTAACTACCATTAGGGGTAAAGGGAAGGGTTATTGCTTTCGTAAAGGCGACTACGATGGACTGAGACAGTATTTAAATTCTATACAGTGGGACCAACTGATGATGTAACCAACAGCAAATTCAAAATGGGAAGCATTCAAAGAACTTATCTTGGAAGCTACTAGGCTTTACATACCAACTAAGAAATATTGTTCAAGGTTTAGGCCTAAGTGGATGTCAGATGAACTAATGAGACGTATGGCAGAGAAGAAAAATGCATGGGATACATACAAATTAACACATGACACAGAAGCCTATGATAGATACAAGTTGATCTGTAACCAAGTTACAAAGGAGGTCAGGCAGGCGAAGGCAGATTACGAGAAATCTTTGGCAAGGGATGCAAAGAAAAACAGCAAAGAGTTCTTTACTTATGTAAACTCTAGAAGGAAGGGATGAATCAGATTGGTCCACTTGATATCGATGGGTCAACTGTTGATTATCCTGCTCAGGTAGCTAACAAACTGAATGAATATTTTGCATCGACATTCACACATGAGGAGTTATTCAGCGAGGAGAATGCCAGAGGTGTATTCAACTCTGGCAGTAAGCTAGAGAATCTTGTAATAACTGAGAGTAAAGTGGAGGAGAAATTGTTGAAGATAAATACAAGAAAGGCACCTGGGGTGGATGGGATCTATCCAGTTATATTAAAGGAGGCAGCAAAGGAAGTAAGCAAACCCTTAGCCATAATTATGAGAGCTTCCTTGGACTCAGGGGAAGTACCCATGGACTGGAGATGTGCAAATGTGACCCCAATTCACAAAGGAGGATCAAAGGGCAACACACGTAATTATAGACCTGTTAGTTTAACTTCTGTTCCTGGAAAATTAATGGAGGCACTGGTTAAAGAAGCACTGCAGGATCATCTAGACAAGACTTCAGTTATAGCTCAGACATAGCATGGTTTTGTAAAGGGGAAGTCTTGCCTGACCAATTTGATTGGACACTATGATGCAGTCACAAAAGAACTGGATGCAGGGAATAACTTTGATATTATATACTTGGATCTTAGAAAGGGTTCTGATACTGTTGCACATGGAAGACTGCTGCACAAATTGGAGCAGTGTGGCATTGGAGGCAAATTGCTGCTATGGATAAAGGGGTGGTTGAGGGGGAGAAGACAGAGAGTGGCAATCAATGGACACTGCTCATCGTGGACTAATGTTATTAGTGGAGTCTCTCAGGGTTCAGTATTGGGTCCATTATTGTTTTCTGTATTTATAAATGATATTGATGATGGTATATCAAGCTTAATGTCCAAGTTTGCAGACGATACGAAGGTTGGCAGGGTTGTCAAGGACACTACTGACACTATGCTACTGCAACAGGATCTGGAAAGGTTGAGCAGATGGGCTGAGAGGTGGCTAATGAAGTTTAACATTGACAAATGTAAAGTACTACATATGGGAAACAGCAACCCCAGAGCAACGTATCAACTCTGTGGTACTACACTGACAGTGGTAGGGACCTGGGGGTGGTTGTGTAGGCAGATATGAAGTTTTCTGAGCAGTGCAGACGGGCTGCAAGAGTAGTTCATGGTGTATTGTCGATGATATATAGGAATTTTTCTAGCAGGGATAAGGAGGTGATTACTCCCTTGTATAAGACAATGGTCAGACCACACCTAGAGTACTGTATACAGGTCTGGAGGCATCATTTCAAGAAGGATGTAGAGATGCTGGAACGAGTACAGAGAAGGGCAACAAGATTAGTGAATGGAACAAAGGGGTGCTCTTATGAAGAAAGGCTTAAGTTTTACAAATTACAGTGTCTGGAGACTAGGCACCGGCGAGGTGATCTGATAGAGGTATATAAAGCCTTGAATGGTTTGAGCATGCTCAATGCTGATGGGATTCTTCCTCTTGCTCAGAATAATCACCTGAGAGGGCATAAATTCAAATTGAGAAAAGACAGAGATGTAGGATAGACGTGAGGAAATTTGCCTTTAGCCAGTGGGTGGTTGGTTGGTGGAATAGACTTCCATCCCTTGTAGTGGAAGTTGACAGCCTAAATAAGTTTAAGGCTCAGCTGGACAGGTATTTTGAAAGAACAGAGGGGTGAAGTGGAAGTGGCTATTTTTAAATTTATTTATTTATTTTGTTTTATTTATTTATTTTTTTTGGCTGATGCGGCATAAGCATGCTTTCTTGCATCAAATGCCTCTACTAATGCTAAAAGTTTCACCAATTAATTGTTTTACCATTTTAGGTGAACCTGCTGCATTTTCTAAACATTTTGAGAAATGGGGACAAAGTACCCATACATTTATTTGATAAGGTGACTGTGATACATCATGGCCTACTTCATTTGATTTACAGTATGATTTACAGTATGTTTGTTGTTAGTTCTGGAACTTGCATTACTTGAAACTGTCCCAGTATGTATGTACAAATTGAGTTGAGTGTATGTACACATATAAATAGGGTTGACAGCTCTGAAAAACATTTTAAAAAAAGGCTGATTGCTGATTAACAAAAACATGAACTAACAGCAAATGCTACCAGAGAAAAGGCTTGCACAAACCAAGAAAATTTCATTTCTGTGCATCTGTATTGCCCATTTATTCCTCCAATCAGTAAGCTAAAATAAATTCCAGTAAGCAGGCAGATCAACACAACCAGCGATGATCAGTTCTAACAAGCTGTTACTTTGTGTGTGTTCCTGATAACTTACATGATTCAGTTAAGCTGCGTGACGGTGCTGGTTCCTTGAAAGCATGTCACTTGCATTCTATAAGTGTCTTATGTTATTTTAGGAACCATACAAACATACGTATGTAAACTCTAGCATCTAAATGGTCAGGCTGATGAAGGTAAAAATTAGTGACAAAAGCTACTGGTAGTTTTGTGACCTTTTTTTAGTGCATATTGCTTTTAAATAGGTAATTGGTAAAATACTGAAAAGATTTATTATATTAGTAATTTATCTCAGTATATTTTATTTACTTTAATAAATATATTTTATCTGCTCGCTAAGTATTTGTTATACAGGTAGTACCTGCTTTACAAGTTTTTTTTTTTTCCCAAGTCATCATCATCAGCCATTTTCAATCCACTGCAGGATGAAGGCCTCTCCAGCAACTTTCCAGTTCCTTCTGTTTTGTACAATGGCCATACATTTATTACCCACAAACTCATGAATTTCATCTATCCATCTCCTTTATTGTCTTCCAGGTTTTCTTTTAGCTCCTCTTGGGTACCATTCTGTTATTTTCTTAGTCCATCTGTCATCATGTCTTTGAGCTGTGTCCTGCCCAAGACCATTTTAGTTCATTAGTTTTGATAAGATGTCCTTTACTTGAGTTTGCTGCCTAATCCATGTGTTTCTCTTCTTATCTAACAGTCTGATTCCCAATATAATTCGTTCCATTCTTTGCTGTGTAGTTCTCAGCTTCTCTTCCATTCTTTTGGTGAGTGCCCAAGTTTCATTTCCATGAGTCATGGTGGGGAGTATACATTGGTTCATTATTTTACGTTTCAGACAAATTCGAATATTGCTCCTCAGTATGTGACTATATTTCCTGAATGCTATCCATCCAAAATTTATTCTTCTCTTGACTTCCAGCTAATAACTTGTCCCAGATAAGTATATGACTCCACCTTTTCAATTACTGCTCCTTCAATCATTATTTCCCTTTCCGTGGCATACTTGTTCATCATTACTTTTGTTTTAGCCATATTCATCTTTAGTCCAAAATCCTTACTAACTGAGCATAACTGATTAACATTTTCCTCTAATTCTTTGGGGTCGTGGCTTATGACCACAATGTCATCTGCAAATTGTAAATGGTTTAGGTACTCTCCATTCACATTCACTCCTTTCTGCGACCAGTCTAATCTTCTGAAAGCTTCCTCAAGGGCAGCAGTAAACAGCTTCGGAGATATTGTGTCTCCTTGTCGAACTCCTTTCTCGATTTTAAATTTCCTACTGTCTTTGTCTAGTCTAATAAAGGAGGTAGCACTCTCATATATTTTCTTCAAAATCATAATATATGGAGTATATATGCCTTGTCTTTCCAGTGTCCAAAACATTGCCTTATGCTGTATGGAGTCAAATGCCTTTTCATAATCCACAAATGCCAGGCATAATGGTGTTTTATATTCATTTGCTTTCTCCATTAGCTGTGATATTACGTGAAGGTGATCCATAGTTGAGAATCCTGTCCTAAAGCCAGCTTGCTCTTTCGGTTGATTCTCATCAAGTATTCTTTCTAATCTGTTAGTAATGACCCTTGTGAACAACTTGTAGATGTGGGATAGCAAGCTAATTGGTCTATAATTTCCAATTTCTGATTTATCTCCTTTCTTATGCAGCAAAACTATGATTGCATTATTCCACTGCTTAGGCATCATACCTTTTCTAATGCACTTTGTGAAGAGCCTTGCCAGTTTTTGTGTTATGTCTCTTCCTCCCAATTTTAACAACTCTACAGTAACTTCATCTTCCCCCGGGGCTTTCTGATTCTTCATTTTCTTCAATGCATGTTCTACCTCATCAGGAAGAATATCGGGTATGTCGTATGTGTTGCTACTTTGCAATCCATCTTCCCCACTGCTGGCATCATTCCCCTGCTCCTTGTATAATTCTCTATAGTAGTTTTCTGCTATTTGAATTATGCCTTCTCTGCTGTTTATAAGTACACCATCGCTATTCCTCAGTTTCAGTACCATTTGTCTTTCTGTATTACTGCTCATGGCTGCTGATTTAAATCCTTTGTTTTCCCTTAATGCTTGTTCTACTTTTCTTGTGTTAAATCTTCTTATGTCCTCTCTGAGTCTCTTTCTAATGGCTTTGCATAACTCAGTATACTCAATTTTCTCCCTGTCAGTGTTTTTCTTGCTCTTCATTTGTCGTCTTCAGTTCATCACGACAAGTGTTTCTCGACTAATTTTTTCTTCTTTGGATTTCTGTTTCCCTATAGGTTTCTTGGGCTTTATCACTTTCAGAAAGTTGTAATATTCCTCGTCGATATCATGGTCCTGAGCAGTCTGCAGAAGCTCAAACTTGTTCTTAAGTTCCAGTACATACTGCTTTTTCTCCTCCTCTGTTATCTCAAAGACCTTTGTATTATTTACTCGAGTCAGTTTTTTCCTTTCCTTTCTTACATTTATATCAAGTGTACATCTTACCATTCTGTGATCACTTGCAACATTTACCTTATTCAGGACGGTAACATCATTCACAATATATCTTCTGTTAGTGAGGATGAAGTTGATTTCATTAGTTGTTAATCCATTTGGACTCTTCCATGTCCACTTCCTGTTCACCCTTTTCTTGAAAAAAAGTGTTCATTACTGACAGTCCTTGAGATTCTGCAAATTCCACAAGTCTTTCACCTCTTTTATTTCTTTCACCAATTCCAAAATTTCCTATAGTTCCTCTTTCTGCGCTGTTTTGCCTTTTTCCAACCTTAGCATTGAATTCCCCCATAATAATAGTGTAGTGGGTTTTCTGCTCATCTAGAAGACTCAATTTCTGTGTACATTTCTTCAACCTCTTCATCATCATGGCTCGATGTTGGTGCATAAATCATTATAATCTTTAGCTTGTACCTGTTAGAAATCTTGAGTATTAGTCTTGACACCCTTGGTGATGTACTTTTGAATTCCAAAATGTTGTTTTTAAAATCTTTATGGACCAGAAACCCAACTCCACCTTCACTCCTTTCACTGTTTCCATTGGTGTACAGCAGATTTCCACTTGATAAACTTATAAGTGATTCATTTCTTCTTCTTGTTTCAGCCAAACTGATGATACTCCAATTCACATTTTCTAATTCCTTTTCCAGCTCTAATATCCTGTCTTCACTGATGAGTGATTGTATGTTATAACAGGCCAAGTTCAGTTTCCGTGCATGGCAGCCTGGTCGTACCCAGAGATTCTTAGCACCCTCTGCTTCCACTCTGATCCTCTCGCTGCCGTAAGAGGGAGAGTGAAAGCTGCTGGGGACTGAGGGCCATTTGTATTGTTGTGTTCTCATATGCTGGAGGGTTTGGTCTTTTCCTCTTCACGCTGACCAGGCGTCTTGAAGAGAACCACTCTACACGTTCGTTGCCACCTAAGTGACATAACAGGGCTTACCATCGAGAAGGTGTGCATGAGTGGATTTTAGGGAGGCAGGCCAACCGGACTTCTCCTAAATCTTCTGTAATAGAGAGATATTGGATTCATCAGTGTTTTAGGCTGAGTGTCTGATAAATAACACACAGGATACCTGTTCCCCTCTAAGCCCCGCGTATCTCATATACAATTTAATCACCTGGGGAAAGGGTTGAAGTATTTTTTCTTCAATAGAAGAAAAATTCCATGACCATATCTGAAAACGATATTCTCGCATCCTTCGATGTCGTCTCCCTATATACAAATGTGCACATCGAAACCATGCTACTGGCTCTTAAAGAACTATTAATTAAAGACGACACTTTGACAAAACGTACTGACTTAAACATTAATGACATTTTTGAGCTCAGGTAACTGTTACTTAATGCCAAGCAGTTTTAATTTGAAAATAACATCTATGAACAAATTGTCGGCCTTCCTATGGGCTTCGATATCTCTGCCCCTTTATCTGAAATCTACCTCGCTTCTATTGAAGAAAAAATACTTCAACCCTTTCCCCAGGTGATTAAATTGTATATGAGATATGCGGACGACGTCCTTTTAATGGGCAACAAGCCACTATTGATACTTTATTTAACACATTTAATACAACACATGAGAAACTCAAATTAACCCTTGAAGTAGAAACTGATAATAAAATTAATTTTCTAAATCTCACTATATACAAAATCGGCACATCTTTCGGTACCAAAATATACAGAAAGAACACACATACAGGTAAGTTCTTACATTACTACTCACACCCACCATCCTCTATACATCAAAAAAGCAGTTCTTTATAATCAGATATATAATGCTATTAAATATAGTCACACACAAACACACACAGATCTATCTGTAGAATTGCAATACTTCAATAAAAAATTTATTGACAGGAAATACCCATTACAACTAATAAAAGAAACAATTACTAAAGTCCATAATAGTATTAATAACCCTAACAACATTAATAACCATGTGAAAAAGATACACAAACCCCTTATCGTGCTTCCATACCATCAACAATATGCTAGATGACTCTTGATTTCTTGATGTGCTGTAATGTAATGACTAGATCGTAGGTATGACTTCAACAGGTTTTTAAGAATACAGATATCAAGTTAATATTTACATCTTATAATAAATTAGTTTCTAAATTTAATTCACATAAGACAACATATGAATATGTGACACAGGATTATATTAACATTATATATTTGATTAGATGTCAAGCATGTTACATTGGTAGTACAACAGCTAAATTTGGGACTTCAAAAATTTCTAACACACATGCCTACTACCATTTTAATAGCTTCAAATCTAATTTATCGGATACAGAACTAACACATGTTCAATCTTATACTCATAACCCACTCATCGATTCAGCTTTACAGTAGTTAAACTAAATTCCAGTTATAAAATCCTTCAAAACGAAGCACTCGTCATTGAATGGTTTAAGCGCCACACATCGTTCAACATATTAAACAAAAAGATTCCAACCAACTTCTCCCCTATTTGGAATTTAGCACATATAAAGTTTCCACGTGCACTGAAATGCATTTCAGGAATTTAACCTGTATATAACACAATCGTGCACTTCCCTTCCCACTATAGCTAACTGAAGACGGTTTCGAAAGTCGCTCGTGTGCAGCTATTAGCTTTTTATCTCACTTTAATTTATTTTAATTAGACAACCATAGAATGGAAGGTGCACTTTCCTTTCTTAGGCAAATTTATAAAGTTCATAATTTAGTAATTTTTAAATTTATAATTTCTTTAAGTTACTAGAATCTCATAACTACTATGCACGTGGTGAAACTTTCAACCAACTAAGTGGATTACTATAAGGTGAGTGCTGAAAATTAAGCTAAGCTATATCTATGATCTAGACAAATAAATTAAATAATAAATAAAATAAAACAGAATATTTATAATATTCCCATTCCCTAAAGTTAACCAATCAAAATTATGTTTTGAACATAGCCATGATCACTACCTCTGCCACAATGGGAAGCAATTTATCACATATTTGACAACTTGCTATCCACAGTTGAACTTTACAGGATCCAGTCCACTGCTATTCCTTGAGGTTTTATCTCCAAGTTCTGTCTCTTGTTTTAGGTGTGATCTCTAGACCTGAATCTAATGATTATCTTGTATGGAGGGATAATGACATCATTCTACACACTAGTAAAGATCCAATGAATAATGGACAGGACAGCACATGCCATCTAGTTGCCTATTTACATTAGGAAAATATCATGCCATTGAATAGTAGCATTTAAATCTTTTTATCTTGAAACATTTTTAGCCTCTCTCTCTCTCTCCCCCCCCTCCCTTAATCAATCATTATCATTCTAAGGGCCTAGCTCTGTCACTGATAGAGATATTTTTTTTCTATTCATCCCGGATTTGGGCATTTTGTCTGGCCTCACTGTGGTTCAGTCTTAAGAGTCGGAGCACATTATTAAGTGCTGTGATTCTTGGTCGTCTGCTCCTTCTTTTCCCTTCAAGCTGTCCTTCTAGTATGTTTACTCTCTAATCGTGTCTCCAGAGATGCCCTAGGAACCGCATCTTCTTCTTTATTATGATTTTCTTGATTGTTCTTCGTTCCTCAGCTGCTCTGAGGACCTCTTCATTCATCGTTTTTGTCTCTTCAGTTTATTTTCATCAAGGTTCTCCAGCAAAACATCTCAAATGTTTTGATTTGAGATGTTTTTCCTCCAGTTTGTTCCTGTTATTGACCATGTTTCACACCCATACAGCAGTATACTCCATATCTAAGTTTTCACAAATATCTTCCTCTTTTCATTGTTTATCTTGCTTGCAATAAGTGATTTTTTTTTTCCCTACTAAGTGCTTTTTTCGGTATTGCAATTCTTTTTCTTTTTATTTCTGAATGGCTTTTGCCATCCTCTTGTATTTTGCTTCCCAGATATACAAATGAACTTTACTTGTTCAATTTTCTTGTTATCTATTTCTACCCTGTCTGTTTTTCTTTGATTCTCTTTTCCAGCAACAATTATTTTTGTCATTTTTGTGTTAATTTTGAACCTGTAATCTAAGAAACCTTCTTCCATTGCTTCTATTATGTTTTTCAAATCTTCTTCATTTTTTGCTATGCAGCTATATCATCTGCAAATGGTATGAATTGTACCTTATCTCCTCCTATGCTTATTCCTTTAGTTTTACATTTCACTTTCTCTAAACCATCCTCCATGTATAAGTTAAATAGTAATGGTGATAATGCACGCCCCTGCCTAACTCTCTTTCTTATCTTGGCTATTGCTTGATTATTTTGAAAATTCAATTTTTTTCATATAATTTTTTAATGGCTAGTTGATCCCTCCAATCGACATGGGCCTTCTGCATGACTCTGAAAAGCTTCTCCCAGAGAACACTGTGCTTTTTCAAGTTCAATAAAAGCTATGTGTGTGGCTTTGTTGATGTTTATTCTTCAGTCTACTATTGTGAGTAGTGCTAAAATGGCTTCT
The DNA here is from genome assembly GCF_048544385.1 of Mastigoproctus giganteus. Lineage (NCBI taxonomy): Eukaryota > Metazoa > Arthropoda > Arachnida > Uropygi > Thelyphonidae > Mastigoproctus > Mastigoproctus giganteus. The sequence continues at coordinate 163,708,381 of NC_143586.1, read as the reverse complement.
CGTGTTCCTCGTCTATTTCGAAAACCAAATTGACCTTTGTTTAAAAACTGTCCTATTTTTCGTCATCCTCATCTTTTCCTTCTTAATAGACTGCTTTTATGATACTAAACATTTCTTTCCTTTTCTTGTCTCCTGCTTTTTTTTAGCTATTAAGCTGGAATTTTATCTGTACCTACTGCTTTTTCCATTGCGGATCTCATTTAGAGCTTTTCTATATTCCAATTCTATTAAGTTTGGCCCCAAGATATCCTGTTTTACTTTGTGTTCAGCCTCCAAGGCTTCCTCACTTATTTGATTCCCATCATAGAGGTCTCCCAAGTACTCTTTCCATCCTATGTCTCTACTTCTTATCAGTAGTTTTCCATCTTTATCTCTTATTGCTGTGCTTTTTGGTTTTAGGGTCTCAAGTATATGTGGCAGTCATCTTGTATGCTATGTCAGTTCTTCCATTCTTCAAGACATAATTACTTGACACAAATAATTATGGAATCTTTTTATACTGCTGTATAATGTAAAATGAGCAGAAATACTTTTGATTAAATTGTAAACTGATAAAAGAGTGGGTGCCTTATGTTTGGAGTAGTGAGGGATGAAAGCATATTAAAATTTTTCTGTCCAATAATGCAGAAGTAAAGCAAATCAGAATGCACTTTTGGAATACTGGAAGGGTCAAATTTCCATCCCTAGGATACACCCTTTGCTAAAAGATATTTTTCTCAGAAATATTTCCAATCCAGTAATACCAGATGTGATTCTAAAATGAAATTTAAGTAAAAGGCCAATACCTATATTTACAGCTCCTATAAATTCTAACAAGATGATATGGACAGTTAACAGAAAGCAGGTGCTAATGAAAGTGTGAGATTTAAGTGATGCTAATTTAGTATTTATTACTAGCCACTGACTTTTACTGCAAAAAAGTAATAACATCCTAAGTTTGTTAACCCAGCTATTGTCCTTCCTCATGCAGGTGCTCTTTAGGCCCTTCTCACCAATTGGGCTGCTGGTCTTGGGAACCTTGATGTCTTTTTATTTTTTTAGGTACGGTCTCCATACAATGGATGATGATCTCCCATCTCTACAAGCAAATGTGTGATAATCATCAATACATCACCATATGCTCTCTTTGCCATCTGTCTATACAGTTCAGAAAACCTCATGTCCGATTGTATCGTAACTCTTAAATCTCTTTCTTCTCAACTTTTTCAAACTCACCAATATGCAAGCTATTTTAGAGTTGCTTCTCCCTAAGTGTGTCTTTTCCTTTTACTGCATTAAAACATAGTTGCCATTTTTCTAAAAGTACTTGAAGTCTGTTCAAGTCACTGCTTGGTGCTGATCATTAATCACTCTCCAATCTTTATTGGGCCCCCACTTCTCATGCTACACCAATCCAAAGGGTAACTATTAATCAGAAACCTCTGTTTCCTGTTCTGCAACCACCCTACGATTCCAACATTTCAGCTTATATTTCGTATTTGACTGTTAAGAAAACAGAAATTTCTGTTTTTGTTCTTCCTAGCAGTCATTTCTTTAGAACTTTATTTCAAAACAAGATGAAACAACAACATGGATATACATATTATAAATCAAGATATAATTTTATTTTGATCTTAATAAATTTTCATGTCATTTTAGTTCTTTTGTTTAAAGAATAATATTTCACTACTTCAAGCTGCAGTATAATATCAATGAACCAATGATGTCAAAAAAAGAAGCAACTACTAAAATATAGTCTTTGTATATATTCAAATTTAGTAGTAGCCTACTCTCAGAATAACAAAAATATTCATTAATTAGGATTCAATCTTGAACTTCTAAAGCACAAAGGATCAACTTCATCATAAGCAAAACATAAACCACTAATTTATTAGAAATTCAACATCTTGAAGCTATAGAAAACCATATAAACCATCAAAATTGGGTTAATTTCTTTTTCTAATTACAGTCAAGTTAAGTAACACGACACTGACTTGATTAAAGTGTGTCATTAGTTGTCTTGTCATGCTCAGTGATGTTACTCATGAAAAGCAAAGAGTCAATAAATGGTATGTGTATGTATGTGTGTGTGCTAGCACACAAAAATTAATGACCTCCCTTTGTCATTTTAAAATTTATTAACACTTACGGTATCATGAGGCTTATTAGGATTTTTTGGAGAACCTATGCCTCCTTCAATTGAGAAACCCAAACCTGGATTTTTCAGTATTACAACTGGAAACTAAAAGAAACAAACAGAAGAATTAAATTAGCAAAACAAGCATATTACAGAGAATTCTCATTTACAGTGTTAAAAAAAAAAGAAAAAAAAAAAAAAGGAAAAAAAAAAAAAAAAACGAACAAAAGAAAATATAAATTAACTCAAACCATGCCATGCCTTTTCAAAATATATGATTATGTAACAGGTGTATAAAAGTTCTAGCATATATTATCTATGCTTTTATTAAATATTTAAGTAATTGCATTTTCCACTTTAAGACAAAAAACAAAGAAAAAAAAAAAAAGAAAAGAAAAAAAATGGAGGAGAAAGAAAAAAACAAGAAGCAGCAAAGGCTTACTCTAAGGGTTGGCAACCAGGTACCGTAGTGGCAGATAGGTCCTTTTTGTGCGGCCCACAAAGTGTTCGATTGGAAAGATAACTACTGTGCCCATCTATGAATTTTGATAAACCAAAAATAGGGCTTATCAAAATATAACTAACAAACAGAAAAACAAGAGAAAGATGCGTTTGGCATACTATAATCTTTAATCAAACTGGTGATTGAGTGAAATGAAGACGGAAATGTTTATATATGTTCGGTGTGTGTGAGAGAGAGAGAGAGAGAAGAGGGCAATAAGTCAAAGTAAACCCAAAGACTTTAATAATTAAAATGAGTACAACACTGAGGCAGAATGCTTTAATCAGGTGTAGAAAAATAAAAAAAAAATTCTGTTCCAGTAAAATACAGGTACTGTTCACAGGCTTTTGTAAGTGAACAGGACCTTTGAAAAAATAATCAGCCAGTATAATTCTGTGTTTGGAAGTGGTATTTAACTGCAAGAAAGTGGTTTTTTGTGTATTTGTAAAGTTTTTGTACTTTCTGGTTCATGACATCAAGGAAACAAATTTTTCATGAAGATTGGACATTAAAGACTGGACTAGCAAATAATTCTTTACTAAAAATAAAAGTAAACCTGCTTGTAAAAAATTGCTAAACAATTGTTTCTGTTATGAAAGAATAATATGAGTTAACATAAAGGCAAACACTTTTGTAAAATCATCGCTTCTTAAAAACTCTTTGAGAGGTCAACAAAATGTAGTCAAGAAATTATGCATTTGAAATAAATCAGGGAGTTGTGGGTACTAGCCGTGTGGCAGCTAAGACAATAGAAAAAAAAAAGTTTTTTTTTTGTTTTTTTCATAGAGACTAAAAAAAGAAATTTTTTTTTTTTCACTGTCTCTCTCTCTCTTTCTCAATTCATAAAATAATGTATGCTACCAGTTAATGAAAAAGTATGGCCAGGAAAGAAAGAAACACATTTTTGAAAGACTTACAGAAGAATTACAAGTAAATTTATTTTGTAAAATTTAAGCTGAGGATAAAAAAATCATTTGATTGCTATGCACATCAAAGGTATTTGAAAAAGCATTGCTTCCTACCAACAATCAACACTACTTCTGCCATAGACCACGACATTTATACTCGGTCATTTCAGGGAGATTGACGATAACAAACTTACTGGAAACCATTTTTCGCATACGGAAAGCACTAAATGAGAAAAAGCAAATGGTTATTATTCTTTTGGATATTTCTGCAGTCTACGACAACATCTCAATTCCAGTGTTCATTAAAATAAAAGAGGAAAGTTGTTAACTATAATAAGCAGTCTGCTCGAATAAAGAAAACTGACCATTAAGCATCAAAAACTACAACCTTGCTTTGCTATCTCTCGAGGAGTGCCACAGGGAGGAGTTATTTTGGCTACCCTTTTTGCGGCTGCAATGAAGCCATTTCTTGCTCAGAACTGCAATTTTATAACATATGCTGATGATGTGAAATTCTTCATCATGTCCAAAGACTACGAATCAGTAGAAGGTATTTGTCAGATGGCGATTAGCAAAATACAAGAATTTGAGAGCTATCTGGACTGCACTGGGCTCTGTATTAATTTACAGAAGTCTGTTCAAATGACCGTAATTAACAAGCAGAAGAAAAATGACATCTTAATCTTTGTGAATGGGTCTAGTGTGGCAAAAGTGCACTTTAACCTGGACCTTAAGTGGGACAACAGTCTCATGTTTGCTCAACACTTTGCTCACATGAAGTCAAAAATATATGCTGTGTTATGGGCTACTAGAGAGGAACTTGTAGGAATTAGGGACCCTCATCTGACGACCAAGTACATTTTTAAAGTATATCCTTCTGATTCACATTATAACTCTCCTTGGAATGGGGTACTGGCTCTTGAGATGGCTTAACAGAGTTGCTGGCTACCCTTTTACTACCTCAAGGTTCATCCTCTAGTCAAACCTCAGCATGACACTCTGGACGCAGCAGACAATCAACAGGAATATACACACTCTTGCACAAATGCTCACAGGCAGATTGGATGTGCAAGCCCTAGATAATATTCTAGCCAAACCATGTGCCACACTTAGACATTGTGGAGGGATAAATGTACCACTTCATTCAATCCTCAACAATCTTAGTAGTCTACAAAGATTCTTCCCATCAAATACAGTAAAAATATTTAACTCTCTGCAGATAGATGCAGAAAAACTCTGTGAGGATGCAATGTACCGGAAAGAGACCTACCAAAATACGAATCAGCTGTAATGTGACAACATTGAGTTGTGACTAAAGTAATATTTGGTAAGCTATTGACTGGAAACATGCCCTCTTTAGCAACTGTGTAAACATATAATTTATATATGGAATTACTGGCTTGAAAATGTATAATTGCATAATATATATGAAGAATTATTTATGTTTAAATATATGTATATATGTATAAATGTATATATAATATTTATAGATGAGACTACGTGCTCAGTATATGTAATCCATTGCTTGTAGTATCTCGTACCCTTCTATGTAATTAACACCCTCCTGGCACTTTGCTGTTTCACATAATTTTTTGTGAAATAAACAGATAATAATAATAATATATGGACAAAAGTACTGACACTACAGATACTGTGCAGTTGTTGACAGTCATCCCTGATATGGGTGCTGCCTTAATAGTACATGAAGAATTAACTGGTTTGCACAGTTTCAAATGTACCTTTGACCAGCAAGGAGTTCTCTCTGTAATTTATGGAAACACTTGCTTGTTTGGAAATGAGCTGGGAAAAGTCGGTGGTGAAAAACAACAGTGTATTGAAGACTGGGGAGTAGGGAGACTCTGTGAGGAAGTTACAAAAGTTGGCTCTAATATTTTACATCATTAATTATGAGACACCAGGCTGCAAAATTCTAAAGCAGTGTATGGTGCTGTCTATTATTCAATAGTGATATGGGTGATCAGGGGTGTATTTTTTTCAATTAAAATTCAAAATAGACATTTTCATGACAGAAAAAGGTATACCAGTAGAATGGTTATCACATGATAACTGAATCTTACATCTGGCCTTTATAGTGGACACAAAAGTTATCTTAAATGGGCTTAACTAATATTTCAAGGGGGGAGAGAAATACTACCTGACATATTTTCTGATGTTAAAGCCCCAGAAGTGAGATTGAAATTCCTGCACAGTCACATCGATGAACTAAATGTGAACTGCTTTCTTTCTTCTTACAAAGCTGCCAAGGAATCTTTCATCAAATCAGTTGAATGGCCAATAAACAAGTTTGTTACTATCATTTAGAACTAAAATGAATACTGATTTTTTCAATATGTTAAACTAAGAATTATATACACTATGAAATCTATTTGTTTCAAAAGCCTTTTGCTATTAATACTTATTAGGTCCCAGCAAACATGCAAATAGTGATGATTACAAAACAAAACAGCAAAACTTTGAGATGCTTTTGCCAAAAGAAACATACAGGCAAACCCCATAAATTTTCAACATTTCCATTCCTTTTTGTGAATCCCTGCTGTTGACTCGCTAGTCATTATCACCTTCATGGTATTTTTCTAAAGCACATTTCTAGAGGTCACTACCATAAAACAATAAAAACAACTTGCAGTTTCCAGTTTATTGGTCTTTTCTGTTAGTGTAATCAATTATAAATGGGTAGTAAACTTGATCTTCTCGCATTTGCTATAGTACCAATAGCTGAAATTCTGTGGGTTTTCATGTTATTATGGTGAAATGTATTTCTCCTTCCATGAAATATTCAATCATATAAAAAAACAAATTTTCAGAAACTCATTACTCCGTATCTCACTTGTGCATATCGTGTTTTTTGCAACTTGTGTGTGCCGTGTTCTCTGTTATTAACTGCTTATCATTTTTACTGTTTTAAATTTTACAACAACAAAAATAAGTCAGTGAACAGAAATATCAATTAGTTAGTATGTACATATTACAGTATGTATTAATTAAGCTATGTACGTAAGCATAAATTTATTTTTATTTTGCTAATTGGAAAATATTCTTCCAATTTTCACCTATCATTTAACTTTGTTAATTGATAAGGCAATAAAGTTAAATTTGTGCTTTATATCTTTAAAGCGAGGTCCACTATTTTGTTGGGAGATCCCTGGGTTTGGTTCTGTGCTATTAAACTTGTGCTTGTTTCAGACCATAAAAAATTGTGACTTCGAAGCGTGCAAAAGATACTCAAAATCCAGACGTTGAAGAAGAAATGTGCTTAGCAGCGATGAAGAAGAAGAAAATTAAATGAACGTACATTATCAGACATATAAGTATCACAATTTGTAAGGTAAGGCATTTGTTCAGTTATTACTAATTAAGTTATTACTATTATAAAAATAAAGTTAAAATATTAAGTTATTACTACTATAAAAATTAAGTTTCTGATAGGTATACAAAAAATGGTGCATTTTTGTTAGCTTATGGAATGTAACCCCCCCCCCCCCCTTTTGTACTGGTTCTTAGTTCCGTATAACACGGTTTTGCATTACATGAGATTTTGTAGGAACCAAACTACTGTGTTATACGAGGGTTACTTGCAATACGATTTTATGCTTGCTGCTAATTTTAGATAATTTTTATTGTATCAAAAGATGTGATATAATACACTCACCATGTTCTGATGCCTGAGGTTTCACATGGAAATAAAAGAAAGCAAGTAACATAACAAAAACTTACAAAAACATTCAGTTTGGCAAAAAATTTTCAAAGTTCTCCTCCACCATCAAGATAACAGCTCTGGCAAGTACTTACCACTCTCAGCAAACATTCTCACTTATAAAATAATCAAAAAAAAAAAAATTCTTGCTACGAATGAGAACTTGCATGTTATGTTACATATTTCATCTTCCATTTTTAAAACAAGAGACTTGTCAATTAGCTGGGGATATCCAACCTTAGAAAGCATATTATGGTGATTTTAAACTACATTATGTTACACATTCTAGTGACAGACAATTGATGTTATCAAAGTTGAAGGTTATCGGTAAATATGCAGAATGGAAGAATGATGAAAAATCTAAATAACTAACACAATAAGTTGACTGATTTCAAATTAAATCAATAATAAAAGCTTGACATCTGTGTTTGACACTTTTTTAAAAAAAAAGGCTACACAGAACAGGAGTAAGTTCAGAAGCACAGGTTTTGAGAACAAATGGAGAAATACCATCAGGCCCTGGAGCTTTCTTAGTATCAAGATTCGTAAAAATACTTCTGACATCCTTTTGACAGAAGACTACAGCAGGCACTGAATGGAGGGAGGTGGTTTAAGACTGTTAACACACGAGTTGAAAGAAAAATAAGATGCTAACAAGTCAGCTTTATCCTTAGCTGAAGTGACAATACAACCATCTGGTTTTGACAGGTGGGAAGAGAGATGGGAAAAAGTTGTGGCAAATAGCTTTGGCAAGAGACCAGAATGCTCAGCTACCATTTGGACAAGAAGCAAGTTTTCTACTCTTAGTGCATTCAAAATCAAGTTTGGACTGATTAATAACTGCTTTGCAATTGTTGTGAGCTTTGGTGTAGACAAAATTGAACCTGTAGATTTAGATGCAAGCCAATTATGATATGCAACATTCTTCTCTTTAAAAACCCTAGCATATTTATGGGAAAACCAAGGTTCAGATAAAGGATGAAATCTTAAGGTGGAGTGTGAAATATAGGATTCCATCCCTACAAGAATAATTTTACTGACACAATCTGAGCAAATGTTCACATCAGAAGTTTTGAAACAGTAGTTTGACCAAGGAAAAGAAATCTCACAGATCATCCTATTTTGCATTCTTGTAATGCCAAACAACACGAGGTTGGGAATAGCCATGAGAGAAAGGCCCCATTGGAGAAGAGACCATCACCAAGTTGTGATCTGAGGTGCCTAGAGGACCATTCACCTGGATTGCATACTTAGATGGGTTGTTTGTGAGAAAAAGATCATGCATGTTGGCTGTGTGGTTATGTTTGTCTGGTATTCTAGTAGGTAAATGAACAATCTGTGCAAGGTCATAAGTATTTTCAAAAACCTCAGTGTCTCGACCAGCTGGAGTTATGAACATTAAAATCACCAAGAAAAATTACCTCACTGTTAGGAGAGTTGGTCTGAAGAAAGTCAAGTTTCAAAGAGAGGAAGTCAAAGAGTTCCAAGTGATTAGTGGAGTTTGGAGAATGATAGAAGCAACAGATGAATTTGAAAGAATGTGGTAGAAGGATTTTAAGCCAGAGAAGATCAAAAAGAGGAGATTTCAAATGACTAAGTCTTTGAGAGGGAATATCAGAATGGACACATGCACAGGTACCACCTTTTGAAGCGAAAAGAATCATACAGCGAATAATTCAGACAACTAAGATGAGCAGTGGTTGAATCATCAAATAACTCAGATTCTTTCAGAAAAAGTACATGGGTTTGGCACACTGTATATGGAAATGGACATCACTGAGATTAGAACTGAGACCACGAGGACCAATGAGGAAGTATTTGGTAGGTTTAGATCTTTTTGCAGATAAGTTTGCTCTATTAGTTTAACAATTCGTGGTGTATTCAGTAGTAAGAAAAGGGGGCAGGGGATATGCTGTATGAAGTAATGAAATTTTTGGATATGACGTACACATGGTAAGAATATATCCAGCTCCTTGACATAACGTGACCTCTACAATGCCGCCTGCACACACAGTACTTGGACTCCCTCCAGTCGCTATCTGGAAGAGTACAAGCAGCAAGATTATACACTAGCTGATCCGGAAGCCTCCTAGTGAGTTACCAGTAGGTTCAGTCCTGTGTATTGACTAGCAGCTGGCCTGCAAACATTTTAGAGCTGCGAACATTTTAGAGGAATATTGGATCTTGCCATGATGTCCATCAAAACCTCAAAAGACATGAATCATACTGCATGATGGAAAAGATTGGGACTATTTACCGGAGACTAAACATGGGACTGTTCTGGAGACTAAACATGGGTTACATCACTTCAAGCCTCCAATAAGCAAGTTGGTGGTATTGCACTGGTTGATGAGTCATCTACCACCTAGTGTTGACTCATAACACAGAGGGGCAACATTCCTCTGTGTGGTATGTTGGTTCACACCTGGTAGTCACCCACAGTTTGCTAGGTTCTGTGTTTCAGGACTTTCACATGGAGATTATACCCACGGTTACTAACAGTCTCACCATCGTGAAGGTGTAAGCAGAGGATTGGCTGTCATAGACTGACTGAACATTGCCGAAATTAGGTCCATTTGGCTTGAGTGTCACCCAAATATCAGTTCCATCAGCATTTTAGACTCCCAGGTAGCAAGCACAGCTTGGCATATCTGCGAGAATGACTGTGTCACCCTCAAAGACCAGATTTTGATTGCAATTGAGGTTTTATGGCATTTAAATGTATTATACAAGTGCATAACTGATGCAGTAAGCTTTTTATAGCAATCTTTTTTTAATGTCTCAGCACATTATAACAACCTTAGACAATACTATTCTTTTTTTTAATTTATTATTATAATATTTGCATTTAAGAATGAAAGAATGCTAATTTATTGAAGTGTGCATTGAATGAATATTGAAGATAATGTCTTCTAATGGCCTGTTCCAGAAATTTATGACTCATCAAGGGCTGTCTTTCAGAAAAAAAAAAAAAAAAAAAAAGTGTGTGGTGAAAAGTGCAGTTTTCAACAAAAGCTATGAAGGAATGAAAGGATAAACTAAACTTTGGCACCCTGAGCCAATGTCATATTGATTCATTCCCTCAAGAAGGCTCTGGACAAGACTGAGTTTTAGGAGGACTGAAGTTTTAGAAGAATTAACTTTTCTTTGCCCATTGGAGAATTACCTGGAGATCAGAATTTTAGGAATTTGTGCATGGAAAGGTTTCTCAAACTGGAAGGTGGAATGCAATGTGCTATCATTAGCAAAGTTAAGGATAGGATTTCCAGTCAGTGGGAAAAGGTCATTAATATACAAGGGGAAAAAGAGTGGGAGAAAGAATTGCGACTTGGGGAACACCAGCATTAGTGCAAAAGTTTTGTCACCCTTTTTTAGCAATTGGTTGGATATGAGCAAATTTATAAGCAGAAGGAAAAATCTCAGTTGTAAAATAGGGAAAAAAAAGGAAAGACAGAACAGGAGCAAGCTCAGGAGTACTGGTTGTGAGAAAGCCATCAAGGCCGCGGCTTTGCTGCTGCTATTGTTGTTTGGTTAATCAAATGAAGGATGCAAAAGCTAATGAGCCCGCATTACCCCAATCTAAAATTATGCAACAGACATTCTCATTTTTGAGATCTGATAGTTTTAATGCTGTATCTGAGGAAAAATTCATAGTCTATATGGCACATTTGAGGAAGAGAGCTGAGATTTGTTGCAGCTTTAGCTGCAGAATCTGCATATTCATTTTCCAAGAGTTCCAGTGTCCAGGAGTCTAGCAAACCTAACTTCCTGCTATTGCCCCTTGAGTTGTATTAAAAAAGTGTTGATTTTTTTTCATTGAGTGGGTGTGCTGGAAGGTTACAGTGTATTACATGTATTGCACTTCAGAGAATCATATATATACGGACATTTATTATAGCCTAATGGCTGCTAGTTACTGTGTCTTACTATTTAAATATTGGAGGTGAGTTACCAAAAAGGAATCCCTTGCTATTTTTAATATTAGAATGGTATATATTAAGTTCTGCAGAAATAGTGAATACTTGATATGTTTGAGAGCTAAGGGAATTGCATATAACTGTGCAGTGAAACACTACATTCTAGCAGAAGTTGTGAAATGGTGGAGCCTGGAAGGGCCACTGCTGCACTAACTTTGGTGTCTATCTTTGAACTGTCGGTATATAGCTGAGTGTAATAAGAAGCTTAACTAAATTCAAAGGCCATTACAATAGTTGCATCAAGCCATCTAAGAACGCAGCCTAGTTGAAGAATAGATAGTAGTGCCATAATCTAGTTGTGAACTTGATATAAGTGAAGGCTGTAACAACTGGCTCCCCATAACATGACAGATATTGTTCTTAGGATATTCTCCTAAGAACAATATCTGTCATGATCTTTAATGATGAACCATTATAATTTTGGTGACCAAACCATACACAACATTGTAAAAAATAAAGGGATGCTATTAGATTTAATATCGACATTGCAAAAAAAAAAAAAAAGGACGCATCATATTGAACACGCGAGTAGTACGTTGTAAGTTTTTTTCGTTTTTTATATATCACCATATTTTTTACATAGTTTGGTGAATTCGATACAGTTAGTCCCCAACTTACGCAACTTGGTACGTATTTTTTTTTTCTTTTTTTTTCTTGCTTTTTTTTTTTCTTCTTTTTTTCTTTCTTTAGGATTGTAAAATTTAAAACAAAAAAAAAAAAACATAAAATAAGCAATCAACAAAGATGATCATGGCACGCACAAATTTCACAAGTGAGATACGGAATAACAAGCAAAAAAATAGTAGGAAAGAACAGAAGATTCTTACAATTTATTTATAGTTTTTTTTTTTATATGACTAAAGATTTCAGTGAAGGGGACACACCATAATAACGTAAAGATCCACAGAATTGCAGTTATCGGTATTTTCGCAAATACAATAAGATGAGTTTACTACCGTTTATAATTAGATGCACAAACAAAAAAGCCCAATAACACGGAAAGTGCAAATTGTTTTTATTGTTCTATGGTAGTGACCTCCAGAAATGTGCTTTAGTAAAATATGAGCTTGTGCGGGGTGATAATAGTGAGTTTTCTCCTTAACCCTGTTAAGTTATTTACAGAAAATTCATTTTGATCGTTATCATGGTGCTGGCGACTAGTGACAGCAGTACTAGTAAATCTACCAAGAAAAGGAAAGCAATCGATATGGATCAGAAAATTAAACTAATAAGTATCGCACCGAATTCAGATTTGCCAATAATAATATAGTAGCAATATGTTATTAATCATTCCCGAGTTACGTAAAACTTGATGAAGTAAGAAGTCCTGGAACGTATATCAGAGACTTCTGTATTTTTGGATTAAACGGGAAATCGATTATCTGGGATTTATTTCTTACCATCTATCCCGGAAAATCTATTGTATTTGCATTATAGTAATAGCCATATAGTGCAAGGAAGCCACAGGCTTTTGCTGCAGTGGCTGGGGGAGGGAGGGGAATGAGTAGATAAGAAAATACAAATCCAGTTGACCTTTGAATTTATTCAAACTATCAGTCTCAACTATTCTATCAATCTTTACGTTGTCTACCGATTTTGACAATAAGCCATTTAAGTCGTCTATGTCCCATCCAATATCCCATCGTCGATGTTGTTTATGAAAATCAGGAACAACAGTGATCCAAGAACCAATCCTTTGGTGGGGGGACACTTTTGACTTTACACCAATCTGAAGAATATCCATTAATCACAGCCTTCGGCGTGCAGCCACCCAATAGTCTTTCCAGTATTCCCAACATGTTCCAGCTTATACAATAACCTCTCATGAGGTACTGAGCCAAATGCCTTGCTAAAATCCAAATAAACTATGTCAAAATTGTTCCCTGCTTCCAGCTCATGTTAACTATGCCAAAATAGCTTACTAAGTTAGTAAAACATGATTTTCCTATAACAAACCCATGTTGGAGGCCACCAGGGAGTTTATGCCATCAACTCCGGGAGCCTTACTTGCCTTTATGCTTGCAAGTATTTCAAATAAGCAGTCATCTGTAATACAGGATCACTAACTTCATATGGCACAGCCTCTTCTCGGCATAAAGGGTCTTTCGTCAGTAAAGACTGATTCAAAGTACCTCCATTCAATTCATCCACAACATCAGCTGGGTTGTCTAAGACTTACCCACACACAGTACACAAGGATCCGATCTGATTTGCTTTTTTCTTCCTTATATTCACATACAGAAAAATTCCTTGTTCCGATTCTTTGCGGCACCTCCGTAGCCAGATGGGCAGGCAGCAGTGCGTAGCACATGCTTCTTGATCAGACTGGGGTTCGAGCCCGTGACCACCAAATACGGAGGATGCGGAAAGGTCAGGAAATGACTACAGCATATCCCTGGAGCAATATGGCCTTAGTTGCTAATGCTCCTAAAAACCAAATAACAACAACCCCATTCTTTGCTCTCTTAGGCAGTTCTTTCTCATATGCAGTGTTGGCCTCTCTAAATTTATCTGTGGTACTATTACAAATCAACTTGTAGCTGTTGTAGGCTTCAGTACTTTTCATCACTCTGTAACTGTTCCATACTATCTTTTTCTCCTCTATTTGACCTGCCAGCTCTGCATTCATCCATTTTGGCTTCCTCCTCCTCCTGCAATATTTTCTTAATGGTATGTATGCATTCCTGACTTTTGTGACTTTTACCTCAACAGTGCCCCCCGCTGAGGGCACTTTTGAGGCCACATTATGTCAAGGAGCTGGGTATATTCTTGCCATGTGATCGCCATTTCCAAAAATTTCATTTCTTCATATATTACATCCTCGCCTTTTCTTATTACTGAATACATCATGAATAGTCAAACTAATAGAACAGACTTATCTGCAAAAAGTCTAAATCTCCAAAACGCTTCCTCATTCATTTCACAAACACATGTGGTCTCAGTTCGAACCTCAGTGATGTCCATTTCCTCTTACAGTCTGACAAACCCCACTTACTTTTTCTGGCAGGATCACAATTATTAGTTGATTCAACTATTGCTCATCTTAGTTGTCCTATTTATTTATTGGCTGTATGATTCCTTTCACTTCAAAGGCGGTACTTGTGCATATGTTTGCTCTGATATTCCCTATCGGAGATCTAGTAGGTAGAACCTTCTCTGGCTTGAAATCTCTCTATTACATTCTGTCAGATTCATCTCTTATGTCTTATCATTCTCCAAACTCCACTAATCACTTGGAACTTTTCAACTTCCTTTCTTTGAAACTTAAATTTCTTCAGTCAAACATTCCTAAATAGTGAAGAAATATTTTCCTTGGTGGTGATGATGATGATTTTAATGTGCACAACTCCAGATGCCTTGCATGTTCGCCGACTGGGCTAGCCAGGTGGGTAAAGCGCCTGCCTGGCAACCCAAAGGTCGCGGGTTCGAATCCCGCCTCGGGCTTGGATCAAAGTACTGCAAAAAAACCTTGGGAGGTGCACTATGGCCACAGAAGCCGATGCGCCAATAACTACCAAAAAAAAAAAAAAAAAAAAAAAAAAGCCATGCATGTTCTAGTCGCATGGACCCATCTGGTCAATATGCTGAGGCTTTTGCGATTACTAATGACCTCACACTGATTGTTCATTTACCTACCAGAATACCAGACAATTCTAACCACACAGCCAACATCCTTATCTGTTTCTCATGAACAACCCTTCCAAGTAAACAGTCGAAATGAGTGGGTCTCTATGCACCTCAGATCACAACTTGGTGGCGTTCATCTCTTCTCCAATGGAGCCTTTCTCTTGTGGCCATTCTCAGCCTCATGTTGTTTGGCATTACATGAATGCAAAATGGGAATGATCTGTGAGATTTCTATTCTTTTCCTTGTAATTACTGTTTTAAATCTTCTGATGTCATTGTTTGCTCAGATCATATCAGTGCAATTATTCTTGTAGGGATGAAATCTTTTATTCCACACTCCACCTTAAAATCACTTTATCTAAACTGTGGTTTTTCAATTAATGTGCTCAGGCTGGTCAAGATATAAATGTGCATATTGCAATTGGTTTTCATCTCAATCTCTGGGTTCATTATCTGCCTCCACCAAAGCTCCCAACAATTGTGAAGCAGTTATTAAAAAGTCAAAACTACATTTTGAACACTCTGAGAGTAGCAAACTTGCACCTTGTCCAAATGGTAGTCAGGCATTCTGGTCTTTTGCCAAAGCTGTTGGGTGCAACTTTTGTCCATCTCAGCTAAGATAAAGCCAACCTGCTAGCAACCTACTTTGCTTCTAACTCTTGCATTGATGATCTTTGTAAACCACCACTTACCATTCCCAGTACACTCCATTCAATGCTTCTTATGATCTTCCACAGTGGTGGCTCGTGACTCTGATGTTTAGGAGTGCTCAGTCTAAAAGTTACATTAAATTGCCTTGGTTATAGCTTACTAAGTTATTATAGCTTACAAAATAGCTTACTAAGTTAGTAAAACATGATTTTCCTATAACAAACCCATGTTGGAGGCCACCAGGGAGTTTATGCCATCAACTCCGGGAGCCTTACTTGCCTTTATGCTTGCAAGTATTTCAAATAAGCAGTCATCTGTAATACAGGATCACTAACTTCATATGGCACAGCCTCTTCTCGGCATAAAGGGTCTTTCGTCAGTAAAGACTGATTCAAAGTACCTCCATTCAATTCATCCACAACATCAGCTGGGTTGTCTAAGACTTACCCACACACAGTACACAAGGATCCGATCTGATTTGCTTTTTTCTTCCTTATATTCACATACAGAAAAATTCCTTGTTCCGATTCTTTGCGGCACCTCCGTAGCCAGATGGGCAGGCAGCAGTGCGTAGCACATGATTCTTGATCAGACTGGGGTTCGAGCCCGTGACCAC
This sequence comes from Mastigoproctus giganteus, assembly GCF_048544385.1. NCBI lineage: Eukaryota > Metazoa > Arthropoda > Arachnida > Uropygi > Thelyphonidae > Mastigoproctus > Mastigoproctus giganteus. The sequence continues at coordinate 163,692,269 of NC_143586.1, read as the reverse complement.
CAAATACGGAGGATGCGGAAAGGTCAGGAAATGACTACAGCATATCCCTGGAGCAATATGGCCTTAGTTGCTAATGCTCCTAAAAACCAAATAACAACAACCCCATTCTTTGCTCTCTTAGGCAGTTCTTTCTCATATGCAGTGTTGGCCTCTCTAAATTTATCTGTGGTACTATTACAAATCAACTTGTAGCTGTTGTAGGCTTCAGTACTTTTCATCACTCTGTAACTGTTCCATACTATCTTTTTCTCCTCTATTTGACCTGCCAGCTCTGCATTCATCCATTTTGGCTTCCTCCTCCTCCTGCAATATTTTCTTAATGGTATGTATGCATTCCTGACTTTTGTGACTTTTACCTCAACAGTGCCCCCCGCTGAGGGCACTTTTGAGGCCACATTATGTCAAGGAGCTGGGTATATTCTTGCCATGTGATCGCCATTTCCAAAAATTTCATTTCTTCATATATTACATCCTCGCCTTTTCTTATTACTGAATACATCATGAATAGTCAAACTAATAGAACAGACTTATCTGCAAAAAGTCTAAATCTCCAAAACGCTTCCTCATTCATTTCACAAACACATGTGGTCTCAGTTCGAACCTCAGTGATGTCCATTTCCTCTTACAGTCTGACAAACCCCACTTACTTTTTCTGGCAGGATCACAATTATTAGTTGATTCAACTATTGCTCATCTTAGTTGTCCTATTTATTTATTGGCTGTATGATTCCTTTCACTTCAAAGGCGGTACTTGTGCATATGTTTGCTCTGATATTCCCTATCGGAGATCTAGTAGGTAGAACCTTCTCTGGCTTGAAATCTCTCTATTACATTCTGTCAGATTCATCTCTTATGTCTTATCATTCAACTTCCTTTCTTTGAAACTTAAATTTCTTCAGTCAAACATTCCTAAATAGTGAAGAAATATTTTCCTTGGTGGTGATGATGATGATTTTAATGTGCACAACTCCAGATGCCTTGCATGTTCGCCGACTGGGCTAGCCAGGTGGGTAAAGCGCCTGCCTGGCAACCCAAAGATGACTTCAGAAATACTGAAGTCATCTACATAAAGAGCGTCAAATGCTCTTTATGCAGATGACTTCAGTATCTCCTGCCATTCACAGAACATGAGAACAATTGAAAGACAACTGCAGATAAAATATAACATTTCAAGAATACATCTATAAAAGGTTTTCAGACTTGCCACCAGACCTGTTGGTAACTCTCTATGAAGCATCCGGATCAGGTAGTTCATAATCTTGCTGCCTCTACTCTTCTAGCTTTACTGGAGGAACTACAAGCAGTGTGTTTTGCAGAGGTCCTCATTGAGACTGAATTATATCAAGGAACTGGGTATATTCTTGCTATGTATATGCCATATCCAAGAAACAATATGGTCCTCCCCTTCTACTTTTATCTTATCTACTGAATTCATAATGAATCGTCAAACCAAAAACAAAGTTATCTGTGAAAAGATATACACTTCTCAAAAACTTCCTCATTCATTTCTCTAAAAAAAAAAAAGACATTGAGCTTCTTGAAAGGGTCCAGAGATGGATAACTCGCCTTGTGAGATCAGCAAAAGAACGTCCTTATGAGGAAAGACTTCGAATATGTGAGTTGCGCAGCTTGGAAATGTATGACTTAATTGGGGTGTTTATGGCTCTGAGAGGCAATAGTAAAATGAAAGAGGATGAAATTTTCATGGTTATAAATGATTATAGAACTAGGAGCCATAAATTCATGGTATGAGAAGAGATGTTTAGACTGGATTACAAGTTTTATTTTATCCAGCAAGTTATAAATTACTGGAATAAGTTACCTACAATGGGTGGTAACTTTGGGGAAATTCAAAGATCAACTGGATTAGACAACCTATGCATTTTCACAGAAGGAGGAGGAAAATGCATTGGCATGTAAATGATTCTTATACTGTTTCTGTTGGGATGTGCAGCAGCTTGGAAAACAAGGACTATGCCTGCTGGGAATCTTTATGGGAAAAGCAAATACATAGGCTGCATTAGAGTTACTGTGCAAAAATAGGAGCATGTGTACTTTTTATATACTAATATTGGAAGTATAGTAAATAAAATTTGATGAATTTGAAGTACTAGTTAAGTCATCAATCAGAGACATGGCACCACTCAGATATAAGGGAGGCAGGTTCTGAATATAGTGAGCACATGTATAGAAAGAATAAACAGGACAGGAGGGGTAGCAATATACTCATGGTTAAGAAACAGAATCTAAAGCAGTGAACCTAGTTGACATGGGTGATTACTGCAATGTTGAGTCAGTTTGGTGTGACAAACACACTGAAAAAAATTTAGAGTAGCATTATAGGATAAATGACTGTAAGTATAACAAAATACTATCCAGATAGAGTGGGCTAGTAAATCAGAAGTTCATCACGCAAAAAAAGCAGCAACCCCCAAGGCAGAATGTGCTGGTCCCACAGGAACTAGTAGTTGTTGGTGACTCTATTGTCAGGGAAACAGGGAACATGGTTTGTAAAAAGGATAGGTGGAACAGGGCCAGGGGCAAAGGTTGATGACGTTGTAGAGCGGATATCATTTTTTAAGGGCACAAAAGGTGATATAGTTGTACACGTTGGCACTAATGATATTAACAGTAGGAGACCGGCAGAATTACTTAACAAGTATAGGTCACTGTTGAAAAAAAGCCGGGAATTAGAGTTGAATTTGAAAGTGTCTGTAATTCTGCCCAGACACGATAGAAGGGAGTATACGATAAGAGCCTTGTCGATAAATTTGGCCCTGGAAAGATTGTGTAAGGCTCAAGGGATAGAATTTTTTTCAGCCTGGTCTGTATTTGTTAACAGGAGAGACTGCTTCTGCAGGAATGGGATACACTTAAATAGAAAGGGTGCAAGAATATTTGCTGATGCTATCGAGGCAATGTTTAGGTGGGTCAGAAAACTGCTAGCTTGGGGGGATACAAGGACTAATAGTTTAACAGTAGCCGCAGGCAGAGGTGAAGGTGATTTTTGCATAACTTCTATTAGAATAAGTAGAGACCTGGAGCGAGGGGTGTTGGGGGTTTCAGGGATGGATGGCAGTCATTGTGAAATAGGTGGATATATGGGATGTGTTAAGGTAACTAGGAATAGGAGCATGTATACCAATGCTAGAAGTATAGTAAATAAATTTGATGAATTTGAAGTGTTGGTCAAGACATCAAAGGCAGATATTGTTGGGATAGCAGAGACGTGGTGTCACACAGATATAAAGAATGTAGAACTGGAATTTGGGGATACAATGTGTATAGAAAGGATAGATAGAACAGAAAGGGAGGAGGTGTTATGCTGTTAATTAAGAAAAACAGAAAATTTAAAATAAGTGCACCCAGTGACATAGATGAACAGTGCACTGTTCAGTCAGTTTGGTGTGGCATAAGCACTGCGAAAGCAAAAATAAGAGTAGGAGTGTGTTACAGGGCTAATGACTTGAATGAGTACAATGAACAATTGTACAGAGAAATAGAGTGGGCTAGTAAATCAGAATGTCTTATAATGGGGGATTTTAACTTCCCAGATATTGACTGGAACTTGTGGGTTGGTCACTCAAACACTAGTCAGAATTTGTGGATTTATTGGATGATGGTTTTCTGCATCAGCATGTTCGAGAGGCAACCAGAGAGAGTAATACTCTTGATCTGGTTATCAGCAGTGATCATTCGTGTATTAAGAATTTGCAGGTAAAAGAACGACTAGGTGGCAGTAATCACGGTGTACTGATCTGAGATTTACTTAAAGATTTAATTACCATCAGGGGTAAAGGAAAGGGTTTTTGCTTCCGTAAAGGTGAGTACAGTGGTCTCAGAAAGTTTTTAAATTCTGTACAGTGGGATCAACTTACGATGTTACCAACAGTAAATTCTAAGTGGGAAGCATTCAAGGAATTAATCATGGATGCTACTAAAAGTTTCATACCTATTAAGAAATATTGTTCAAGGTTTAGGCCTAAATGGATATCTAATGAACTAATGAGACTCATAACAGAAGAAAAATGCATGGCATGCATACAAATTATCAAGCGACTCAGAAGCCTATGGCAGATTACGAGAAATCCTTGGCAAAAGATGCTAAGAAAAACAGCAAGGATTTCTTTACTTATATAAACTCTAAAAGGAAGAGGATGAATCTGATTGGTCCACTTGACATCGATGGTTCGACTGTTGATGATCCTGCTCAGATAGCAAACAAACTGAATGAGTATTTTGCATCTACATTCACACATGAGGAATTATTAAGGTTTGAAAATGGCAGAAGGTTATCAAATTGTAGCAGGGTACTTAATGATTTTGTAATAACTGAGGGCAAAGTGGAGGAGAAATTGTTGAAGTTAAACACAAGAAAAGCACCTGGGGTAGATGGAATCTATCCAGTTTTATTAAAGGAGGCGGCAAAGCAACTAAGCAAACCCTTAGCCATAATTATGAGAGCATCCTTGAACTCAGGGGAGGTTCCCACGGACTGGAGATGTGAAATGTATCCCCAATTCACAAAGGGGGATCGAAGGATGACAGGAGTAATTACAGACCAGTTAGTTTAACTTCTGTTCCAGGTAAAATAATGGAGTCACTGGTTAAAGATGCATTGCAGGATCATCTAGACAAGACTGCAGCAATAATTCAGACACAGCATGGGTTTGGGAAAGTCTTGTCTGACAAATTTGATAGGATATTATGATGTGGTTACAAAGGAACTGGATGCAAAAAATAATTTTGATATCATATATTTGGATTTCAGGAAAGCTTTTGACACTGTTGCGCATGGAAGACTATTGTACAAATTGGAGCAGAATGGTATTAAGGGTAAGTTGCTACAATGGATAAAAGGATGGTTAAGTGGGAGAAGACAGAGGGTGGTAATCAATGGGTGCTGCTCTTCGTGGACTAATGTTATTAGTGGAGTCCCACAGGGTTCGGTGTTGGGTCCACTGTTGTTTTGTATATTTATCAATGATATTGATGAAGGTATATCAGGCTTAATGTCGAAGTTTGCAGATGATACAAAGGTTGGCAGGGTTGTTATTGACAGTGTGCTACTGGAACAGGATCTAGATAATTTGGGCAGATGGGCTAAGAAGTGGCAACTGAAGTTTAACCTTGACAAATGCAAAGTACTGCATATGAGTAGAAGTAACCCCAGAGAAACGTACCAACTGTGTGGTACTACACTTAAGGTGGTAGAAAATAAAAAAGACCTGGGAGTAATTGTGCAGTCAGATATGAAGTTTTCTGAGCAATGCAGACAGGCTGCCAGGGCAGGTCATGGGGTTTTGTCAATGATATATAGGAATTTTTCTAGCAGGGAAAAGGAGGTGATTATCCCTCTGTATAAGGCAATGGTCAGGCCACGCCTTGAGTACTGCGTACAGGTCTGGAGACCTCATTTTACGAAGGATGTCGATTTGCTTGAGCGTGTACAGAGAAGGGCAACAAGATTTGTGAGGGGAATGAAGGGATCCTCTTACCAAGAGAGGCTTAAATTCTGCAAATTGCAGTGGCTGGAGACTAGGTGCCAGTGCGGTGATCTGACTGAGGTGTATAAGGCCTTGAATGGGTTGAGCACGCTGAATTCTGATGGGATCATTCCACTTGTTCAGATTACGAACCTAAGGGGGCATAAATTCAAATTAAGAAACGACAGATGTAGAATAGATGTGCGGAAATTTGCCTTTAGCCAGCGGGTGGTTAATTGCTGGAACAAACTTCCATCTGTCGTTGTGGAAGTTGATAGGTTGAATAAATTTAAGGAGGAACTGGATAGGCATTTGGAGGGAATGGTATGATTTTTTTTTTTTTTTTGGCTGATGCTGCATAAGATCATACACTTGCTTTCTTGCATCACATGCCACTACTAGTACTGCTACTACATTTTTCATTCCAGTCAATATCTGGTAGTTGGTTGCCAATAGCAACTAGCATATTGGGAACTCTTGCCAATATACAGTTTTTATGGGCGAAACGAATCAAAGTCACTGTAAAGCGCACAGTGTAGATTTCATCGTTGACCATGATGGGTGTGTAGCCACAATGTCAGTGTCTTTTTGTTATTCGCCCGAATTCCCATTAAGTAACTAAATAATATCAGTGTTAAGTCAATACTAAACATTCAACAGTATAATTATGTGATTACAGCTTAATTGCAAATTGAGCTTGAACTTGGTAAGTTTAAGTTATATTATGAGGTGATGTGTAAGTAAAACATTATTTCTATGACATATGATTTTGAGAAATTAGATTCGATCATGGCCTCCATGCTTCCCAATGAAGTAAATTGCGTGACAGTAAATCAACTTCAGCAACTTAGTTTTTCACAATTATCTCTCCAAGAAAAAAATGCGATTTAAAAAGAAGGCTGCCACACACAAAAAAAGATTCAAATTTCTCAGTGGGGAATTAGTAATAATAAGAAATATATTTGCAGTTTTAAAACTGAATGGTACCAAAGGAAAGGTAGGCTTTGTGGTTTTGAAGTTAAAAATGCATTGTTTTGTTTTCAACGTTTACTGTTCGGAGGTGACTTGAGGCAGTTAAAATAAATGAATATATAGGAAGCTTTAAGAATGCCATTCTAAAAATCGGGAATTCAATGTACTGTGAAAATCCTTCAAAAACACTCATGATTGAAGCAAAGGAAGTACGCGACTATATAACATAGGTGAGGGGTATTCTTTAACAAGGCAATTAATTGCTGCTAAATTGTTTAACATGGAGAACTTTGTTATTTTTCATACTAAAGTGCCCATGGAAGAGGTACGGGAGACTACTGAGGCATATCCCATGATTGAAAAAGAAAAACTTCTTATGGAATTATAAGTTTTCTATAGCAGACATGATCTACACAATTATTACAAATTAACTGACTTGCTGAAATTTAACTGAGAAAATAATCTAGCTAAAGTTCTTAGTGAACTTACAAAACTCGTAAAAGTTCTTTTGACCATTCTGATGACTACTTCAGAGCCCGAACCCTGCCATTCAACATTAAAAAGAATAAAAACATTTTTAAGGAGCACTATGAATCAGGAAAGGCTAAATGCTCAAGCAATGCTTTCAATAGAGAAAAAGCTTGGTCAACAGTTGACCAAGCTTTTCTCTATTGAAAAGTTATTAATCTATTTTCAACAAATAAAAACCGAAGAATGGATTTTGTTTTTAAATAAAAGTTCAAGTCTGTTAATGGTAAATGTCTAGTTAATGTTTTGTAGCATTTTTAACTTGTTTATTATTATTACTGTGTATGTCTACATGTCTTATAACCAAGGCAATTTAATGTAACTTTTAGACTGAGCACTCCTAAACATCAGAGTCACGAGCCACCACTGTGGAAGATCATAAGAAGCATTGAATGGAGTGTACTGGGAATGGTAAGTGGTGGTTTACAAAGATCATCAATGCAAGAGTTAGAAGCAAAGTAGGTTGCTAGCAGGTTGGCTTTATCTTAGCTGAGATGGACAAAAGTTGCACCCAACAGCTTTGGCAAAAGACCAGAATGCCTGACTACCATTTGGACAAGGTGCAAGTTTGCTACTCTCAGAGTGTTCAAAATGTAGTTTTGACTTTTTAATAACTGCTTCACAATTGTTGGGAGCTTTGGTGGAGGCAGATAATGAACCCAGAGATTGAGATGAAAACCAATTGCAATATGCACATTTATATCTTGACCAGCCTGAGCACATTAATTGAAAAACCACAGTTTAGATAAAGTGATTTTAAGGTGGAGTGTGGAATAAAAGATTTCATCCCTACAAGAATAATTGCACTGATATGATCTGAGCAAACAATGACATCAGAAGATTTAAAACAGTAATTACAAGGAAAAGAATAGAAATCTCACAGATCATTCCCATTTTGTATTCATGTAATGCCAAACAACATGAGGCTGAGAATGGCCACAAGAGAAAGGCTCCATTGGAGAAGAGATGAACGCCACCAAGTTGTGATCTGAGGTGCATAGAGACCCACTCATTTCGACTGTTTACTTGGAAGGGTTGTTCATGAGAAACAGATAAGGATGTTGGCTGTGTGGTTAGAATTGTCTGGTATTCTGGTAGGTAAATGAACAATCAGTGTGAGGTCATTAGTAATCGCAAAAGCCTCAGCATATTGACCAGATGGGTCCATGCGACTAGAACATGCATGGCTTTTTTTTTTTTTTTTTTTTTTTTTTTGGTAGTTATTGGCGCATCGGCTTCTGTGGCCATAGTGCACCTCCCAAGGTTTTTTTGCAGTACTTTGATCCAAGCCCGAGGCGGGATTCGAACCCGCGACCTTTGGGTTGCCAGGCAGGCGCTTTACCCACCTGGCTAGCCCAGTCGGCGAACATGCAAGGCATCTGGAGTTGTGCACATTAAAATCATCATCATCACCACCAAGGAAAATATTTCTTCACTATTTAGGAATGTTTGACTGAAGAAATTTAAGTTTCAAAGAAAGGAAGTTGAAAAGTTCCAAGTGATTAGTGGAGTTTGGAGAATGATAAGACATAAGAGATGAATCTGACAGAATGTAATAGAGAGATTTCAAGCCAGAGAAGGTTCTACCTACTAGATCTCCGATAGGGAATATCAGAGCAAACATATGCACAAGTACCGCCTTTGAAGTGAAAGGAATCATACAGCCAATAAATAAATAGGACAACTAAGATGAGCAATAGTTGAATCAACTAATAATTGTGATCCTGCCAGAAAAAGTAAGTGGGGTTTGTCAGACTGTAAGAGGAAATGGACATCACTGAGGTTCGAACTGAGACCACATGTGTTTGTGAAATGAATGAGGAAGCGTTTTGGAGATTTAGACTTTTTGCAGATAAGTCTGTTCTATTAGTTTGACTATTCATGATGTATTCAGTAATAAGAAAAGGCGAGGATGTAATATATGAAGAAATGAAATTTTTGGAAATGGCGATCACATGGCAAGAATATACCCAGCTCTTTGACATAATGTGGCCTCAAAAGTGCCCTCAGCGGGTGGCACTGTTGAGGTAAAAGTCACAAAAGTCAGGAATGCATACATACCATTAAGAAAATATTGCAGGAGGAGGAGGAAGCCAAAATGGATGAATGCAGAGCTGGCAGGTCAAATAGAGGAGAAAAAGATAGTATGGAACAGTTACAGAGTGATGAAAAGTACTGAAGCCTACAACAGCTACAAGTTGATTTGTAATAGTACCACAGATAAATTTAGAGAGGCCAACACTGCATATGAGAAAGAACTGCCTAAGAGAGCAAAGAATGGGGTTGTTGTTATTTGGTTTTTAGGAGCATTAGCAACTAAGGCCATATTGCTCCAGGGATATGCTGTAGTCATTTCCTGACCTTTCCGCATCCTCCGTATTTGGTGGTCACGGGCTCGAACCCCAGTCTGATCAAGAAGCATGTGCTACGCACTGCTGCCTGCCCATCTGGCTACGGAGGTGCCGCAAAGAATGGGAACAAGGAATTTTTCTGTATGTGAATATAAGGAAGAAAAAAGCAAATCAGATCGGATCCTTGTGTACTGTGTGTGGGTAAGTCTTAGACAACCCAGCTGATGTTGTGGATGAATTGAATGGAGGTACTTTGAATCAGTCTTTACTGACGAAAGACCCTTTATGCCGAGAAGAGGCTGTGCCATATGAAGTTAGTGATCCTGTATTACAGATGACTGCTTATTTGAAATACTTGCAAGCATAAAGGCAAGTAAGGCTCCCGGAGTTGATGGCATAAACTCCCTGGTGGCCTCCAACATGGGTTTGTTATAGGAAAATCATGTTTTACTAACTTAGTAAGCTATTTTGGCATAGTTAACATGAGCTGGAAGCAGGGAACAATTTTGACATAGTTTATTTGGATTTTAGCAAGGCATTTGGCTCAGTACCTCATGAGAGGTTATTGTATAAGCTGGAACATGTTGGGAATACTGGAAAGACTATTGGGTGGCTGCACGCCGAAGGCTGTGATTAATGGATATTCTTCAGATTGGTGTAAAGTCAAAAGTGTCCCCCCACCAAAGGATTGGTTCTTGGATCACTGTTGTTCCTGATTTTCATAAACAACATCGACGATGGGATATTGGATGGGACATAGACGACTTAAATGGCTTATTGTCAAAATCGGTAGACAACGTAAAGATTGATAGAATAGTTGAGACTGATAGTTTGAATAAATTCAAAGGTCAACTGGATTTGTATTTTCTTATCTACTCATTCCCCTCCCTCCCCCAGCCACTGCAGCAAAAGCCTGTGGCTTCCTTGCACTATATGGCTATTACTATAATGCAAATACAATAGATTTTCCGGGATAGATGGTAAGAAATAAATCCCAGATAATCGATTTCCCGTTTAATCCAAAAATACAGAAGTCTCTGATATACGTTCCAGGACTTCTTACTTCATCAAGTTTTACGTAACTCGGGAATGATTAATAACATATTGCTACTATATTATTATTGGCAAATCTGAATTCGGTGCGATACTTATTAGTTTAATTTTCTGATCCATATCGATTGCTTTCCTTTTCTTGGTAGATTTACTAGTACTGCTGTCACTAGTCGCCAGCACCATGATAACGATCAAAATGAATTTTCTGTAAATAACTTAACAGGGTTAAGGAGAAAACTCACTATTATCACCCCGCACAAGCTCATATTTTACTAAAGCACATTTCTGGAGGTCACTACCATAGAACAATAAAAACAATTTGCACTTTCCGTGTTATTGGGCTTTTTTGTTTGTGCATCTAATTATAAACGGTAGTAAACTCATCTTATTGTATTTGCGAAAATACCGATAACTGCAATTCTGTGGATCTTTACGTTATTATGGTGTGTCCCCTTCACTGAAATCTTTAGTCATATAAAAAAAAAAAACTATAAATAAATTGTAAGAATCTTCTGTTCTTTCCTACTATTTTTTTGCTTGTTATTCCGTATCTCACTTGTGAAATTTGTGCGTGCCATGATCATCTTTGTTGATTGCTTATTTTATGTTTTTTTTTTTTTGTTTTAAATTTTACAATCCTAAAGAAAGAAAAAAAGAAAGAAAAAAAAAAGAAAGAAAAAAAAAAGAAAGAAAAAAAAAAGAAAAAAAAAAAAAAAATACGTACCAAGTTGCGTAAGTTGGGGACTAACTGTATCGAATTCACCAACCTATGTAAAAAATATGGCGATATATAAAAAACGAAAAAAACTTACAACGTACTACTCGCGTGTTCAATATGATGCGTCCTTTTTTTTTTTTTTTTTTGCAATGTCGATATTAAATCTAATAGCATCCCTTTATTTTTTACAATGTTGTGTATGGTTTGGTCACCAAAATTATAATGGTTCATCATTAAAGATTTAACAAATGCACCGTTTTAAAATTTTTGAATAATTTCAAGTTTTTGTTTAACTGAAAGCGCAACTTTTTTGCATTTACCCATCATTTTTGTGATTTCTAAACAAGAAAAAAAAAATATATATATTTACTATAAAAAAAATTTGACATCCCTGACATAAACACTGACGAAAACAAAATTTGCCTTTTTGCGGTGCAACGGAACACAATAATCAGCACGACGCACTAAAACAAACTAAATAAGGTCTTTTTTTTTTTTTTTTTTTTGAGGTTTGAAGACAGCGGAGGTTGCAAGATAATAGGCACATTAATCTCCCAATGACGACTTATAACGCCGCTTCTTGTCATTTATTTACGACTTGCAAAACACCTGTTTATACCTATTCTAGTTATTACTTGAATAGGTATAAAAAAAAAAAATAATAAAATCAACCAAAAATCATAAAATTTTTGGTTGATTTTTTTTTTTTTTTTTAATTTGGAGTTTTGAAGTGTCCTGGTTAATCCGATCCCAGTAAATCGAAAGTCTGTTGTAACAGGAAATACTGTCCTGTGAGCTACAAACTCCAGAACAACACTCAGTGACACTGGGTAAAATTCACAAACTCCTTACTTAATGAATTTATTTAATATTCTATAACATGAGGGTATGTTCATCGCTATATTGGTTTTGTCATATAACAACATTCAATTTCAATGTAATTATCGTGTATGTAGTGTAAATATTATGATGCTTAAATATTATGAAGTTTAAGACATTCAAAATGTATGGATCCAAAGAATATCATATAAACTTTTAACATATTTAAAAGAGATTCCATTTGGTGGCTACATAACTACATCCTTCTTGCTTCATATGATTTTACTGGGCTCCAAGTTGATCACTATGGTAAAGCCAGCTATGCAGACACCAACTACTAAATATTTATAAAAATATTATAAAAGATATCATAAAATTGTCACAAGTCTGAAGGAGAATAGTTACAAATAAAATTTAACATAATACAGGTCAAAATGATTTTTGTCTCCACTAACATAACTTTGCAGTCAATTTTTATGCATAGATTCTGGAAATAACTCAAAATTTTTACATGAATTCACAGTTTCTACATATATGTAAAACAGTTGTGCTTAAAAGATTGTGAGTCCATAATACGTATATCTTACTACTATTTCAAGAGGTAGATATGAAATTGATCTGCTGTATTACCTGCAAATAATAATGCATTCAACCATGCCTGTCTGTCTCCCACCTATTAGTAATAGACACTACAACTGTCTATTACTACAACTGTCTATTAGTAATAGACAGTTGTAGTGTGAATGTTTGTACAGTTTATCTGTTTATCTATTGCATATTGTTTGTTTATTCTGTGCTTTGCTTAGCATTATACTGTTAAAATGTTGAGACAGAAGCAAAGGAAGTCACTGAGTCACCTCACCATTTCTGGTTTTTTTTTGAGTTTATGATAAAAACTCATAGGAATAAATTCTGCAGCATTACAAAATGTGCATATTAATTCTACTTTGATTGCAAGGTTGATGATTAGGACAAAACTAAGCAAACCATTAGCCATAACTGAAAGTTTCCTTGAACTCAGGGGTTCCCATGGACTGGAGAAGTGCAAATATGTCACCAATTCAGAATGGGGGATCAAAGAGTGACACGGGTAATTACAAACCTGTTAGTCTAACTTCTGTTCCAGGTAAAATAATGGAGTCACTGGTTAAGGAAACAATGCAGGATCATCTAGACAAGATTGCAGTTATAATTTAGACACACATGAATTTAGACACAGCATGAATTTAAGGGAAAGTCTTGTCTGACAAGTTTAATTGGATACTATGATGTGGTCACAAAGGAACTGGATGCAAAGAAAAAATTTGATATCATATACTTGGATTTTAGGAAAGCTTTTGATACTGTGGCACATGGAAGACTACTATACAAATTGGAGCAGTATGGCATTAACAGCAAGTTACAACAATGGATTAAAGGATGGTACAGTGGGAGAAGATAGAGAGTGGTTATCAATGGACAAAAAAACTAATATACGCAAATTATATAATTTGCTTATACACTTGGTCGTCAACTTACGACCGGCCGCACTTATGACCACAAAAAAAAAAAAATAATAATAAATAAATAAATGAATAAATTAATAATAAATCAGGAAGTCACTACTGAGGACGCCCATAACCCAGGTGAGGAGGCACATCGATGATGGGAGGCCTGAGGACAGCACCAGGCACATACACTCAGTCGTTTTCAAGCATCTGTTGCATGTGGTGTATTAATTAAAATTCTACTGAAATACCCATAAAATGTTTAGTAAAAGGAAAATGCCTTCATCTACATATACGCCAGGTAAGAAGTGAAGGAAAACTATTGATTTCGAGTGTAAAATGAAAATTATCCAGCAGTATGAAGGCGGAAAGAAAGTGAATACGATAGCACGTGACTTGAAGTGATCACATTCCACAGTATCAACAATACTTAAGGACAAAGAAAGAATTCGGGAAGCTGTGAAAGGTTCTGCACCTATTAAGTCTACAATTTTAACCAAATGACGACAGGAACCCATCCATGAAATGGAGAAATTGTTGTTTATGTGGATAGAAGATTTAATACAAAAAATACACCCATGAGCCTTCACACAGTGCAAGCAAAGGTTAAAAGTTTGTTTCAGAGTTTAAAATCACACACCAGATTTTCAGGCTAGTACTGGGTGGTTTAAGCAATTTAAAAAAAGATTTGCTTTGCATAATGTCTCTATAAATAAACATCTCCTACCTCAACACAAGAACATGACCCTGACGATGCACAACTCAAATATTAAAAACACAAGCAAAGATTAAAAATTGATTTTGTAAATTTCATTTGTATTAATTTTTACATTAATTTTAGATTGTATTTTTGTGTTTACAGTACATTACACAGTATTATTTTTCACATTATGTGCAATATAATTATAGATTGTAGTTTTGTTATTTTATAAACAGTATGAATAATAAACCAATTAAAATGTAGAGAACGTCTGAATTTAACCTCATATAGAGAGATAGCCTAGGCGTAGAAACAAAGGTATGTACAGTATCACTAAGTAAAAGATAAAAATATTACCGCATTTAAAATGAAAAATAAAAGATGATAAAAATTTAAAAGATTATAAAAATAAATTATAAAGATGATAAAAAGATTAGAAAGGTCAAAAAATACTGTTAATAAATATATGGCCGACATACGACCAGATTGACTTATGACCTGTCAGTCAGAACAGAAGTCGGTCGTAAGTCGACGACCAACTGTATTACTAATATAAGCTTCAGGGACTAATGTTATTAGTGGAGTCCCCCATGGTTCGGTGTTGTGCCTGTTGTTGTTTTCGGTATTTATCAATGATATAGATGAAGGTATATCAGGGTTAATGTCTAAGTTTACAAACAATACGAAGGTTGGCAGGGTTGTTAATGACAGTAATGATAGTATGCTACTGCAACAGGATCTGGAAAAGTTAAGCTGATGGGCTGAGAGGTGGCAATGGAGGTTTAACATTGACAAATGTAAAGTACTGCATATGAGTAGCAGTAACCCCTGAGTAACATATCAACTGAGTGGTACTACACTCAGAGTAGTGAAGAATGAAATGAACCTGGGGGTAATTGTGCAGTCAGATATGAAGTTTCTGCGAAAAAGCTGCAAGAGTAGCTCATGATGTCTTGTCAATGATATACAGGAATTTTGCTAGCAGGGATAAAGGGGTGAATGTCCCCTTATATAAGACAATGGTCAAGCCACACCTTGAGTATGTATACAGGTCTAAAGGCCTCATTTTAGGAAAGATGTAGAGCTGCTGGAACGAGTACAGAGAAAGCAAAAGATTGGCAAGTGGAACAAAGGATTGGTGTTACCAAGAAAGGCTTAAGTTCTGTAAATTGAAGCTTCTGGAGACTAGACCCATGCGAGGTGATCTAATTGGGATGTATAAGGCCTCGAACGGATTGAGCAAGCTCAATGCTAATGGGATTCTTCCTCCATATTACTCACCTGAGGGATACATAAATTCAAATTGAGGAAAGACAATTGTAGAATAGTGCAGAAATTCGCATTTAGCCAGCAGGTGGTTGATAGTTGGAACAAATTTCCATCTGTTGTAGTGGAGGTCAGCAACTTAAATAAGTTCAAAGCAGAACTAGACAAACATTTGGAGTGAATGGATGGATGAAATGGGAAGGGATTTTTTTTTTTTTTTTTTTTTTATTGGCTGATGCTATATAAGCTTCCTTTCTTGCATCATATGCCTCTATTAATGCTAATGCTAACTTGGAAACCACATATTAGCATTAGTAGAGGCATATTATGCAAGAAAGCAAAAGCAAGCTTATATAGTATCAGCCAAAAAGAAACATCCCTTCCCATTTCACCCATCCATTCACTCCAAATGTTTGTCTAGTTTTTTTCTGCCTTGAATTTATTTAAGTTGTCAACTTCCACAACAACAGATGGAAGTTTGTTCCATCAATCAAACTTTTGTATTATTATTATATATTACTGTATTACTAGTACAAATCTCAGGTTCTTGCTAACTGGGAAAATAAAAAATTTGTTTTTTTAGTGACAAGATTAATGTGCTTGCAGGGTGTGACAAGAACCCTGCAAGCACATTAATGATTGCATTTCCTGCAATCATCAATAATACAGGGTATTTATAAATGGTGGGAACACTTTCGGTGATTTACTGCACAAAGACTAGGGCAGATATCAGTGTCATATACATACTTTGTGAAAGAGAAAATGTCAAAGTATTTTTTTTACATCACTTCATAACACTTCAATGTGTGAACAATGTGTGACACGGAATATGTCCACACGGTAATCGAACTCTTGACATTACCCTGTCCAGCATATCCTGTGTGACTGTGGTGGTACATAAACACGATCCGTTATGTAGCCCCACAAGAAGAAATCACAGGGAGTTAAGTCTGGTGATCTTGACAGCCATTTGAAGAAACATTCGTTCCTTTCTCCAGCATGTCTGATCCAGCACTTGTGTAGCTTGGTGTTAAGGTAGGCCCAAACGTCATTATGGACGCCAACTGGCGGTGAATGATGGAATTACATGCCTCGGCAGGAACTGGGAAACTTTCATGTTTTATCTTTCACATGGTATAAATAAGTAAATGGTATCTCTCTCTTACTACATGTGCAATAAATAATTATTAGTGTTCCCACCATTTATAAACACCCTATATTAAGTGTCCAGACAAACCAAGCACAGCATCAAATATCCTAACATACTACCTACAATAAGGCCTGTTCCACATAATGAAGACTTGCCAATATCAGATCCTTGAAAATTATTGGAAGCAGTGATGAATGTAGTGAAGATTTTCGTGTTACAGACTTTGTTGGAACATCCACTTCAACCGATTTGGACTACTAACCAAAACATTACAATGTGCTGCACTTAATGAATTAAAAGGAGTTGAATGACTGTGATTTAAACTTATCTGAGGAGCAAGCAGAGCTTTCATGGCTCTAGGTTGCAACAGGGAATGTCACTTGAAGCAGGAACTAAGATTACAGTATATCAAAAATGTCACTTTGACATACAGGGAAGACAAATATTTTTCAGATATTTTGTTATGGAAGACAGTATGTGTTTCTGTAAAGATACTAGTGATCTTCCAAATGCACTGGGCACCGAACACAATCCTAATGAATGGTATATATTTAGGACGCCTCAAAATTAAGTTTAAAAGCAATAAATCCTTTAAAGTTGATTATCTGAAATGCTACAGGATACTGAACTAGCAGTTTGGCAATCATTTAAAGTAGTTGTATGTGGATTTCTTGGAAGGAAAGAATTAATTATGAACCTCTGGTATCAATTTACTGCAATTTTATAAATATTTGGGGGGGCTGACAAAATGTCTTGGAATCTTCATATTCTTCATTCTAAACTCACATTTTCTTCAAAATTTGAGAGATGTAAGTGATGAGCAAGGGAAACACTTTCATCAGGACATATCCATGATTTGGTTTGGTTTTTTTAGAAGCATTAGCAAGTAAGGATATATTGCTCCGGGGATATGCGGTGGTCATTCCCTGACCTTTCCACATCCTCCGTATTTGGTGGTCATGGGCTCGAACCCCAGTCTAATCAAGAAGCGTGTGCTATGCACCGCTGCTCCTGCCCACCTGGCTACGGAGGCGCCAACATATCCATGATAGAAAAGCAGTATCAATATCGGGATAACTGCCATGATATGATATTTCTGCTGTTTCTTAAGAGGAAAAGCAAATAAAATATAACAAAATCTGTTTGAGTGGCAACCAGTTACAAGCAAATAGAATTATGCAGATAAAATTTATCTTTGATTAAAGTATTTCAAAATAAATAAGACTAATGTTTAAGATAGTATATGTATTACTGTATAATATTTGAAATTGACTGTTAATTAAGTTACTAAAATTTTTCAATATATCTTTAAATGGAGACGTGACAGAAAAAACAGAACTTAGGTATTTTTGGAATCCAAAGCAATTTCCTTTGCAACCTGCCTCTTTTGCTACAAAAGTATGTACATTTTGTTTTTTTTTTGTTGGTCAGTGTAGTTATACCAAATTTTACTAATTATTATGTTATTTTAGAGCATCATATTAGTAGTAAACAATTTATGTATAAAGTTTTTTTTTTTTTAAATAATAGAATGACATTTAAAAGTAGCATAAGGTAGTAAAGCTAAATTAAAATGTAACAGTAATACAATTGGTCATTTCTAATGTTACCAAAAGACTGATAACTTTAATACCTCTGATAAAAAGATTAAAGGGAACTTATCCCATAGGATACCTGGGATCAGATAAAAAAAACCTGTGTGTCCACACACACACACCCACCCTTCTAAACCATGCCATATTATGCTAAGTCTTGGCTATTCTGATCTATGTAAAGGTGAAGTAGGAATGACAGCAAATAAGACTACATTTTGTAAAGTTCCTGTATTTAATTGTAATCTATCCTAAAAATATTTTAGTTGAAATCTAATCTAAAATGTAACCAAATCCTTTGCACTTATCACCATTAAACCTTAATTGCCACAGCCCATCTGCTCAATTTATCTGATCATCTTGAATTAGCACATATATCCTGATACTCATTAATCTCTGTGCCCACCTTTGCATCATCAGCAAACTTAGACATAAAACTTGATGTCTAAGTTTGCCGACGTACCTGCATCAGTCATTAATAAACATTAAAAAAGCAAGGGGCCCAAAACTGACTTCTGCAAACTGCACTTATCAAATTGGTCCATGAAGAGCAACGGGCATTTATCTCCTACTACTTAAAACATCCCTTTATCCATAGTAGTAGCAATTCCATTCCTTTATGCCACAATTCTCAAATTTATACAATTGTTATGTGGTACACTTTACTGAACGCTTTACTGAAAGCTAAGTAGATGATGTCAAAAAAATTATTCTTTGTATCCAGTTCCTTTATAACAACCTGCTAGTAACATCAGATTTTTAAGACATGAGCTCCATGGCAAACCCCTCTGTGCCTTAGGACTCAACTTCTATTATGATGATCTTGCATTACTTCTTTAACTAATGATTCTATTACTTTCCATGGCAGAGAGGTTAAAATGACAGGCCTATAGTTTACCATTTAACTCTTTGAACTTTGAACTCTTTGTGAAAAGATGATACTTTTGTGTGCATCTCCAATATACAAGTACCAAAGGTTTAGCTTTCTCTTTTGTAGGTTCTCTTAATAAATAAAAAGTATGTAGCAGAAAAATCACCAGGATTTCAGCTAGGAGCAGGCTAAGAAAGATTATGTAAAAGGATTTGACAAAGAAGTTATTTAAAAAAAAAAAAAGCTAGTAAAGGTTTCTATATGCAGGGTGTTTCAAAAGTATGTGCAAAAATTCTGCAATATAATGTGTGAATATATGATATATATTCTTTGGGACTTTGCCAAATACCTCTTGGGTATTTGGCAAAGTCCCAAATACCCAAGGGAGGGGGAGAAAGTCATATAATTTAAATAAACAAATGGTTATAGTTTTAAATGGTAAAAAAAAAAATAAAAAAATAGTGTACCTAATGTGAATAAATATTTTACTAGATATGTGCCTATTTATTCTTATTTATTTTTATTATTTTTTATTATTCAAATACATCATCAGATTATGGCAGTGATGTTGCCAGTTCATACAGTGAAAGTGTTTTCATTTGGCTTAAACTTTCCACAGTTTGTTGAGTTTTATGATGAAAAACTGAATTCATTATTTTCAATAAAATATAAAAATAATGAAATGACACTACGTCTGACATTTCCTTCTGATGTGGCCCACTGAAAAATGAGGGACTACTTCCATATCAGTCCCTTTCTTCTACCTCTACCCCCCCAGTCTTCTGTCTCCCCTCCCAAAACTTTTTATACACAGCATATTACCCCACAAGTCCAAATCTAATACACCAAAATTACTGCCTGAACTATTAGCTCTTTAGAGAAACTCATTCAGCAAAAACCGCACTCAATGTTTAAACAAATAATATTATTAAGCAAACTGTGAATATTTTATTATTTTATTTTTTTGAAGGTTTAGCCACTGAAATCTCAGGAAAGTAGGTGGCAGGACCTGCCAGAGTACAATTAGTCTTATTGGTACATCCGGCCGGCTTCCCTGCCACTGGATATGGTAACGTCGGGCCCCACTAGGGGCCCAGTGGCTGTCAGGCCGGATGAACAGTGGGCACAACATACTACATGACCCACACACTGTCAAACCTCTAACATTGACAGGGCACTGTCGCTCAATACAGAGAACGTACGCGAAGATGGGAGAAATCCCAGGAGCCATTAGACCCTCAACATACCCAATACGTCTGACATACAAATTAACCAGTTGACTGAAATCTAAAAGTAGGGATTATTCCACATCCAGTACAACCATAATATGTTGAAATAATTTGCTATTAGTGAAAATCTTTTGTACAGATTTGTTGCATAATACTGTTAGTAGTAGAAAAGGTTACAAGAAAACAAGTTTATACAGCTATGGGGGGGGGGACACTATCCACTTCATCTGTCAATCCCACTCTAATAATATGTCTAATTCTTCCTTGTATTAATTTCAGCAAAGACTTATAACCACACCCCTCAGATAGATTCAGCAATATCTGTAATAAAACTAAGCACAAATTAATACAATATGAAGCTTTAGCCACTGAATGGTTTCGGCAAAATTCACACAAGATTCTGAATACCAGCACCGTTTTCCGATATGGTGTCCAGCACATATTAAATTCCTTACACGATTCAACAATGCACTTTGGGAGTTTAATTTACCAGAAAAGGTCTCAACTTCCCATGGCCCAACCAACTGATGATGTTCTTTGAAAGTCTCACATCAAGACTCCTGGTTTTTAGTTTGGGTTTTAACCTACATCATTGTCTATTCGTGTATAACAATCTGAGAAAAGAGTGGTGCACTTCTTCTTTCCTTAGGGCATTTTTTTAAACTTTAATCACAATTTTTAATTCAATTCACTTTACTTGAACCATACAGATTTCAGAGGTGAGTACTGTAAAAACATAAGCCACAGCTAAAAATTTAATAATAAAGTTTAATTTTTCATTAAAAACTACTCTTTTGACAGAATAGATGTTAGTTTGTTTCAACTATCAATTAGTCTGACTGAAAGTAAATTTTTACACATCTCCCCACAGCCATCTTTTTTCAATTTCAGTTCATATTCCCTTGCCTATGTCATCTGAGGAAGAGTAGGATTGCTATCATCATTACTTTCACTCATTTAAGGTCCTAAATGCTTCAATCAGGTCAACTTACAAGTGCTTAGTTTCCAAGTGCTACAATTTACAGAACTGAAGACTTCTGATAAGACTTCAGTTCTGTAAATTGACTAATCTGGTTGCTTCGATATCTTTCTTAAAATGAGGTTCCAGCTTGATGTTAAACTGAATTTTGTCCTATTAATGTCCTCCTTGACTCTGCTGGCAAAGTTCCTGTGTATTACTGACAGAACTTCATGAGCTGTTCTAGCAGCCTGTCTGCACTGCTCAGAGAACTCCATATCAGACCATATAGTTACATGAGGTCTCTTTCGTTCTCCACCATCTTCTGTGTGGTACCATATAATTGGTATGTAATTCTGGGATTGCTGCTGCTCATATGCATCAATTAACCGATTAATTTTATTTCTCAGCATGAAGCATATTGTGCTTTTATAATTTTGATAAATTTATCTCATGTTTCAATTTATTCTCCTTAAATATTTCATGAAGTATTTATAATTTCTAATATAGACTCAATATTCATATTACCGTGTCTACATCAGAAAATAAATCTAGCTGGATAAGGTAAAGAAAGCCAACACGAGAACCCAGGGAAACTTTTACCGGACAAACTCGTTTCCCACTACCGCAATTTCAATTTCTCTCTCTCTCTCTCTCTCTCTCTGCTTTCTCGGTAAACAGATGGTGCGTGTTATCAGTAGTGGCAGTAGAAGTTGATAACGATGTATTGATTAGTTTTTTCTCATTATTAAAAGCAGATTATTGGAGTTTATGAGCATTTTTGTGGCTAAAATTTACGGTTACACCATCCAGACTGCCCCAGTCTTAGGGTGTTTATCCCAATCCCCCTTCCCACTGTTTTAAAATAGGCAAAAACCGATTTCTACTGCCACTACCGATAACACGCACTGTCTGTTTACTGAGAATGCAGGGAGAAACTGTGGTAGTGGCAAACCAGTTTTTCTGGGCAAGTTTCCCGAAGTTTGCAGTAGTTCTTGTGTTGGCTTTCTTTACCTTCGCCATCTAGCTAATTAATGACGTTTTAATTAAACATCATGAATTAGCCAATTAGATTAATATATCAGGTATATTGGATGGAAACAATCTCTCATTTAAGGCTTCAATTAAGCAGTAATTTTCATTTCTCAGTGTGGAGCACATTGTGATTTTATGTTTTTAATTTGCTTAATTTATCTCGTGCTTCAGTTTACTCCCTTTCAAACTTCAGATTTGAATTCTTTAATTTATGCATTTCACGACTTATTTGCAATTTAGACTACAGTTTTTTTTTTTTTTTTATTTTGGACATAAATCAAGAGTTTCTATTGTATAAATCTACGACATGTATGTGTATGTGTGTATGGACACAAAGATAATTAAGTACATAATGTTAAATATACTAAAAAGGAATTATAAATATGAGTGATAATGTGGAAGAGTGCTTAAGCAACATATGCCCTATGTAAATATAAAAAACAAAATTTAACTATATATATACTTACAACAAGTGGATTTTTATGGGTCCCAAATACCCAAGATTTTTTAGGAGATTTTGGCGATTCTAGTCCTTTATTGTCTATTATGTTAGCAAGATTAATCTCCTTATCTGAAGTTATCACCTGGTTTAAATCACTTGAATTAGATGGTACAGTGTGTTTGTCACAGTCTTTACTTCCTGTCAGATCTTTCTCTGCTACATGTCTAGCATGTTCATTGTTTGCACGCTTTACATTCTCACTACTTAATAAATCTGGCACAACCTGTGACAATGTCTCAGGTCTTTGTGTATTTAACAACTGTTGAGCTGGCTTTGAATTGCTTATAGTTTGTGTACTGCACTGGTGAATACCAACATTAGTCAATATATTTGAAGTTTTACCAATTTGGGGTTGACCATTTGCTAAATTATGAGACAGTGAAAATGGTTTTGGAGGTACCGCAGGTGGTATTTTAGTTGGTTTATTTAGCTCCTGTCCCACCAATGGTAAAAGAGTTATACATGGTTTGGGAGGAAGGACAGGAGGTTGGTCCATTCCTTTTCCCTGAGGTATATTCCTTTCCAGTGGAGTGTTTATATTTACCTCACAAATTTCATTTTGAACAATCTGACTATCTCCAGAGTTCACAACTATTTTTGTAGGACAATTTCCAAGTGTCCTAATTTGATCAGAAGCACCATTCTTAGATTGGTAGTGATGTTCTTGAACGTTTTTTCTATCAACTGAACACATTTGCACATTTTTAACATTGGAATGTAAATGATCATCTCTTGCAAATAACTGATTACTATTTCCATTATTTTGAGCTACATGATGAACAGATGGAATGACATCTTGGCACCTGAGCTGTTCATTTTCACATTCTCCATAATTTTTTGGAAACTCATTCCTAGACAATATTTTTTCTTGAATGCTCTTTTCATTATTTAAAAAAGACTGATGGTTATTTCTGACATCCATCTGTTGACCACTTTTAACATCAGATGAGCATGAAGTTATATGGTGAGAAACTGTCATTATTCCTTCGACAGAAGTTGATGTAATACTTGAGGATGAAGAAGGTCTTGATGAAGGATGTGAAAATGAGCTCCTTACACTAGCTGGCTTTTCACTTCCACTAGATGGATAATAAGAGTTTATTGAAGAATTTGACTGGGAGTGATGAAGATTGGGTGATATGTTGGTAGGGGATTCAACTGGTAGTTTTGAATGTTGATCTCCAGAGATTTCATCTGTAGATGATTCTGTTGAAAGAAAAAAAAAAAAAAAAAAATCATTACATGCCCCCAGTGGATGCAATTTGCAAACTGATAAAGTATGACATTATGTGATATATCAGTGTGACATATCATCTAAAGATATAGGAAATAAAGCAAAATTTAAATGTTTTATGAAAAATAAGAAAACGTTTTTTCGACATATAAATATGAGGGTCATTCAAAAGCTTTTGCAAATTGGGTATAAATAGAGCAATTAAAATACTCAGGTATGCATGGAACTAAGATATTTGTAATTCCTCTATGCATAGTAGATTTGTCTGTTCAACTGATGCTACCCAATTCAAAATGATATTAGTAACTTTTGCAAAACTGCGGAAAAATTTATCTCTAAGTTGTACATAAGACTAAGCTTTAGTGCCAAGTTGATCTTTTGAGAAAGCAGAATGTTCCCTGTGATTGTACACCCAACATAGTAATGCATCCTAAATTTGTCTAAAATTTGTTATTTACTAAGTTTACATGTTCAAAGGTTATATTTTAATATGGCTGCAGAACACGAGGCAATAAAGGGGTTAAAAACTCACTCACAAGTATCAAAATCATCTAAGAAATCTTTTAAATGGACCAGATAGTCATGAGACAGGGCATGGTGGAAATTCTGGAAAAAATTCTGATCCTTATGCTTGGGGGAAGGGAGTCTTCCTGATATTTGAAATTTTTATACCAATTGAAGGGGGGGGGGAGCAGAGATTGTGCCCAAAGAGAGGTACTGTTGAAATGGGGAAGATAACTAACAGGTGGAGGTTAGGTGTAGGATCTTGCACCAAAACATAACATCTCCATTCATATCTCACTGATATCATGAAGTACCATTCATCCATCCCCAACTCAGGCATTACCTCTACTTAATCTTCAATGGCGCCTCCGTAGTCAGGTGGGAAGGAGCAGCAGTGCATAGCACACACTTCTTGATTATACCGGGGTTCAAGCCCGTCACCACCAAATACGGAGAGGTCAGGGAATGACTACCGCATATCCCAGAGCAATATGGCCTTAGTTGCTAATGCTCCTAAAAACCAAACAACAAATAACAACAACAATAACAACAATCTTCCATGCATGACCCCACCCACCATCTTCAGATTCAGTTTACATGGCACCCATCATTCTTCTAGCACCAAGTGGACTTCATTCTCTCCTTAAGTTTGCAGGTCAGCCAGGCTTTCAGGGAGGAGGAGGATGCAAACCCACTGAATTTTTTTTTACTTGACTCACATCCAGTGGTCACCACCAGGTCATGCCTGGTGGTGACATAAGATTATTACCTTATATTTTCTATAATCATGTTAAAATATGAGTACTGATCAAAAAAGACCCCAGTTTTACAGTATTAATCCATTCCAGAGACACCATCGTATCATGAAAATATTGTAATGTGAACCCAATAGCACATTGTTTTTTGGTAATTAGTTCCAAGACCTTGGAAGTTGAAAAAAAAAAAAAAAAAAAAAATCGCTATATAACTAAGTTTTTTATCTCTCTAAAAGGTGATTTTTATAATGGAAATTATATTAGTTTTACAGTGGTACCTTGGTTTGCGAGCATAATTCGTTCCGGAAACGTGCTCGTAATCCAAAGCACTCGTATATCAAAGCAAATTTCCCCATAAGAAATAATGGAAACCCAGATGATTTGTTCCAAAACTCAAAAATATTCATATACTGTAAAAATGATTAATACAAAATACATACCTTTTTATATTTTTGATATTTAAATTTAATATACATAAAGCAATCGAATTTATTAATTATTGGGAAGGATGACTTTCACTGTCTCTAACGGAATCACTGCAATCTGTTGACTTTTTCTTTTTGTGCGACTTTAACAAGGAATCTTTCCAATGACACTTGCTTTTGCCTCCTTTTGAGGATTTCAGAAATCAGATTCATCGCTCGCACTATTACAAAATGAGGAGGCACGCTTGATACACATAAACAAAGCTGCGTGCGTGTAGCAACTGAATAAACACCGTAAAGGCAGAGATACACTATTAATTAACACCTCACATTTTACTAAAGCACATTTCTAGGGGTTCCTACCATAAAACAATAAAAACAATTTCCAGTTGCGTTCCTGCTAGTGGAATCTGTTATAAACTGGTAGTAAACTCGATCTAATTGCATTTGCGATTATACTAGCTGGAATTGTTGGTTTTCACGTTATTATGGTGAAATGTGTTTCCCCTTCACGGATATAAAAAACCATAAATACATTTTCAAAATCTTCTCTTCATTGCTATCGGGTTGCAGTGATTCTGCGTTCGACTGCCATTTCTTGTAAACACAAAGGCGAATCGTGCATAGGCGAATTCGGTTCGTGTTATATAAGATATCGTTCCCGTATTTATAAATCGTGTATGATCGAATTCGTGTAGTGTAAACACGTGTTATACGAGGACTGACTGTACTCGTATTGCAAGACCTCGCTCGTTTATCAAGTTAAAATTTATTAAAAATTTTTGCTCGTCTTGCAAAACACTCGCATACCAAGTTACTCGTAATCCAAGGTACCACTGTATATAGAATGCTGAATACCATATTTTCAAATAAGCACAACACAAGAAAACCACTTCAACTAAAAGATGCAAAAACGAAACATGTTTAACAAATGCTGCTATCGGCTGAGAGGAAGGACCACGTGGTCTGGTCGGAGACAATCGTAAGCAAAATAATTAGGCACCAGATCATTATCATATGTTTGGTTATAAGAATCATTTTTGAATGCCTCTGTGATATTTTTCTAAAGCACATTTCTGGAGGTTACTACGACAAAACAATAAAACAATTTGCAGTTTCCAGTTTATTGGGCTTTTATATAAACAAGTAGTAAATTCAATCTTATTGCTTTTGCGATAATACCGATAGCTTCCTCTTCAGTCATATATATACTAAAAAAAAAAAAAAAATAGGCAAAAATAAATAATCAGAATCTTCTCTTCGTTCCTATTTTTAAAGCTTTGTAAACTTGTTACTCTGTACCTCACTTGCACACATATCGTGTTAGTTGTAATTTGTGCATTACAATGAACAGCACTTGCTACATATCGTAGCAAGTGCCGTTCATAGCTACATATCGTAGTGAATGGTATTTTATTATGGAGAGTCCATTTTAAAGTGATTTGATCGTACAGTGAACCAACTGTAAAGCAGGGGTCCACTGTACTCATATTTATTTTTTATCTAAGAATGGGGGTAGAGGGCCAAAGGAATTACTAGATATAGTGATGGAATCATCACATTATCAGTTCTAGGAACTAAAAATTTCAATGGGCTCTCCTTATTACTGCTCTTTACTGATGTGTTTTAGGCTTCTACTGCAATTGCAACAGAAACTAAGCCACATCTTATGAAAGTGAAACGTGTGTGTGAATCAAATTTTGTGTGAAAAACAGGAAATATAGAGTGGACATACTCCACATGTTAGGAAACAAAATGTTGGCTCCTGAAGCTTGTCAAAACATTCTTCTAGGTATGACTAAATCTTGTTATTGGGAGTCTAAAACACTGAAGGGAAACAATATTCTGCCCCCCTCCCCGGAAATCAATTCAATGAATTTTCAGTGAAGTTTGGTCATTTGGCAACAACCAAATCTTCTGCTAGCACTATAATGATGATGGGACTGTTACTAACCATATACAACCCTCCCCCCAATTGTGCAAGATACCTAGTATACCGACAGTGACCACCCAGGTGTGAACCCAAATCTCCAGCTTTATATTCTGCCTATATTACAGCTTTTAAGAACTGTGTTAATCAGTCTTGATTCTATTTTGTCCAAACTTTTGTGAAACATCAGGTCTCCTGCCAAAGTTATTGGCTGCAACTTTTGTCCATCTCCATTCTGTTACAAGATAGAGCTGACTTACTAGCACCTCACTTTCTTCTAACCTTTAGTTGGAAGAAGACAGGAGGCTTAATGTCTCCTGTCTCCTTACAACAAAAGGATATTAGAGTTCTGAGCAATTTTGATGCCAAAAAAGCTCAAAGTCCTGATGGCACTTCTTCACTTGTTCTCAAGAACTGAGTTTCTAATCTTGCTCCTGTTCTGTGTCACCCCTTTTGTACTCTCTAACCAGTTACATTAATGGTTGGTAAAGCATATGCAAAGCATATCAGTATTTGTTTATGATGTTAGTAAACTTGGCCAGATAAGTATTGTGCTACATAAACTATACAGCTAGTAAGGGAGGCACCAGAAAATTGCAGCGTAAGCAATGGAAGGTCCTATCTGCCACTTGAAGAAAATCACAACACAATTTACAAGACCTCCTTTTGATTATGCAATAATTTTCATGCTGCAAGGAAATGTACTTCCACAGAAAGTGGAAGTAAAACCTGTTTTCTTCCTGTTTTCCTGCACATTGTGTGGTTTATAATTGGAGTTCTCTGCTCCAAAATAAGTGGGCAAAATAAGAGATGACGGACCTATGATTTCAATGCAAAGTGGGAAGAAATATATTGCTTTGTTCACATTAAAGGTAAATGTGTTTATAGTATGGCAGTGTTGCAGTGCCGAAGAAGCATAATGTTGAGCATCATTTCCAGACTAATCATAATTCCTTTAATAATAACCATCCACTTAAAGATGAATAAGAAAGAAGAAAATAAAGGAACTGGAATCAAAACTCTCAGGTCAGCAGTTGAATTTCTGAACCCATGATAAAATCTAAAAATGCCACTACTGCTTCCATTAAAGTTTTCCACTTTCTTGCAAAGATAAAACCACTTCAAGATGGTGAATTGTTGAAGAAAGAATACCTGGTGGTGATAGCCTTTTTGAAGGATGTTCTACTTGATTGAGGAGATAATTATGTGACCAATACAAGGCTTACAGTTATTTGATAACATAATTAAGGGAAGGATACAAGTAATTTCAAGTGACATGCATAACTCAACTGGAGAATGATTTGAACTGCAATGCTTCTCATTGCAGCTCAATGGCT
Source organism: Mastigoproctus giganteus (assembly GCF_048544385.1). NCBI lineage: Eukaryota > Metazoa > Arthropoda > Arachnida > Uropygi > Thelyphonidae > Mastigoproctus > Mastigoproctus giganteus. Next base: position 163,663,367 of record NC_143586.1, on the reverse strand, counting down.
TGACAGATATATCAGACACTGTACAGTTAACAATCATGGTGAGAATGGTATTTAGAGACCTTCACTGAAAGAAGGGCTACTGAAAATTCTAATGAAAAGGCAAACAAAAGGTAGGGATATTTATAGAATATTTAAAACTATGAAATGGAAATTGGTTAGCCTCTGCCTAAGGCGCCTGGTTGCCTAGCTTTGTAGCCCACATAATTGAAGTTTTTCCTTGTACAGTTACACTTTTCCAATCTCACCATGCAAGTTACCCATCTTTGGATCCTGTGAAACTCAGTCTTTTTTCCGATGAGGTTTCCTCTTCATCTGAAAAAAGACACAGTGATCTCCCCATCTCTACTGGATATTGTTTCATAAATTGATAGGACACCATGGCTTTCCTGGCCACCTGTTTACACTGCTCAGAAAATTTCATATCTGATCACATCATAACTGCTACATCCCTTTCTTCATCGAATGTCTTTAATTCATCCCCACCAAGTGTATAAGTTATTTTGGGATTGCTATCTCAAAGTATAAGACTTTACTAGCGTTCTCCCCAGAAGACTTTGCTATCCGGGTGGCATTATGAAGTAGCTGGGTGGGGAAGTGTAATACTTTTGCAATATTATAAAATTTTCTGTTATTTATAAATGTGACGTAAGCGTTCCAAAGAAAAAATTAATTGCATAATTTAACATAATATGCTCCTGCTGCATTGACCTCTATCGCATAGTATGTTCAAATAATATTGATTGAGATCAGCGAGCAGTACCATATGGTACCATGAGACGACCAAGTTTTGGCGCATTATAGCCTTAGTTGCTAATGTGCCAATAAAACCCAACCAACCACGAGACTCACTTAAATTTTAGCCAGGCAGTTGGTTAAATTCACCGGGCAGTGGACCTATTCGATAGGTCCTGGGGAGAACATTTCTTGCATTTTTCCATTAAAACATAACTGCCACATTTCTGACCATTCTTGAAGCCTGTTCAAATCATCTTGAAGGAGTGCTGTTTGGCACTGATCATTAATGACTTTCCCAATTTTTACATCATCCCTCCCCCGCCCTTTTCAATATCATTTATGAAAATCATAAACAATAGTGGCCCTGGAACTGATCCTTGGGGGACCTCACTTCTGACGTTACACCAATCTGAAGAATATCCATTAATCACAACCCTCTACCTTCTTCCCTGTAGCCACCGCACTAATCCATCTTAGAATCTTTCCATAATTGCATCCTGTTCCAACCTCTCATGAGGCATCAAGTCAAATGCTTTGCTAAAAAATAAACTATGTCAAAATTTTTCCCTAGATCCAGCTCACAAATAACTGAGTCAAAGTAGCTTACAGGCTAGATTTCACTTAACAAAACCATGTTGTGTGTTTTTCAGCATGCCATTTCTATCAAAATGCCACTGGACTGCACTCAAGCTAGATCATTTTATGCTTGATCCAGGAGATAAAAGATTTTCTGAAGTCAAAAAATGTAGACTTCAATGAGCTAAGTAACTCATGCTGGCTACTGGACTTAGCTTTCCTTACTGAGTCACTGACAAAGCAAATAATTTAAATCTGGAACTTCAGAAAAGAAAAATGTGGTTCAAATGATTGGCTCTGTAAAGTAAAACCATTCAAAGCAAAAGTAGTCTTGTGGATGTCACATATGAAGTTTCATATTATTCTTCCCAAATATGAAAATGATGGTAGGTGAGAATGATTTTGACCAAACATCATTTGTTGATCACCTACAAACACTTGTACAGGAATTTAAAAAGAGATTTCGACAGTTCACTACCATTTAGCTGGTGGCAGCTTTTTTTTTTTTTTTTAAATCCTTTTACCTGCCAAAGTGCGTTTATATAAACTGCTCCACCTGTTGGATGTCATATTCAAACAAAGGAAGAACTGGAACTGGAAATTTTGGAACTTCCAAAATAACACTGTTCTGTATTCCTATGGAACACATGAGGACATTTGGAATCTGGTTGATTGAGAAGTCTCTTTCCTTAAAAAGTGTAGTGCACATGGTAAAATCTTTTTTTTTGTTCCACTTACTTGTGCAAATGACTGTTTTCAACCATGAACATTATAAAATCAAAGCACAGATCTGAACTTACTGATGCGCACTTCAAAGATGTTTGTGTACAGGAACATCATGCTATTCCAAAATTTGAAAAACATTATTATTATTATTAGCATATGGTACAAGGAAGCCAAAAAAAAAATTCTGAATTACCCAGAGAGAGAGAGAGAACAAGAATCAGAAGGGAATCACCAAGAAAAAGAAGAATGATGATATCCAGCTCAGGACCCTGGGTGTGCCAAGCCCATACTCACCAGATATGAGTCCCTGGGGTTAAAACATACCATTGAAATGCAGTGGCAGAGATTACACTAGCTCTCCATGTGAGTAATAATAAGTCTAATATGTTATAAAATTATGTATTTTTTTGTGTCCATATTATTTGTCCAGAAAACAGAAACATGAACTGATTTAAAAAGCTGGACTTTTTTATACCTTCCTAAACATAGTCAAAATTTTAATGCTTTTTAATATTTCTGAAGTAATTTATTATGATTTTGGCAAAGTAACTGTGCATGACAAACTATTAAATTCCCAACCAAGCACTTTGCAATTGTTGAATGGCGGTGAAAGGTTGGGGACTAACCTTGCCTATGCATATGAGTACATCATCATCAGCCATTTTCAATCCACTGCAAGATGAATGCCTCTCCAGCAACTTTCCACTTCCTTCTGTTTTTGCAATGGCCATTCATTTACTATCCACGAACTTGTGAATTTCATCTGTTCATCTCCATCATTGTCTTCCAGGTTTTCTTCTAGCTCCTCTTGGGCACTATTCTGTTATTTTCTTAGTCCATCTATCATCATGCCTTTGAGCTATGTGTCCTGCCCAAGTCCATTTTAGTTCTGATAAGAATGTTCTTTACTTGAGTTTGCTGCCTAATCCATGTGTTTCTCTTCTTATCTAACAGTCTGATTCCCAATATAATTCGTTCCATTCTTCGCTGTGTAGTTCTTAGCTTCTCTTCCATTCTTTTGGTGAGTGCCCAAGTTTCACTTCCATAAGTCATGGTGGGGAGTATACATTGGTTCATTATTTTACGTTTCAGACAAACTGGGATATTGCTCTTCAGTATGTGACTATATTTCTTGAATAAAATCCATCCAAAATTTATTCTTCTCTTGACTTCCAGCCATTTATCATTATTTCAGCTAATGACTTGTCCCAGATAAGTATATGACTCTCCACCTTTTCAATTACTGCCCCTTCAATCATTATATCCCTTTCTGTGGCATACTTGTTCACCATCATTACTTTTGTTTTAGCCATATTCATCTTTAGTCCAAAATCCTTACTAACTCTGCATAACTGATTAAGATTTTCCTCTAATTCTTTGGGATGGTGGCTTATGACCAGAATGTCATCTGCAAATCATAAATGGTTTAGGTACTCTCCATTCACGTTGACTCCTTTCTGCGACCAGTCTAATCTTCTGAAAGCTTCCTCAAGGGCAGCACTAAACAACTTCGGAGATATTGTGTCTACTTGTCGAACTCCTTCCCCAATTTAAAATTTATTACTGTCTTTGTCTAGTCTAATAAAGGAGGTAGTGTTCTCATATATTTTCTTCAAAATCATAATATATGGAGGTATCTATGCCTTGTCTTTGCAGTGCCTGAAACCTTGCCGTATGCTGTATGGAGTCAAATGCCTTTTCATAAACCCCAAATGCCAGACATAATGGTGTTTTATATTCATTTGCTTTCTCCATTAGCTGTGATATTACGTGAAGATGATCCATAGTAGCAGCCAAACGGGCTAGCCAGGTGGGTAAAGTGCGTGCCTGGCAACAGAAAGGTCGCGGGTTTGAATCCCGCCTTGGGCTTGGATAAGAGTAAAATGCAAAAACTTTGGGAGGTGCAAAGAAAGGGGAAATACATTGTTATTTAATACTATCCCCAAAATAAGATCAACAATGTTAATATTAAATAACATTGTTGATGTTATTTTGCATCGATATTTACAAATGAAAAACCTTTGGTGGCAATGGGAAATTGTGGGAGCGAAGTTGAAAAATATGTAATTAATGATATTGAAATTTCACAAGATTATTTAATGAAAAAACTTTTGAGCCTACAGACCAGTAAGGCTCCTGGAGTTGATGGAATATACCCTATTATCTTAAGGGAGGCGGCAAGCAAGTGCATCGAACCATTGAGGCTAATTATGCGAGCATCACTAGACTCTGGGGAGATTCCCTTGGATTGGAAAACTGCAAATGTATCTCCCATACATAAGGGTGGCTCTAAAAGTGAAGTTGGAAATTATCGACCTGTCAGTCTGACTTCAGTAGTAGGGAAAATCATGGAGGCAATGATCAAGAGTGGAATTCAGGATCATTTGGATCAAATCGAAATTTTCAAGGATACCCAGCATGGTTTTGTAAAGTTAAAATCATGTTTAACAAATCTGATTCGCTATTTCGAAAGGGTCACTCACGAGCTGGATTTAGGGAATAATTTTGACATTGTTTATTTAGATTTCAGCAAAGCTTTTGACTCAGTCCCACATGAGCGGTTGCTTTATAAGCTGGAACAGGTTGGAATCACTGGGAAAATCCTTAGATGGATAGAAGGATGGCTTCAGGGCAGGAGGTTGTGATAAATGGCTATTCCTCAGATTGGGTTGATGTAAGAAGTGGGTTCCCCAAGGATCAGTATTAGGACCACTGTTGTTTTTAATTTTCATAAACGACATTGATGAAGGGATAGAGGGCGTGATGTCTAAATTTGCAGATGACGTTAAAATTGGTGGAGTGGTTAATGATCACTGTCAAGCTGAGCTTCTTCAGAGAGACCTAGATAGACTTCAGGAATGGTCAGAAAAATGGCAGCTATGCTTTAATCCAACAAAGTGTAAGGTATTACACCTGGGAAACAGTAATCCCAAAATAACTTATTCACTTGGTGGAGTTCAACTAAACCCAGTACTGGAGGAAAGGGACTTGGGTGTTACGATACGGTCAGACATGAAATTCTCTGAGCATTGTAAACAGGTTGCAAGGAAGGCCCATGGTGTCCTATCGATGATCTATCGAACTTTTACAAGTAGAGATAGGGACGTGATAATCCCATTATATAAGGCTTAGGTTAGACCACACTTGGAATACTGTGTTCAAGTATGGAGACCGCACCTAAAGAAAGACATCGAGCTTCTTGAAAGGGTGCAAAGACGGGTAACTCGCCTGATGAGATCGGCAAAAGGGCGTCCTTATGAAGAAAGACTTTGAATATGTGGGTTGCAGAGTTTGGAAACTAGACACCTTAGAGGAGATTTGATTAAGGTGTTTAAAGCTCTGAGAGGCATCAGTAAAATGAATGAGGACGAAATTTTCAAGATTATAAATGATGCTAGAACTAGGGGACATAAATTCAAGTTACGGGGGGAAATGTTTAGATTGGACTGCAGGAAGTTTTATTTTAGCCAGCGAGTTATAAATTACTGGAATAAGTTGCCTACATGGGTGGTAGAGGCCGACAGTTTGGAGAAATTCAAAGGTCATCTGGATAGTACTTTTGGGTAAGGGAAGCGCATAGGATGATAGGTTTAATTTCCTTTTTTTTTTATTAATTATTATTATTTATTTTTTTTTTTTGTTGTTGTTTTTATCATTGTTTTGTTCGGATTTTTTTTTTTTTTTTTTTGGCTGGTGCAGCATAAGCCATAGGCTTTCTTGCACCATGCGGCCATTACTAATACTAATTACAAGTACATTTATGTATGAACTGTCTTCTCAAGTATATGTTTTCAAATCTTACATTTATGTCAAGCTAATAGTAGGCATAGTTTTAACAGTATTAGCATCAATAATGGCAAATAATGCAAGGAAGCAAGCATAACCAGCATCAGGTAAAACAAAATGAAAAAAAAAAAAAAATAATAAATAATAAATAAATAAATAAAATAAAATAAAATAATAATAAATAAAAAAATCTCCTCTAACAATTTGTCTGATGTGAGTTAGACTGGAGTTGTAAGTGTCAGCGATAGGATGTACATGACGAGAGCCTTCTAATTCAATCTTGTCCCGCAGACACTGTGCAAGCTCATGGGATAGAATTTTCAGTGTGGTCTGTGCTCATTAACAGGGATGGGATATGCTTAAATAGGAGGGTTGCAAGGATATTTGCTGATGTTATTAAGACAGTGCTAGCCAGAGGGGATACATTGATAGATTCACTACAGGTAGGCAGAAGTGAAAGTGATTCTTGCATTACTTCTTTTGGAACATATAGCAGACTAGAGAGCAAAGTTCTGGTTAAAAAGTTTTGTTTAAAAGACTTACTGAGGACCCTCATAGAGGGTCCTCTGTGCAGCACATCCTGGGCTGTGTTAGGGCTACTCAGAGTAAAAATAGTTTGATGTTATACATGACATACACTAATGCTAGGAGCATAGTAAATAAAATTGATGAATTTGAACTACTGGCTAAGTCATCATATGTAGACATTGTGGGGATATCAGAGACTGTCAATCAGATAGGGCATTCAGAATTTGAATTCCCTATCTGAGTGGGGTACAATGTACAGAAAAGACAGCTCTTATGCTCTTATTTAAGAAGCACAAAATCTAAGGCAGTTTATGCAGTGGATGTGGGGGACCAGGACAACATTGGGTTAGTTTTCTGTAACACTGGGAAAACAAAAATGAGAGCAAGTGTGTATTATTGGTCTAATGATTGTGATGATTTTAATAGGGACGTACAGAGTGAACCAGTAAATCAGACATAGGGAGTGCACAAGAAAATCAGACATAGGGAGCGGACAAGTAAATCAGACATACGGAGCAGACCAGAAAATCGGATAATTTAATCAACATTAACTATTAATCTATTAATATTTAATTAATACTGGCTGGACCTATGTGTTGGTCACTCACACATTGTGGATTTACTGGTTCATTATTTTCTATACAAGCATGTCAGAAAAGAAACAAGAGAAAACAATACCCTTGATCTCATTATCATAAGCAACACTACATGCATTAAGAATGTGCAGATAAAAGATGCACTAGGTGGCAGATGCAATTGATGTGGGAAAAAAGGCAAGGCAAGGCAAAAAATTTTGCTTATATAAAGGTGGCTACAATAGCCTTAAACAGTTTTAAAATCCTATACAATGTGACCAACCAATGAAGTTAAAAACAGCAAATTCTAAATGGGCATCATTAAGGGATGCAATTGTACAGGCTAAGACCTAAATGGATGTCAGATGAACTGATGAGACTTGTTCCAGAGAAGAAAAATGTATGAGATGCATATCAATTATCAGGTGATAGACATGCCTAGAGTAGATATAAATTAGCATGCAATGAAGTCACAAAGGAGGTTAGGCAAGTCAATGCAGATTATGAGAAATCTTTAGAAAATAATGTAAAGGAAAGCAGCAAAGTCAACTTCACTTATGTATAGCGAAAATGGCTTTGAAGAAGGAAGTGGATGAATCACATTGGTCCACTAGAAATGAATAGGTTGAAGTGTTCATCCTGCTCAAGTTTCTGACAAACTGAATGGGTATTTTGCATCTACATCCACACAAGGAGTTTTTAGATGGGGATGGTGGATATGTGTCAAATTTTAACAGGGAGCTGAATGATTTTGTGATAATTGGGAGGAAACTGGAAGAGAAATTGTTGAAGCTAAAAATAAAAAAGGCTGTGGTGGATGGGATCTACCAGTTATATTAAAAGAGTCAGCAAAAGAGGTAAGCAAAACCTTTAGCAACAAATATGGGAGGTATCTTTGGATGTTGATGATTAAACTTCACACCAGCTGGAAGATAAATAAATTTTCAATACTCTAACTAAAAACATTTTATTTACAATAAAATAAATATAGAATAGATATATATTTACAATAAAAATAAAAATAAATAACACTGATAAAATATACTAAAAACCTAGAAATTGAAAGTGATAAAATTTGCTGTAGCAGTCTCCTTCCTCAGCAGCATATGTCTACTGTGCGGCACATCCTTAAATAGCAGATCCATGGCACACGTCACGTGGTTCCACGGTTGGAATTTTCCATTTGCGCACCGGAAATGGCTCAGGAGCGCGCTAGCTGAAACCGCTCATCACGTCCAAGAACGACGATTTCCAGGAGGGGGTGTAGACATACACCCCTATCCCTATTAATAGTATTGCTAGCTGCCCCAATACGCAAGGTCTCTGTGCATGATCTGTGATGACAGCATCCTCTGGGGAAATTTAGTGTTGTTTCTCCCAGAAATGTTCTGCCACAGCAGACTTCCCATAATTTGCAGACTTTATTGCTTTTACATGCTCCACTAGCCGGTCTTGCAGTCGCCGCCCCCATCTCACCCACATAACACACCCCACAATCCGGGCATTTAATTTCGTACACCACCCCCACTGCTGGCTTCTTTGAATATGGGATCTTTAACTCGAGATATCACTGTGTGCAACCTCCGACCTGGGAGTTGCACACAGTGTATCTGACACCCCCCCCCCCCCCCCGAACTATTCGTGTAATGTGGTCTGAAAGGCCCGGATAGTAGGGAATGTATGCGGTGCTCACAGGGGCAAACTGCTCATTACGGGTGGACTCTACTCCTCTAATGGCTCTGTATAATACCCTTTTGGGGGGAGCTGCACTTCTTGAGGTCTGCTGTGACCCAAACAATTTCATTATCTTTATCCTCTGAGGTGCTGCAGTGGGACCCCACCCTGTCTATTAAAGCCTTGACCACACTGTTTTTGTGTTGGCTGGCTTGTGCCGAGGTATAATGGATATATTGACCCCGGCACATCGGCTTTCTAAATACCTTGGACTTAAGCCTACCACCTTCCCTAATTACCAACACATCAAAGAATGGCAATGTTCCCTCTGCATGGACTTGCCTGAATATGATATCTTGGAATACCATAATGGTACTAGATAAGCAAAACTCCACTCCTTCACAAATGTCATCAATACTTAGAGGTGACCTGGTACTTAACAATACATCCTTTTCTAAGGCCATTCTTCTTTTGGTGTGCAGTATGTTAGAATGGCCTTAGAAAAGGTCCATGGCACAACCATGGGTTTCCCATTAGTGCCATAGTGGCCAATTAACCCCAGGGGCTCACATCTAGTGAGTATGGACTTGGCACACCTAATGTCCTGAGCTGGATATCATCATTCTTCTTTTTCTTGGTGATTCCCTTCTATTTCTCTCTCTCTCTCTCTCTCTCTCGGGGTAATTCAGAATTTTTTTTTTTTTTTTTGGCTGGTGCAGCATAAGCCTCAGGCTTCCTTGCACTCTATGTCTAATAATAATAATAATAATAATAATAATAATAATAACAATAATAATTTAGCTATGGAAGAGTTAAAAGTCAGGATTTTTGAGGATTTGGAATTTCCCATGTGCAGATGGAGGAGATATGTTGATGACACATTCTCCATTATACAAAATGGGATGGAGGATCAGGTACTTAATGTACTTAATAGTTTCTTCCCTTTTATCAAATTTACTTTGGAGGTGGAAGCAGAGGGAACCTTGCCATTCCTTGACGTGTTGGTAATTAGGGAGGGTGGTAGGCTTAAGTCCAAGGTATTTAGAAAGGCGATGTGCCGGGGTCAATATATCCATTATACCTCGGCACAAGCCAGCCAACACAAAAACAGTGTGGTCAAGGCTTTAATAGACAGGGTGGGGTCCCACTGCAGCATCTCCGAGGATAAAGATAATGAAATTGTTCGGGTCACAGCAGACCTCAAGAAGTGCGGCTATCCCCAGAGGGTGTTAGACAGAGCCATTAGAGGAGTAGAGTCCACCTGTAATGAGCAGTTCACCCCTGTGAGCACCGCATACATTCCCTACTATCTGGAGGTTGCACATAGTGATATCTTGAGTTAAAGACCCCATATCCAAAGAAGTGTACGAAATTAAATGCCCGGATTGTGGGGTGTGTTATGTGGGTGAGACAGGGCGGCGACTGAAAGACCGGCTGGGGGAGCATGTAAATGCAATAAAGTCCGCAAATTATGGGAAGTCTGCTGTGGCAGAACATTTTTTGGAGAAACAACACCAAATTTCCCCAGAGGATGCTGTCATCACAGATCATGCACAAGTGTTCTGGGACTGTAAATGGCTTGAGACCTTACGTATTGGGGCAGCAAGCAATACTATTAATAGGGATAGGGGTGTACGTCTACACCCCCCTCCTGGAAACCGTTGTTCTTGGACGTGATGAACGGTTTCAGCTAGCGCACTCCCGAGCCATTTCCAGTGCGCAAATGGAAAATTCCAACCGTGGAACCACGTGACGTGTGCCGTGGATCTGCTATTTAAAGATGTGCCACACAGTAGACATATGCTGCTGAGGAAGGAGACTGCTGTCTCTGAAAGCTACAGCAAATTTTATCGCTTTTAATTTCTAGGTTTTTAGTATATTTTATCAGTGTTATTTATTTTTATTTTTATTGTAAATATATATATCTATTCTATATTTATTTTATTGTAAATAAAGTGTTTTTAGTTACAGTATTGAAAATTTATTTATCTTCCGGCTGGTATTAAGTTTAATCATCAACACGAATTGTCCCAGCCGTGTAGGCCTATTCAGAGGTATCTTTGGATTCAGGGGAGGTTCTTACAGACTGGAGATATGTAAGTGTATCTCCAATTCACAATGGGGAACAAAGATAAATTGAGTAATTACAGACACGTTAGCTTCTGTTCCAGGGAATATTACAGAGTCATTGTTCAAAGAAGTAATGCAGGATCATCTAGACAGAAATGCACAGTACTCTCGATTTCAAGGGATAGATGGTAAAAAAAAAAAAAAAAAAATTCCCAGATAATCAATTTCCCGGTAAATCCAAAAATACAGTACATCCCCGACATACGTAAGAGATACGTTCCAGGACTGCTTATGTAAGTCTAGTTTTAAGTAATTCGGGAATGACTAATAAAATATGGCTTCTACATTCCTGATATGCCAAAATTACAAAACCACATAATATCCTCAGAAGAATGAAGAAGAATACAGTCAGTCCTCATATAACATGATAGTTGTGTTCCTAGAAACTCTCGTGCAATATAAACAACAGGCCTTTTGAGAAAAAATGGGTTAGGTGCCCAACCACCCAAGATTGGACACACATTTGTAACCAAAACATTACCAAACACAATAAATAATCATAATAAAACACTTACGCAGTTGAAAAATGTAAAATTAATAATTTAATCATTTAAATTTAGATTCTTACCTTAAAAATAAATGAAGACAGCTTGAGAAAGGGTTGAAGCAGCGGAATTATGGGGAAAGTGGTGGCAGGTTGTCATTATTATCGGAACTGGGAGGTGGAGGAGATGCCGATGAGGACTTTGAATGAAATGTGGTCACGCCAGAACTACAGGGCTGTGGCTCATTTTCTGTCTCTTTCTCAGGTGTTTTCATAAAAAAGACATCTAGTTTCTGTTGTTTTGCAATCTTCCTTCTTTCACAAAGCAGCTGCTTATATGACTCCAAAGCAGATCAAATTGTATGAAGTGCTCTTCTGCTTCTTTCTGCATTATAATTGTTATCTTCTAACCATTAGCCACTGTACACTTTTCTCAAATGGATTTAAAACTGAAGATAACTCTGAAGTAGAAAGCTGTTTAATGATGGCTTTCAGGCATTCAACTTCGTTGTCTTCCTCATCTTCCACCTGCCCTCCAGCAACAAATTGTTGCAGTTCTTCAGTTGAAAGTTCTTCTTCATGAGATTGAAGCAACTCTTCTTCCTCCAATTCCTCAAAGCCAACCTGCTTTGCAAGGGCAACACAATGTGCTTTTAATTTAGGAAGCTCATTTACAAGATCAAAGCCTTTAAAATTATGAATAAAATCTGGTAAAAGATGCCACCAAACACCATGTAAGCATTCTTTTGTCACTTCGTGCCAAGCCTCCACAATTATGTAAATTGCATTCTTTATGTTGAATCATTTCCAGAAGTCTTAAACTGTTGGTGCATTTTCGCCCTCTGTTTCTGCTATCAGCATCTTAAATGTGCGTCTTGTGTAATAGTGCTTAAAAGCAGCAATTACTCCTTGGTCAAGTGGCTGGATAAGAGATGTTGTGGTCGGTGGTAAAAACAGGATTTTAATGTTTGGTGACAGTTCAGCAAGGGTTGGGGGGTGACTTGGTGCATTGTCCAAAATAATTAAAATCTTAAAAATCCAAATTTTTCTTTCTGCAGTAGCTTTGAAACACATCCTCAAACACATGTAGTAGAAGGTCAGTGAAGATCTGCCTTGCCATCCACCCTCTTCTGCTGTTCCGAAAGTAAACACCCAGGGTAGTCCTTACGATCCTTTTTAACACTAGTGGATTGGCTGCATGATAAACAACAGGCTTCAGTTTCAAGTTGCCACTTGCATTTGCTCCTAACATAACGGTCAGTCTGTCCTTAGCAGCCTTGAAGCCTGAAGCTCGTGCTTCCTCTCTTGAGATATATGTGCATGACAGAATTTTTTCCCAATACAGTCCAGGTTCATCAAAGTTGAAAATTTGGTCCAATGTATAAGCCCTCTTCCTCAATTAGGTTTTTCAGTATTGGCAGAAATGCTTTTGCTGCTGCTTCATCGGCACTCGCAGCTTCACTTGATAATTTCACATTACGGAAAGTGTGACGTTTCCTGAAATTATTGAACCAGCCACTACAGGCAGTAAAGGGAGGCACTTCTTGAGGGTCTTCAGCTTTATTTCTGAGGTCTTCAAATATTGCCAATGCCTTTGCTTTTATCGTAAACAAACTTGTTCCTGATCTCCTCTTTGTTTGATCGTCTATCCAAACAGATAAAAGACATTCCATCTCTTTCAATTCTTTGTGTCTTGACCTAATTGATTTTGTTACACTTTGTGTTGTTCCTGCTATGAAAGTTGTTTTTATTTTATCTGCATTCTTTCTAATTGTTCCCTCATTTAGGCCTGTAGCATGCACAATATCGCATGTTCTTTCATTCTGCTCAAACCTTTTTGCAGTATCATATTTTTCTTCTATCGATATTGCTTTTCTTTTTCTCTCTGAAGTATTTTCACCAGAACGCTTCCTTTTCACACTTTTTCAAGTATTTTACTCATTTTTTTTTAGAATAGAGCACAAGTATAAAAAGAACAAAAATGAGGAGGCAAGCTTGATATACATAAATGCACAGCGAACAAGTAGCAACTGAATAAACGACACAGTGGCAATGCAGAAACTGAATAAACAATGCATAAAGGCAGAAACACTATTCTCATATATTACATGCTTATGTTTTACTAAAGCACATTTTTGGAGGTCACTACCATAAAACAAAAACAATTTGCAGTTTCCGGTTTATTGGGGGTTCCTGCTAGTGGAGTTTCTGTGGGTTTTTACGTTAATATGTGAAATGTGTTTCCCCTTCCATGAACTCATAAAAACAAATAAATTTTCAGAATCTTCTCTTCATTCCTACTGTGTTGTGTTCAGTTGGGGTGATTACGCCACGTTCGACTACCATTTATTGTAAACACAAAGGCGAATACTGCATAAGCAAATTACGTTCATGTTATATGCAACATTGTTCCCCTATTTATAAATCGTATAATCGAATTTGCGTAGTGTAAACATGTGTTATATGAGGATTGACTGTAGTTATATATTTTTAATTAGTTCAATTAAAAACTTCATCTGGGAGCAGCAATGAAATAGGCAGAGTGGCACATAAGAAAAGAAAACATAAAAGGAAGGAAAAAAAATGCATGTTATTGTCCTGTAAAAACTGATATGTATTTTGTAGTCTTGGTTATTATAGTTGACTTCATTGGTGCTGATCCCTTCACCGCTTCTCGTATTCTGTCTTTCTCCTTTATTATTATGTTCACCATTGACACTGACAAATCTGAATTCCGTGTGATACTTGTGAATGTTTGACCATTTTCATACATCATAATTATTTTAATTTTCTGATCGAACTCGATCGCTTTCCTTTACTTGGTAGATTTACTAGAACCACTGTGACTTATTTTCTTAGTAGGCACCACGATAACGGTCAAAATTAAATTTTCTGAAAAGAACATTAGCATTAGTAGAGGCATATGATGCAAGAAAGCAAGCTTATACAGCATCGACCAAAAGAAAAAAAAAAAAAAACTTCCCATTTCACTGATACACTCGTTCCAAATATTTGTCTAGTTCTGCCCTGAATTTATTTAGGCTATCTACTTCTATCAACAACAAATAGAAGTTTGTTTCACCAATCAACTACCCTCTGGCTAAAGGCAAATTTCTGCACATCTATTCTACAACTGTCTTTCCTCAGTTTGAATCTATGCCCCCTCAGGTTTGTAATCTGAGAAAAAGAAAGAATTCCATCAGCATTGAGCCTGCTCAATCCATTCAAGGCCTTATATACCTCAGTCAGATTGCCTCGGAGGTGCCTAGTGTTCAGAAGCTGCAATTTGCAGACCTTAAGCCTTTTTTCATAAGAGCACCCCTTTGTTCCCCTCAACAGCCTTATTGCCCTTCTCTGCACTCGTTCTAGAAACTCTACATCCTTCCTAAAATGAGGCTTCCAGACCTGTATGCAGTACTCAAGGTGTAGCCTGACCATTGCCTTATAAAAGGGATAATCACCTCCTTATCCCTGCTAGCAAAATTCCTGTATATCATCGACAAGACCCCATGCCTTACTCTGGTAGCCCGTCTGCACTGCTCAGAAAACTTTATATCTGACTGCTGTTATATTGTTATTTTTGGTTTTTAGGAGCATTAGCAACTAAGGCCATATTGCTCCGGGATATGCGGTGGTCATTCCCTGACCTTTCCGCATCCTCCATATTTGGTGGTGACGGGCTCGAACCCCGGTCTAATCAAGAAGCGTGTGCAACGCACTGCTGCTCCTTCCCACCTGGCTACGGAGGCGCCTTATCTGACTGCACAATCCCCCTCCCAAGTCTCTTTCATTCTCCACTAACCTGAGTGTAACACTGCCCAGTTGGTACATTTCTCTGGGATTACTGCTACCCATATGCCGTACTTTATGTTTGTCGATTTAAACTTCAGTTGCCACCTCTCAGCCCCTCTGCTGAACTTTTCCAGATCCTGTTGTAGTAGCTTGCTATCATTACTGTCATTAACAACCCTGCCAACCTTTGTATCATCTGTAAACTTAGACATTAACCTTGATATTCCTTCAACAATATCAATGATAAATGCTGAAAACAACAATGGACCTAACACTAAACCCTGAGGGACACTACTAATATCATTAGTCCACGTTGAGCAGTATCCATTGATTACCACTCTCTGTCTTCTCCCACTCAACCATCCTTTTATCCATTGTAGCAACTTTCCCTTAATAAATAAATCTTTATTGTGAAGTAGAGTCACAGCACAACATCACATCACGGCGACGAGCGCCAGGGGTTCACATATAGATAAGATAAGTATGGCGTACAAATACAAAAGGCTACAAAATAAAGCAAACACATACAAAAAGGCTACAAAATACCGATCATGAATGCAAAAGAAATACAAATACAGCATAAAAACACAGAGCTAGATACAAATATAGAAATAAATACAACTTTACAATACATCAGGGTTCAAGGGCTTTGATAAAGTTGTGTCTGTCCTTCTTTCTTATTATGCTGTCAATGTCGGCGTCCACACGGTTGAGGACGGGGAGCATCTGCTTGGGAAGAAATCTCTCAGTGAGTACAAGCCTGTTGTGGTGAGCCACGAGTGCTGGTACCGACCTTAGGCTTAGCTGTGGAATCCTCCAAGAGCAAGCGTTCCAAATATTTGGAGATGATATCTGGCCTGTGATGAGTTTGGCTGTGAAGACCAGCCTCTTTTCCACGATCAGGAATTTCATCCTCGGGATGTCGAGTGCTTGTGCCATCATGGTGGTTGTGGTAGCGGGAGGTAGCCGAAGCTTGTTATTGGCCCATTTCAGTAACCAGTATTCAGCGGTGTACACCCGCTTGAGGTTTGTATGTGCAGCGGAGGCCCATATTTCTGCACCATAGAAAATGGCGGGGTAGACGGTGGAGGTGATGAACCTTTTAATAGTGACAGGATGTCGGACGTGTAGCAGCTGCTGCTTTGAGATCCACCGTAGACGAGAAAATCTGGTACTGATTTTGTCGATCTGGTTGACAAAGGACATCTTTTGGTCAAACAGAACGCCAAGGTCTGTGTGCGAGGGTACGTTTGGTATTCGTACCCCTGCGAGTGAAGCGTTGAGTACTGTCGGCATGGATTTAAGGGAGAATATAACCTGAGCAGACTTCAGTGGGTTGATTTTTAGATTGAAGTTTGCCAGATACAATTCTAGATCCTTAAGTTGGGAATTGATCCATACTGCGCCAATTTGTACAGTATTCTTCCATAGTATGAACCAGAGCTGTAATGCTCAATAAGTTCTACATTGATATCAGTATTTGTAAAATATTGATATCAACTTCTCTTATTATTTTACAAGTATTCTTCCATGTGCAACGGTAACAAAAGCTTTCCCGAAATCCAAGTATATGATATCAAAATTATTTTTTGAATCCAGTTCCTTTGTGACCATTTCGTAGTTTTTTTTTTTTTTTTTTGATTTGGTAGTTGTTGGCGCATCGGCTTCTGTGGCCATATTGCACCTCCCAAGGTTTTTTGCAGTACTTTGATCCAAGCCCGAGGCGGGAATCGAACCCGCAACCTTTGGGTTGCCGAGCAGGTACTTTACCCACTCGGCTAGCCCGGTCGGCCGCATTTCGTAGTATTCCAATCAAACTGGTCACACAAGACTTTCCCTTAACAAACCCATGCTGTTTATGAATTATTACTGTTATCTTGTCTAGATGATCCTGCAATGCTTCTTTAACCAGTGACTCCATTATTTTCCCTGGAACAGAAGTCAAACTAACAGGTCTGTAATTACTCATGCCACCCTTTAATCCCCCTTTGTGAGTTGGCGATACAATTGCATATCTCCAGTCCATGGGAACTTCCCCCGAGTCCAAGGATGCTCTTATAATTATGGCTAAGGGTTTGCTTACTTCCTTTAATATAACTGGATTAATCCCATCTATCCTAGGTGCCTTTCTTATGGGATTTAAGGCAAAAACTCACTATTATCACCCCATGCAAGCTCACATTTTACTAAAGCACATTTCTGGAGGTCACTACCATAAAACAATAAAGACAATTTGCTGTTTCTGGTTTATTGGACTTTTCTGTTAGTGCAATTCATTACAAACAGGTAGTAAACTCGATCTTATTGCATTTGCGATAATACCGATAGCTGTAATCTGTAGATTTTTACATTATTATGGTGAAATGTGTGTCCCTTCACTGAAATCTTTAATCTTATAAAAAAAAAAACCACCATAAATAAATTTTAAGAATCTTCTCTTCATTCCTAATTTTAAACTTGTCACTCCATATCTCACTTGTGCAATTTGTGCATGCCGTGATCATCGTTATTGATTGATTATCATTTTTTTTTACTGTTTTAAATTTTACAATCCTAAGAAAAAAAAAGTTACATAACTTTTTTTTATTGAAAAATGTTTAGCAATCTATGCAAAAAATATGGCAATAGCTAAAAAATGAAAAAACTCACCACGCACTACTCAAGGGTCCAATATGATGTTTCTCTTTATTTTTTATGATATCACAGGGTTACCATCTTCTGCACTCATAAAACGAGGACATTTACATGTTTTGGGGTGAATTAAAGAGGACAAAAAGTTCATCTTGGATTAAAAAGGATGACAAAAAGTTCATCTTGGATTAAAAAAGAGGACAAAAAGTTCATCTTGGATTAAAAAAGAGGACAGAAAAGAGGACTAATATATTATGCAAATAATATTAGTAAAATAATAAGAAGAGGAGTTTACCTCAATATAGTGCGTAGAACACTTCCGTATGATACCCTCCAGAAATTAAAACGGAAAAAACGAAAAAATCTACAACTTACCGGTACATTAGAGTAAAATATAAATAATTAAATAATCAATTTAACACAATTCAAATCAATTTAAAACAATTAAAAATCAAATTAACGCAATTAAAAGAATCTGAAAATTCCTGTGATCCCGGCATACGGTCGAAAAGCGTTGTCAGCTTCAGGAAGGAAAATCGTTTTGAATATTTTCGTTAGATTCTTTTAATTGCATTAATCTAACGGATCAAAACGATTTTCCTTCCTGAAGCTGACAACGCTTTTCAACCGTATGCCGTGATCATAGGAATTTTCAGATTCTTTTAATTGCGTTAATTTGATTTTTAATTGTTTTAAACTGATTTGAATTGTGTTAAATTGATTATTTAATTATTTATATTTTACTCTAATGTACCGGTAAGTTGTAGATTTTTTCATTTTTTCCGTTTTAATTTCTGGAGGGTATCATACAGAAGTGTTCTACACACTATATTGAGGTAAACTCTTCTTATTAGTTTACTAATATTATTATCAACGTAGAACATATTGAGTCGTACAGCTCTGATTCATACTATCTAATTATGCAAATAATAAAATAAAGACAATGTAAACTACATTTACTGATGTTTAGGATTAGTACATTCATATTCGTCTTGAGAAATTATTTATTTCAATAGCTCTGGATTGCCTCTCAAATATGTGTAAAAATCAATGCCTGACATATGTTTGAAATTGTACTGCAAAAACAAAATACCTTTTACAGAATTGACATTTAACCTGTTCCTTTCTTTCGTCCACCGACTTTGCATTACAGAGAATACTCTCTCTCTCTCTCTCTCTCTCTCTCTCTCTCTCTCTCTCTCTCTACATTTGCATTATGAGGAGGAATTGCAAAGAAAATCTGGGCAATTTTCAACAATTCTGAATGGAATTCAATATTTTTGAATTACTAAAATATTTGGCCCACTTTTCATGCATGTTTTTAAAGTCTTTATTATTCATTTGACCCTCAAAAAATTTCTTCAAATTGTTAAATTGGTCAAAACACTTAACATCATCAATTGTTACCCCTTTGTCAATCAAGTAGGAAATAGAACATTCTACATCGTTCCAGCTTGGTACTGCATCCATTTTCATCCATATAAAACAGGAAATGGATTTCATATGGTGAAGCCACTTATCTAAATATTCCATGCAATTTCTATACAGCTTTTTTGTATCACTAGAAAATTTTTCACATTCAAGTACAAGTCCTTCATCATGTTTTTTGTATAGAATTTCCTTTGTTCTTAATGGCATGAAGTTGTGATCCATCTGTTTCGAGATAATTTTTTTCACTGAGACTAAGACATCTAGCACTTCTGCAGCTGAGTTACTTTCCCTTTCAATTCGGTGTATGTGTGAATGGAATACACACATAAGTGATTGCATGAACCAAAGATGAATCTCACTAAATCCATTTTCAAAGAACCTTTTAATCACAATGGGAGGTTTTCTTGGGACAGAAAATACGCCTGTAAAGCTGGAAACATATCTATGAGTCTTGTGATGCTTGGAAATAATGAAAGCCATCTCGTCTTGCTGTGAGAAAGGAGCTGTCTATATTCAATCTCAACAAACTCACAGTATTCCTTAAGCTCTTCAGTCCGGACTTTATAATTATGAAAATACTGGTAAATTTTAAAAACAATGTTCTCTACATCAACTTCCCAAAGTTCTGCAGCATTCTGAAGACAACTGTTCAAAATATGTGCAGGGCAGCCCCACTCCAATCAAAGTCTTGTTATGAAACAATTTCTTTGATTTTGCAAAGACATTATTCCTTTCTTCATTTCGTCTCAGTTCTCCAAACATTGTATTGCAATTGTCCCCAGCGAATGCAATACATTTTTCACACAAACCATTTTTTCAAGAGTTTCTTTAACATACGTAGAAATGGTATCTGCAGTCTCGTTAGGCATCTTCTGTATTGCATTCACTGGGGACAATTGCAATACAATGTTTGGAGGACAAACATTTTTTAACATTACAGATGTGCAATCCATTGATTTGTAACTACTATGATGTTTAACAGTGTGAAAAGCAAAGGTACCCTCTGCAGCAGCCAGATCATATTCTATTTTACCGACAGCTCTGACAAAAAAATCTGTAACCTTTCCCGAAGAGGTCTCACCTTGAACTGCTTTCTTGTGCTTCTCAGTTTCAATGTGATGCTTCAAATCACCAACCCCTTTATTGGCTACTGAAATATATGTCCCCATTCTGCAAACTTTACATTCAGCTCTTGGCCAGATACAAAACATGGAAATTTGTGTTTCATCTCTTCTGTAAGCATGCACTTCCTTTTAGGCATTTTAGGGGAAGTATAGTCTTTATAATATTAATTTTTATAATTGAAATAATAATAAATATTTTTTATTGTAAGTAGTGAAGCATAAATTTTATTAAGATTAGGTTATGTTTTACATTCACAACTAAACTAACCTAATTGCAGAAAAGTACCTACAGGTATAAAGATGGATAATAAATATTTTTGTTATTAAAGTGAAAAACAGTATTTTAAAAAAGGTAAACTTTGGTATTAAATAAACTAGTGTCTGCCTCTTGATTGGATTGTTGATAAGTATACCAAATTTAGTCGACAGTACGCAACTTTCGATCAATTTGGTGTGCACACAGCTCAAATCCACGTTTCCATATGCTGCAATCAATTTCTAGAGAAAACAGTCCCTCTAACTGTCAATATTTATTTGACATACTGGAATTCCTGTAATTTATATATCTTTTTCTAGCACACCATCTGATCTTCAAATGTTATCTACTTCACGCATTATCTACTCTCTAAACCAAAATATTGTATTGCTAGACTATATAAAATTTATATGTGCATAAATTCTGAAGCAGGCGTGGGTTGGTAACAATCTCAATGCTCTAAACTGAGTGTCGTCGGGGTCTTCCGCCTAATTGTCAACACGGAAATTCGAATTGAAGAATTGTCTCATATTCCGAAAAAGATTCTGTATAACGTAACTCAGTAGTTTTCGTCGAGCTTGCATAAAAAAAAATGGCGTATAATATAAAAATCCAGACAAATCCAGTTAAAATAGGACGGATGGTAACCCTATGATATCATGTATGGTTAGGTCCCCAACATTATAATGGTTCATTAAAGATTTAACAGATGCACCGTTTTCAAACTTTTGAAAACTTTTTGTTTAATTGAAAGCACAACTCCTTTATGTTTATTCATCATTTTTGTGATTTCTAAACAAAAAAAAAAAAAAAATAAAACACAAAAAAAAAAAAAAAGTTCTATAAAAAAAATTTCGACATCACCGAAATAAATAACGAAACAAAATTTGTCTTTTTGTAGTGCAACGGAACGCAACAACACACTAAAACAAAAACTAAACATTTGTTCTCTCTCTCTCTTTTTTTAAAGTCATGGGTGTGAAGACAGCGGGGATTGCAAAATAATAGGTACATTAATCTCCCAATGACGACTTATAACGCCGCTTCTTGTCGTTTATTCACGACTTGCAAAACATGTTTATACCTCTTCTAGTTATTACTTGAATTTTATGATTTCTGGTCAATTTTTAAAATATTTTATTTGGCGTTTTGAAGTATCCCGGTTAATCCGATCCTGGTAAATTGAGGGTCTGCTGTAGTTATACTGTAGTCACAGCATGGATTTCTTACGATGCAGTCTTGTCTGACCAAATGGATTGGATACTGTGGTACAGTAACAATGAGACTGGATGTGAAAAATAATTTCTACTACATATATTTAGATTTCAGAAAAGCTTTTGATACTGTTGAACATAAAAGCTTGCTAAAGAAATTGGAGCAGAGTGGCATTAACGGCAAGTTGTTCTTATGAATAAGGGAATGGTTGAGTGGGAGAAGACAGAGTGGTTTTCAATGGGTACTTCTCTTTTATAGGACTAATGTCATTACCATAGTTCTTCAGGGTTCATTATAGGTCCCATTGTTGTTTTTATATTAATGATATTGATAAAGGCATATCAGGCATAATCTAAGTTTTGCAGATGATATGATGGTGAGAAGGATAGTTAGTTGCAATAATCAGGGTATAGTAGTAGTAGTAGTGGCACATGATGCAAGAAAGCAAGTGTAGGAGCTTATGCAGCATCAGCCAAAAAAAAAAAAAAAAAAAAAAATCACACCATTCCCTCCAAATGCCTGTCCAGTTCCTCCTTAAATTTATTTAACCTATCAACTTCTACGACAGATGGAAGTTTGTTCCAGCAATTAACCACCCGCTGGCTAAAGGCAAATTTCCGCACATCTATTCTACATCTGTCCTTTCTTAATTTGAACTTATGTCCCCGTAGGTTGGTAATCTGAACAAGTGGAAGGATCCCATCAGAATTCAGCGTGCTCAACCCATTCAAGGCCTTATAGACCTCAATCAGATCACCGCGCAGGTGCCTAGTCTCCAGCCACTGCAATTTGCAGAACTTAAGCCTCTCTTGGTAAGAGAATCCCTTCATTCCCCTCACCAATCGTGTTGCTCTTCTCTGTACACGCTCAAGCAAATCTACATCCTTCCTAAAATGAGGCCTCCAGACCTGTACACAGTACTCACCTGTACAATGGCCTGACCATTGCCTTATACAGAGGGACAATCACCTCCTTTTCCCTGCTAGCAAAATTCCTATATATCATTGACAAAACCCCATGACCCGCCCTAGCAATGGTTGGAAGGATAGTTAGTTGCAATAATCAGGGTATGCTACTGCAACAAGAATTAGGCATGTTGGCTGAGAAGTGGCAACTGAAGTTTAGTATGGACAGGAAGTCCATACTAGACTTCATATGGGGAGCAGTAATTCCAGATTAAAGCATTAACTGGGAGGTACCATACTCAGTGTGGTGGAGACTGAAAAAGACCTGAAGAGGGTAATTGTGGCACCTGCACAGTTATCCTCCCACCATGAAATTCTGTAAGCACTGCAGGGTACCAGGGCAGCTCACGGGGTTTTGTTAATGATATATATATATATATCTGATAATTAAAATAAATATGATATTTAAAATAAAAACATCAGCCAGTAGTACGGCAATAATGCAGAGCGAAACAAAACGCAAAATAATATAAAATAAACAAACAGGGAAGGGAAAGTAGAGATAATAAGACAAAAAGGTAGTCGATAATCTCCTGTAAAATTTAGTCAATTAAGTCATTAAACCTAATTAATAAAAATGTAAATTTAAAATAATGCCAATTATAAATAATTTAGCGGTATCCCCCTCGAAGGTACCAGTTCCAAAAAACGTGAAATATCACCAAAAAAGGGTTAAAGAAACTACCAAAAAACAAAAATATCAAAATGATAGACTGACCATCATGCCCCATATCAATAGAGGACCACGAGGCCAATAATGGTCATGGAATCGCTGCATTTCAATCGTCATACAAATCATCGCAAAGGCAGAAATATTGAAGAACCAAACACCTCCATTCTCCGATAGATCAACCAATGCAGACGACTTGCATGGCGGTGGTCCTTATGCAGCGAAAAATAAACTATAGAACAGACAGCACTCTTGATCAGAGCCACACCACTGACATAATGCAAGCTTAACCAGCTTATATAATAGAAAGGAAAAGAATAGATGGCGGCACAGGCGCTGCTTATTTAGCATATCAACCCACTACTACCACTAATTTATATTATGTGAGGTAAAAGTTAGGCAAAAGTAATAAAAATAAATAAATATGGCTATGTAGCTATCATTAGAGGCAGCAAATGCACATCCTCCACATGATGCCTAATTATATCTGATAATTAAAATAAATATGATATTTAAAATAAAAACATCAGCCAGTAGTACGGCAATAATGCAGAGCGAAACGAAACGCAAAATAATATAAAATAAACAAACAGGGAAGGGAAAGTAGAAATAATAAGACAAAAAGCTAGTCGATAATCTCCTGTAAAATTTAGTCAATTAAGTCATTAAACCCAATTAATAAAAATGTAAATTTAAAATAATGCCAATTATAAATAATTTAGCGGTACCCCCCTCGAAGGTACCAGTTCCAAAAAACGTGAAATATCACCAAAAAAGGGTTAAAGAAACTACCAAAAAACAAAAATATCAAAATGATAGACTGACCATCATGCCCCATATCAACAGAGGACCACGAGGCTAATAATGGTCATGGAATCGCTGCATTTCAATCGTCATACAAATCATCGCAAAGGCAGAAATATCGAAGAACCAAACACCTCCATTCTCCGATAGATCAACCAATGCAGAGGATTTGCATGGCGGTGGTCCTTATGCAGTGAAAAATAACCCTTTTTAACCCTTTTTTGGTGATATTTCACGTTTTTTGGAACTGGTGCCTTCGAGGGGGGTACCGCTAAATTATTTATAATTGGCATTATTTTAAATTTACATTTTTATTAATTGGGTTTAATGACTTAATTGACTAAATTTTACAGGAGATTATCGACTACCTTTTTGTCTTATTATTTCTACTTTCCCTTCCCTGTTTGTTTATTTTATATTATTTTGCGTTTCGTTTCGCTCTGCATTATTGCCGTACTACTGGCTGATGTTTTTATTTTAAATATCATATTTATTTTAATTATCAGATATAATTAGGCATCATGTGGAGGATGTGCATTTGCTGCCTCTAATGATAGCTACATAGCCATATTTATTTATTTTTATTACTTTTGCCTAACTTTTACCTCACATAATATAAATTAGTGGTAGTAGTGGGTTGATATGCTAAATAAGCAGCGCCTGTGCCGCCATCTATTCTTTTCCTTTCTATTATATAAGCTGGTTAAGCTTGCATTATGTCAGTGGTGTGGCTCTGATCAAGAGTGCTGTCTGTTCTATAGTTTATTTTTCGCTGCATAAGGACCACCGCCATGCAAGTCGTCTGCATTGGTTGATCTATCGGAGAATGGAGGTGTTTGGTTCTTCGATATTTCTGCCTTTGCGATGATTTGTATGACGATTGAAATGCAGCGATTCCATGACCATTATTGGCCTCGTGGTCCTCTGTCGATATGGGGCATGATGGTCAGTCTATCATTTTGATATTTTTGTTTTTTGGTAGTTTCTTTAACCCTTTTTTGGTGATATTTCACGTTTTTTGGAACTGGTACCTTCGAGGGGAGTACCGCTAAATTATTTATAATTGGCATTATTTTAAATTTACATTTTTATTAATTGGGTTTAATGACTTAATTGACTAAATTTTACAGGAGATTATCGACTACCTTTTGTCTTATTATTTCTACTTTCCCTTCCCTGTTTGTTTATTTTATATTATTTTGCGTTTCGTTTCGCTCTGCATTATTGCCGTACTACTGGCTGATGTTTTTATTTTAAATATCATATTTATTTTAATTATCAGATATAATTAGGCATCATGTGGAGGATGTGCATTTGCTGCCTCTAATGATAGCTACATAGCCATATTTATTTATTTTTATTACTTTTGCCTAACTTTTACCTCACATAATATATATATATGTACAGGAATTCTGCCAGTGGGGTTAGAGAGGTGATTATCCCTCTGTATAATGATTAGGTCACATTTCAGTAAGTATGTGAATATGTTCGAACAGGTGCAGAAAAAAGTAACCAGATTAATGATAGGAGCAAAAGGGTTCTGTTACCAAGAAAAGCTTAAGCTCTACAAAATTGAAGCACATGGAGACTAGTCACTAGTGAAGGGATCTGATGAAGTATTTAGGACTTTGAATGGATCAAGTAAGCTAAACACTTATGGAATCCTTCCTCTTATTTAGACTACACATGAGGGCAGAGGCGGATTTAACGGCGGCCGCATGCCCTGGACCCGACTTCTGAAGGGCCCATGCAAAACCCCAACAAATTAGTTGAACATATTAGTTCAAAACTTTGTGATTATTATTATGCTATTATTAATTTTAGTAAAATAATAAGAGGAGTTTACCTCAATATAGTGCATAGAACACTTCCGTATGATACCCTCCAGAAATTAAAACGAAAAAAATCGACAACTTACCGGTAAATTAGAGTAAAACATAAATAATTAAAAAATCAATTTAACACAATTCAAATCAATTTAAAACAATTAAAAATCAAATTAACGCAATAAAAGAATCTAACAAAAATATTCAAAACGATTTTCCTTCCTCTTACAACGCTTTTTGACTGTACGTTGTGATCACAGGTATGAAAATTACTGAATCGGGTTAAACCAGATACTTAACTAGAGATTATTTGTCTTCGCACATGCGCGTAAAGGTCCACGAATCGGAGATCAAATACGGCCGCCGAACATTAACAGAATTCTCGTGTAATTTATTTTTAACAGTTTCTGCAATTAATAGTCGCATATAATTACGTTGAACGTTAAGTATTTTGGCTTCGTCAAATAAAAAAAGTATGCTTTTCGTTAATGGCATGAAAGGCTAATTCTGACGCTGCTGAACGAGAAGCACGAACTGAGGCTTCATGTTGATTTACACGAATATTAAGAGAAATCGGGTCGAACCCTGATAAGACGAGTCGCAATCACCGCAAGAAATGTTGTATACCAGATCATTAATTTGTGTTGCGAACACTGAAAGAACCGAGCGATTGTTCAGTATAGTGTGTAACTTCCATATTGGCCTAGCTACAATTTTAAATTCGGTATCTTTAAAGAATCTGTTAAGCTGTTTGTGCTACTGTTCAACATATGGGACAGAAATAAAGTATTTTTTGATATTACTATTGTTGATTGGTGTAGTATTTTGTATCCTATCCTTAGCTTGTACCCTAATTCGGTTTATTGTGGTAATGGAATAACCCCTGTTTAAGAATCTGCTAGTTAATATTTGTATTTCTGAGTCAAAAGCAGATTCCGTTGTTGAATATTTATAGGCATTAAGAAATTGATTAAAGATAATCGATCTTTTGTAGGTGAACGGGTGATAGCTATTATAATGTAGAAGCATACCTCTGTTTGTAGGTTTTCGATAGATGCTAAATTGTATTTTATTCTGGTCCCGGGTAAGCGTGAAATTTATAAAGTTTTATGACTTAGTATCTGTATCCTCCCTTTCCAATGTAAATTTGAAAGGGAGGATACGGATGAATATTCTAGAATGAATATTATTAAACGAATGTAAAATGTCTTGGATAGTATTACTATCGGTAATAACTAGAACATCATCTAAGTACCTCCCATAGTATGTGATACGGGTTCAAAAAGGTGTCAAATGTATCTGCTCAATCGTTGAGAGAGAGAGAGATAGATCTCTGACATTAAGCCACTCAGGCTCAAACCCATTGGTAATCCAAAAATTTGTTTGTATACCTTGTCTCAAAAGGTGATGTAGTTAGCCTCAACTAACAGTTTAATT
Organism: Mastigoproctus giganteus; assembly: GCF_048544385.1. Classification (NCBI taxonomy): domain Eukaryota; kingdom Metazoa; phylum Arthropoda; class Arachnida; order Uropygi; family Thelyphonidae; genus Mastigoproctus; species Mastigoproctus giganteus. Next base: position 163,636,002 of record NC_143586.1, on the reverse strand, counting down.
AAGTGAAAAATTTCCTTAATAGGTAGCTTCGTATAATTAATCGGTGTTGAGTTTTTATTTAACATATCCCAAATAATATCTAATGTGTATTCAACGTTTACATTCGTATATAATGAGGTAACATCTAGTGAGAATAAATTGTCATTGTCGCCGAGTCTACAGTCTTTAAGCTTATTAAATAATGTATCGTAGTTCTTAATCCCAAATTGTGTTACCTGTCTAAAGGGTTTTATAATGTTATATACATGCGTGGCTAAGGATGAAAATGCCGAGTTCCTGTAGGAAACAATAGGTCGAATAGGAAACCCAGTCTTGTGTAATTTTATCTGACCGAAAAGTGCAGGAATATTGTATGTTCTGGACTTCAATTCCTTTAACTGAACCATAGTAATGTAGTCGTTTTTTCGATACGTGGTTAACGTTTTATTGTATCGATTGACCAAATTGGTAAACAGTGCCGGGTCTACTTCACGATATGTGGAGGTATCTGACACAACAGAATCTAACTTATTAATATAATCAAGTTTATCTAGTATTACCACTGTATCTCCTTTATCTGCCCTCTGTATAATAATGTCCTTATTTCCCCGAAGTTCTCGTAAAGCTGAACTGTCGTGTATTCAATTTAGGAAGTCATGTTTCTTTTATGTTATTCACTACTTGGTTAACTTGTTGAATAAATACATCTTTTTGTGGAACATTACGAAGTCCAAATTCAATATCAATTACGCATTGTTTTTTAGGCAGTTTTCGAGGTGGTAAATTATAATTTAGTCCTTGGATAAAAGCGAAATCTGGTCCTGTGATAGTGTACACGAGGAAAGATTTGTAACCTGTTGATATGTCGGTTCGTTGGATAATTGGTGAGGGGATGTTCGTGAACTAGCTGACATATTCTGTGGTAACACGTTGTGTGTCTGTGGGGGGGGGGGATGTCACCCAACTCGTATGAACTTGGTCGCAAGCCCGCGACAATGTGTTAGAATTCACATGAACATGTCTTGACCTATCTGATAATGTTTGCAACTTATTAACGTGTCTGTTTTTTTATTTCTGAGGCCTGTGCTTCCCGTCGCAAATCTATGGAGGTCTTCGATACAGACCAATCGTTCGGATGTAGATATTTTTTTTATTTTTTATTTTACTAATATTATTATCAACGTAGAACATATTGAGTAGTACAGCTCTGATTCATTCTAGCTATTATTAATTATATTATACATATACAGGCATACCTCGGTTAACGTTACCTCTGATAATGAAGCTTCGATATAACGAAGTCCGCAATTTCAAGCCCCATTTAACATAAAAAAAAAATATTCCAGTTTAATCACCTGAAATCTAAACAAACTGAAGAAATTACGGAAACCTTTGGGGCTTCTCGTGGTTGGTTCGAGAAATTTAAAAAACGGGCCAGGATTCATAGTGTAAAATTAACAGGAGAAACTGCAAATAAGTTTCCAGAAAAACTAAAGGAAATAACTGAACGTGAAAATTTTCCACCAAATTCGGTGTTCAGTGTTGACGAAAACGGTTTGTTCTGGAAACGGCTACCAACAAAAAGCTTCATTTCTATTGAAGAAAAATCAGCTGCTGGGTTCAAAGCAGCCAAAGACCGTTTAACGTTACTCTTTGGATCAAATGCCTCTGGCGATTATAAATTAAAATTGTTATTAGTTTACCATTCAGAAAATCCGAGGGCGTTAAAAGGTAACATAAAAATGAATTTACCTGTAATATGGAAAGCAAATAGAAAAGCTTGGGTTACCAAGAGTTATTTACTGATTGGTTTGTTAACCACTTTTGTCCTGAAGTAAAACGGTATTGTCAAAAAAACAACTTTGAAGAAAAAGCTCTTTTGTTGTTAGACAATGCTCCGGGACATCCTACTGATCTTCACACGTTGGACACATGCATTCCTGTCAAAGTTGTGTTTCTTCCAGCAAACACAACTTCCCTGATTCAGCCATTGGATCAGGGAGTAATAGCATCATTTAAAGCTTATTATCTGCGTCGAACATTAAGCAATTTAACTGAACTAGAGGATAAAGAGGAAATGACAGTTAAAACTTTTTGGAAAAACTACACCATTAAAAACGCAATTGAAAACATTGATAGTTCTTGGAAAGAAGTCACTAAGAAATACTTAAATGGAGTTTGGTGCAAAATATGGCCAGAAGTTGTACTAGAAGAAGAAAATAACATCCAAGAAATTAGAAAAGAAGTTATCCAGATGGCTCAATCAATAGGTTTCGAAAATGTCGATGAAGAGGATGTTAGAAATTTATTGAATGCAGAAGATGATGGTTTTTCAGTGGAAGATTTAGAAAATCTTGTTAGCAACGAAGACAAAGATAATGAAGACGAAGTTAAAGAAGTTCCTGCCGAAAAAGTGTTAACAACCAAAGATTTAAAAAGGTGCTTAAATGACATTGAAAACGTTTTAAATTTTTTTAGTGAAAATGATCCTGATTTAGGAAGAAGTTTTATTGTTAAGCGATCAGTGTTAAATGCAATAACTCCGTACAGGCAATTGTTAAATGAAAGAGAAAAAAAAAGCATAAGCAATCAACTTTAGACTCATATTTTAAAATGAGATTTCACTTTGTATGTAAGTTGACTGTTTATTTAATAAAACTTTTCTTTGTTCGAAAAAAAAAGCTTTTCATTTTCTTTAAGTGGGAACGTATCCCTATTCTGGCCATAGTATTTTTACCTCTGAAAACGAAGTTTCGCTTAACGAAGTAATTTCGTGGAACGCATCCTATTCGTTATTCGAGGTATGCCTGTATTATATTTAAATTTTATTAGAAATTAAACATTAATAGTACATAATATTTTTTATTTATTTAAAAAAAAGGTTAACATGTATTTTTATTTTCCCCGTTTTTAAGGGGCCCAATATTTTCTTCTGTGCCCGGGGCCTCAACCGACCTTAAACTGCTACTGCATGAGGGGGCATAAATTCAAACTGAGAAAGAATAGTTGCAGGGTAGATGTACGGAAATTTGCCTTCCACCAGCAGGTGGTTGATTGTTGAAACAAACTCTCATCTAGTGTTGTAGAGATGGGTACTTTGAACAAATACAGGGAAAAAAATAGACAGACTGTTAAAAGTGATATGTGAGGAGTTAGCATTGTTTTGTTTTGGCTGATGCTTGTTTTTTTACATCATTTGCTACTACTAATGCCAATAAAAACTACTCACTTCCACAACACCGCAGAGAACCTTGTTCTTCCAGCACTCAATTACTGTCTGACTGAAAACAAATTTTCACATATTTATCCTGCAATCATCCTTCCTGAAGTTAACTTTATGCCACCTTACATGTGATGCCAAAAAGGAGTAAGGTACTATCAGCATTTATTTTGATAAATTCATTTAAATCTTTATATACTACAATGAGTTCTCTTCATATAACTACAGCGATTACAGACAGTTTTTAAATTCCACAGAGTCGGTCCAACTGATGATGTTGCCAAAAGAAAATTCTAAATGAGAAGCATTCAAGGAATTAATCATGGAAGCTAATAGGCTTTTCATACCAACTAGAAAATACTGTTCAAGGTTTAGGACGAAATAGATGTCAGATGAACTAATGAGATGCATACCAGAGACGAAAAATATATGAGGCATATAAATTAACAGGTGACGCAGAAGCCTATGGTAGATATAAACTACTCTGTAATCAAGTCAAAAAGGAAGTTTGGCAAAGCGAAGGCAGATTACGAGAAATCTTTGGGAAAGGATGAAAAGAAAAACAGCAAAGACTTTTTTTAATTATGTAAAGACTAGAAGGAAGGGGATGAATCAGATTGGTCCACTTGATATCGATAGTTTGATATCAGTAACCTGCTCAGGTAATTGACAAACTGAATGAGCATTTAGCATCTATTCATTCATGAGGAATTCTCTAGAGAAGTGGAGGCCAAATGTTTATCACACTCTAACAAGAAGCTAAATGATTTTGTAATAACGGAGAGGAAAGTGGAAGAGAAACTGTTGAAGTTAAACATAAATAAGGCACCCAGAGGGGATATGTTCTATCCAATTATATTAAGGGAGGCAGTAAAGTAAGCAAACCCTTAGCCATAATTATGAGAACATCCTTGGATTCAAGGGAGATCCCCACGGACTAGAGATGTGCTAATGTATCCCCATTCACAAAGGGTGAGATGAGTAATTACAGACCTGCTAATTTAACTTCTGTTTGAGAGAAAATAATGGAAACATTGGTTAAAGAAGTTATACAGAATCATCTAGACAAGACTGCAGTTATAGTTTAGTTCAGACACAGCATGGGTTTGTTATGGGGAAATTTTGTCTCATCAATATATATATATATATATATATATATACATATATATATATTTTTTTTTTGTTATTATTATTATTGTTAATGTCTAATTGATTATTTTTAATTTATCACTTGCTACGTTAATGCCATTGCCCTGTGGCATTGGACTATTATACGTGCTTGATATATATTTTTTAATTTGATTGCTTAGATTACTTAAATTTTTCTGATATCTATTTTCTATAGGGTATTAAGGTGTATAATGAACAGGAGATTTAGTTAACGTTTTTAGTCTAACCTATTCCTGGGGGTCTGTAATGATATTCAAATTATATAATATATAATGAATTTAGTTTTAATTATAATTATTTTAACATTAATTAATCATCATACAATACTAACTAACTAACATTCCCTCACCTGGTCATCTACCCGCTACTTCATCAGGGGCTTTGAGCGGATCGATAGCCAGTTTTACAGGAATGTCTCATAATTACCCGTTTCTGTTATCTCCTTACCAGTTTTGCCTTAGCAGTGAGATTATTTTGCTCTTTAAGTCTATTTAATTAATTAAATATGGATAGTTTTATTTCAATTTGTCTTTTAGTTTAATTTTAATTTTTGAAAGTATTTTTATCTTAACATCGGATTCGGCAAACTGGTAGAGGGGAAACAAAGCCCAACGGGTAATTATCGGAATAAGCGAGTGGAGTTATACTTATCTGTCTGGTGGTGGTCTTTCGGTAAATGAGGGGTTAGCCCTACTCATTGTTTGTTTTATCACTGGTTTGGTTTTTGAGTGCGCAGCCGCGCCTATTGTTGCTTGATATTGTTGTAAGGTGATGTTTTTCCGGTTTTTAATTGACTCCGTGGTGAAAATTAAATTCTTACATGTTTTGGTTTGTTATTTACATTAATTGTTATTTTCATGAGTTGGTATTGCTAATATATATATATATATATATATATTCGCTGTACAAATTCGAGCAGTGTGGCATTAAGGGTAAGTTGCTGCAATGGGTAAAGGGATGGTCAAGTGGAAAAAAACAGAGAATGGTAATCTATGGACATTGCTCTTTGTGGACTAATGTTATTAGTGGAGTCCCCCAGGATTCAGTGTTGGGTCCATTGTTGTTTTCTATATTTATCAATGATATTTATGAAGGTATATCGGGCTGCAAGAGTAGCTTATGGGGTTACGTCAATGATATACAGGAATTTTGCAAGCAGGGATAAGGAGGTGATTTTAGGAAGGATGTGGAGCTGCTGGAACAAGTATAGAGAAGGGCAACAGGATCAGTCAAGGGAACAAAAAGTGCTCTTACCAAGAAAGGCTTCAGCTCTGCAAATGCAGCGTCTGGAGATTAAGCACCAGCAAGGTGATCTGATTGAGGTGTTTAAGGCTTTGAATGGTTTGAGCAAGTTCAATATTGATAGGATTCTTCCACTTGCTCAGATTATGCACTTGAGGGGGGCATAAATTTAAACTGAGGAAGGACAGTTGCAGAATAGATGTGCAGAAATTTGCCTTTAGCCAGCAAGTGGTTGGAACATTGCTGGAACAAACTTTCATCTGTCATTATGGAAGTTGATACCTGAAATAAATTCAAGGAAGAATTAGACAAACTTTTAGAGGGAATGGATAGGTGAAATGGACAGTGTGTGCGTTTTAGCTGATGCTGTATAAGCTTGCTTTTTGCATCATATCACCATTATTGATCCTAATGCTAATAAGGTGGCTAGTCTCTGAATACATAAGAGGATGAGTATAAATGCATAAAAAAAATTCAATACTCAAGATGAGGCCTAAGAAATTGCTTTATACAATGGGATAATTACCTTCTTGTCCCTGCTGGAAAAATCCCTGCTTATCATTGACAGAACCTCATGAGCTATCTTAAGAGCCTGTTTGCATTGCTGAAAGAACTTCATGTTGGACTGTACAGTTATGATTATTAGTACTGACAAATCACGGAAGAACGCAAGCTTATACTGCATCAGTCAAAGAAAAAACCTAACCACATTACCCACCTCATCTGTCTATCCCATTTAATATGTCAAATTAATTCTTCCTTAAATTTATTCCAAACGACCCAATTACACAACATCAGATGGCAATTTGTCCAACAATCAATTACTCTCTGGCTGAAAGCAAATTTCTGCACATCTATTATGCAAACATACTTTTTAATTAAGTCCCTTTGTGTGAGTTGTCTGATAAAGAGTTAGAATGCCATTATCAATAAGTTTAATGAAATCAATTTAAAGCCTTAAACACTTTAATCAGATGCCTCCTCACAAGTGTACATCTAATCTACAACTGACTTTCCTCAATTTGAATTTATGCCCCCTCAGGTTCAGAATCTGAGCAAGAGCAAGAATCCCATCAACACTGAGCTTGCTCAAACCATTCAAGACCTTATATATCTCAATTGCATCACCTCGCAGGTGCCTAGTCTCCAGATGCTGCAATTTGCAGAACTTAAGATTTTCTCAACAACAGCAACCCTTTGTACCACTCACTAATCTTATTGCCCTTCTCTGTACTCGTTCCAGCAGCTCTGTATTCAGACCTGACCATTGCTTTATACAAGGGGATAATCACCTCCTTATCCTTGATAGCAAAATTCCTATATATCATTGACAAGACCCAATGAGTTACTTTTGCAGCCTGTCTGCACTGCTCAGAAAACTTCATATCTGACTGCAAAATTACCCTGGTCTTTTTCATCCTCCACTACCCTCAGTGTAGTACTGCACAGTTGGTATGTTACTCTGGGGTTACTGCTACCCATATGCAGCACTTTTCATTTGTCAATGTTAAACTTCAGTTGCAACCTCTCAGCCCATCTGCTCCACTTTTCCAGATCCTGTTGCAGTAGCTTATTGTCCTTATTGTTATTACCAATCTTATCAACCTTTGTATCATCTGCAAACTTGTACATTAAGCCTGGTTTGCCTTCATCAATATCATTGATAAATACAGAAAACAACAATGGTCCCCAACAGAGATACCACTGTGTCTCTGTTGGGGACCATTGTTGCAATGATTCTTGGACTGCTCCTCATGGACTAACGTTATTAGTGGTGACCGCTGGGGGACACCACTAATAACATAGTCCATGAGGAGCAGTGTCCATTCATTATCACTCTCTGTATTCTTCAACAACCATCCCTTTATTCATAGCAACAACTTACCCTTAATGCCATACTGATCAAACTTCTGTAATAGTCTTCCATGAGGAACAGTATCAAAAGCTTTCCTAAAATCCTATATAATATCAAAATTATATAGGATTTTAGTATATAATATATAATATCAAAATTATTTTTTGCATCCAGTTCCCTTGTGACCACATCATAGTACACATTCAAGCTGGTAAGACAAGACTTCCCCCTTAACAAACTCATTCTGTGTCTGAACTATAACTGCAGTCTTGTCTAGATGATCATGCAGAGCTTCTTTAACCAGTGACTCCATTATTTTCCCCCGGAACAGAAGTTAAACTAACAGTCTGTAATTACTCATGTCACTTTTCTACTCCCTTTTGTGAAGTGGGGATACATTTGCACATTTCCAGTCCATAGGGACATCCCCTGAGTCCAAGGAACCCTCATAATCATGGCTAAGGGCTTGTTTACTTCTTTAGCTGCCTTCTTTAATATAACTGGATAGATCTTATCCACCCTAGGTGCTTTTCTGATGTTTAAGTTCAACAATGTCTCCTCCACTTTGATCTCAATTATTACAGAATTATTTAAATCCCTCTTAAAGTAGCTTCTGGACTCCACTTCCCTATATTATTATTAGCCATAAGGTGCAAGGAAGCCTGAAGCTTATGCTGCACCAGGCAAAGAAAAAAAAAAAAAAAAAAAAAAAAAAAAAATCTGAATTACCCCGAGAGAGAGAGAGAGAAGTAGAAGGGAATCACCAAGAAACAGATGATGACATCCTTCATACGTGAGGAAAATTCCTCATATATGAATGTAGATGCAAAATACTCATTCAATTTCTCAGCTACCTGAGCAGAATCATTAACATTCGAACCACTGATATCAAATGGACCAATTTGATTCATCCTCTCCCTTCTAGAGTTTACATAAGAAAATAATCTTTACTGTTTTTCTTTGCATCCTTTGGCAAAGGATGCAATGGCAAATTTCTTGTAATTTGCCATTGCTTGTCTAACCTTTGTGACTTGATTACAGACTATCTTATATCTACCATAGGCATCTGTGTCTACTGATAATTTATATGTATCCCATGCATTTTTCTTCTCTGCCACAAGTCTCATTAGTTCATCTGACATCTGATTAGGCCTAAACCTTGAACAGTATTTCTTAGTTGGCATGAAAAGTCTAATAGGTTCTATGATTAATTCCTTGAATGCCTCCCATTTTGAATTGGCTGATGGTAACATCATCAGTTGGTCCCATTGTATAGAATTTATAAACTTCTGAGACCACTGTAGTCACCTTTATGAAACAAAATGCCTTCCTTTTCCCCTGGTGGTAGTTACATCTTTGAGTAAATCCAACATCAATACACTGTGATCGCTGTCTCCTAGTGGTTCCTTTATCTGAAGATTCTTAATGTATGAATAATCACTGACAAGGCTCTCATCACATACAGGATATACTTTAGGTCTCTTTTGTTCTCCAACACCTGGTTAAAGATGCATTGCAGGATCATTTAGACAAGACTGCAACAATAATTCAGACACAGCATGGGTTTGTTAAGGGAAAGCCTTGTCTGACAAATTTGATAGGATATTATGATGTGGTTCATAATATCCTAATATCCTTGAAATAGATTCAAGGCAGAACTTGACAAACATTTAGAGCAAGGGGATGGGTGAAATAAGGGGTTTTTTTTGGCTGATGCTATATAAGCCTGATTTCTTGCACCATGTGCCCTTGGTAATGCTAATGGTTACAAAGGAACTGGATGCAAAAAATAATTTTGATATCATATACTTGGAATAATTATGATATCATATACCTGGAACCTGACACTGTTGCAACTGAAAGACTACTGTACAAATTGGAGCAGAATGGTATTAAGGGTAAGTTGCTACAATGGATAAAAGGATTGTTGAGTGGGAGAAGACAGAGGGTGGTAATCAATGGGTGCTGCTCTTCGTGGATTAATATTATTAGTGAAATTCCACAGGTTTCGGTGTTGGGTCCACTGTTGTTTTGTATATTTATCAATGATATTGATGAAGGTATATCAGTCTAAGTGTCGAAATTTGCAGATGATACAAAGGTTGGCAGGGTTGTTAATGACAGTAATGTCAGTGTGCTACTGCAATAGGATCCAGAAAATTTGAGCAGATGGGCTGAGAAGTGGCAACTGAAGTTTAACATTGACAAATGCCAAGTATTGAATATGGGTAGAAGTAACCCCAGAGAAACGTACCAACAGTGTGGTACGATAACTGTGTGGTAGAAAATGAAAAAGACCTGGGAGTAATTGCCCAGTCAGATATGAAGTTTTCTGAGCAATGCAGACAGGCTGCCAGGGCAGGTCACGGGGTTTTGTCAATGATATACAGGAATTTTGTTAGCAGGGAAAAGGAGGTGATTGTCCCTCTGTATAAGGCAATGGTCAGGCCACGCCTTGAGTACTATATACAGGTCTGGAGGCCTCATTTTAGGAAGGATGTAAATTTGCTTGAGCGTGTACAGAGAAGGGCGACAAGATTGGTGAGGGGAATGAAGGGATCCTCTTACCAAGAGAGGCTTATGTTCTGCAAATTGCAGCGGCTGGAGACTATGCACCTGCGAGGTGATCTGATTGAGGTGTATAAGGCCTTGAATGGGTTGAGCACGCTAGATGTAGAACAGATGTGCGGAAATTTGCCTTTAGCCAGCGGGTGGTTAATTGCTGGAACAAACTTCCATCTGTCGTTGTGGAAGTTGACAGATTAAATAAATTTAAGGAGGAACTGGACAAACATTTAGAGGGAATTGTTTTTTAATTTTTAAAATTTTTTTTTTATTTTGGCTGATGCTGCATAAGCTCATACACTTGCTTTCTTGCATCACATGCCACCACTACTACTACTACTACCATCTTGATTCTGACTACCAAATGGTATGTTATTCTGGGATTATTGCTACCAATATGCAGAACCTTGCATTTATCAATGCTAAATTTCAATTGCCAATTCTCAAAGCTTCTGCCTAATTTTCCAGTTCTTACTGCAGTAAAAAAGGTACTGCCATACTGCTAACCCTTATATCATTTGCAAACTGAAATAATAAGCCAGATGTGCCTTCATAAATACTGTTGATAAATATCAAAAACATAAAAGGCTCAGCATTAAGCCCTGAGGGACTCCACTAATAACACTGGTTCAAGAAGAGAAGTATCCACTGGTAACCACTCTGCCTTCTGCTACTC